>NC_141672.1:18456733-19056733 GCF_028749965.1 Puma concolor
GGGGCAGAGAGAGAGGGAGTCACAGAATCTAAAGCAGGATCCAGGCTCTGAGCTGTCAGCACAGAGTCCGACGTGGGGCTTGAACCCATGGACCCAGAGATCATGACCTGAGCCAAAGTCGGATGCTTAACCACTGAGCAACCAAGGCACCCCTCACCTTCAAATTAAACATCAGAGAGGGCTGATTTTTGTGGCTAGTGAAGATGAGGCTAAGAAGCCATATTCAAGGCTAAGCAGCCTCAGGGCACCTGGGTGGCTCAGTTGGTTAAGCGACTGCCTTTGGCTCAGGTCATGATCTCCTGGTTGGTGACTTCGAGCCCCAGGAGGTTGCTTGGGATCCTTTGTCAGCACAGAGCCTGGTCGGGATCCTCTGTCCTCCTCTTTCTCTCTGCCCCTACCCCCATCAAAAATAAATAAGAAACATTAAAAAAACTTATTGAGTTTTCTTTTAAAAAAGAAAAAAGAACAGCAGCCTCCATGATGGTCACAGAGCTCATACTTGATATTTTAAAGGTAAAGGATAAATGAGTACCAGCTGGAATTACTTTTTTTTCCTTAAGAGTTTATTTACCTAAATCACTTTGATACTCCATTTATAATCAAATTATTAAATGGTTGAATATATAACATTTAGTTATTTTTTATTTTAATCATATAATAAATATAAAGATATCTTAAATTTACTCCCGGCAAGTAAGATAAGAAGGAACACATCAAATGATGACCAATCTGTACTTATATTTGCAACTAACAATGCCATATCACACACTTTGAAATATAGTGTTTATATATGCTAAATATGCTGCGTATATGGAATCCAAATAAGTAAACTTGAAGCAAATATGACACTTCAGTCATCTGTGAATCCAACTGTAATTTTTGGTCTGACAATTTTTTTTAAAGAATTTTTTTAAGCTTATTTATTTGAGAAAGCAAACATGAGCAGGGGAGGGGCAGAGAGACAGAGGAAGAGAGAGAATCAGAAGCAAGCTCCGGGCACTGTCAGTGCAGAGCCCTATGTAGGGCTCTGTCTCATGAACCCTGAGATCACCACCTGAACCAAAATCAGGAGTGTGTAGCTTAACTGACTGAGCCAATCAGGTGCCCCAAACTTCTGCATCTTCAAGGGAATTTGGTTTTAATAATTACATTTTGAGATTTAACTGGAAATTTTCATATAATTTTTAAATTTAATACTGGCCTCTCTGATTATTTAATTTTCATCTTATGTTTCTGTTATTGTATCAAGTAGAAGATTTCAACCATCCAAGCAAAAGCTTTGTTATTAAAGTGAATTATCATGTGCTTGGAAAAGAGCCAGTGACATTTACATACTGAAATTTTAAATTGTGACACAACAGTTCATGAAATCATTTTTTTTTAAGGATGTATTTCAACAACTTTAGGCTTCATTGAACCATATTTGAAAAAAATAATTTCACAGATACACAATTATGATTTTAGTCACGTTTGTATTTGAAACAATTTAAGAAACATTGACACGCATACCAGTAATTATGAATAGCTTTAAAAATGAGCACTTTTCCTAAAAAACTATGTGCATATAAAAAACCTACCACAAATCTCTCTCAGATTTTTAGTAATATGATTACTAAAGGAGAAATTTTTGTGAGAATGTCAACATTCTGGAAATTAATTTTTTTCTCAAAATAATAAAATATTTGGATTTTGAAATAAAATATGATGTAAAATGTTTAAGTCTAAATAGGAAGATCTTAAAATGAAATTTGTAAAATTCCAATATATCAGTTCATGGAGAAAAGAAATACTGTCATCAAGTACAATATTGCAAACGAAGAAAAATAAATTTTCAAGAAAACAGGAAATTATGGAAAATGTTGATGTGGTGAAATCTATTTGATACCATAGGAAAATGAATGTGTCATCAATTTGATATTTATTGCCAATCTGCTTTGAAAGATATGCTTTTTCTATTATTTTGTTTTTCTGGCTAAAAAGCAGAAACTAAATCGCAGGTAAAGGTTTAGCTTTCTATTTCCCATTATAATTGAAAAACCTTCTTGAATATGTAAGATCTGGCTATAATAAACTATTCATGTTGAAGTTTTTAAAAATATATTAATAATACTGAACTTGTACAATACAGATTTTTATTTAGTCATAAAATGTTTTAAAAACCATAAATGTCAGGGGCGCCTGGGTGGCTCGGTCGGTTGAGCATCCGACTTCGGCTCAGGTCATGATCTCACAGTTTGTGGGTTTGAGCCCCGCGTCAGGCTCTGTGCTGACCACTTGCTCGGAGCCTGGAACCTGCTTCAGATTCTGCCCCTCCCTTACTCATGCTTTGTCTCACTCTGTTTCTCAAAAATAAATAAATGTAAAAAAAAAAAAAAATTAAAAAAACCCATTAAGTGTTATTAAACATAAAATTAATGTATCCATTTTTGCAATTGCAGAATACAACTATACATAATTGCTCACATTTTTAAAAAATAGTTTGAAATCCATAGAAGTGTCTGTAGCATCCTTAACTATAAGGTTGGAAAGCTAAGAGGGGCAACGGTGACATTCTGGGTATTAAAGGGCTAGATTGGTAATAGGATCTTGTCAATGATATGCATGTTTCTTTCAGATAATTTTACAATTACAATAACATTGGAAACAACATAAATATAAAATCATTGGGGTTTAGGCTTTCCTATGGACATCTACCGTGATCACCTACTTTTACTTCTGAAGAGTTTTAATGATATGAAATTCAGAGCAAAGAACAATGTTCTGTCTTTCAATGTAAGGACACAACTTACGTGTGTGTGTGTTTTCTAGTGTCATATGTGTAGTCTTTGTGAGTGTGTCATAGTTAATAACAACTGTATTTTAAATTAAGTATAGAGATTCAAATATTAGAAGCAAATGCACTAAGATTTAGGTAATGCTCATCTAAGCTTAATTTTCTTTATATTTCTTTTTAAAAAAAAATGTCAACGAAGAGCATGTCTTTTATAATGAGAATGAATTCTTTTTATATGAAATGTATGCTACGATCCTAACCGATTTAACAGAAATCCCTGGTATCTGCCTAGCTTGAAAAAAAAAACAAACATGTGAGTTTGCTTCTTTTTATATAATTTTACCTAGCTAAGATACCCTCCCTCCATCTTGTAATAGCAAAGAAATGGAGAACACACGCCGGCTCTTAATGATTTTAATCTCAAACTGACAAACGGAATCTATCGGCCTGTACTCGTGGACACTGCCTGGGAAATTTGGAAGCCCAAGAAGCAAACACAGATCTTCCTCAACTAATAAGGACTTACGTCCTGACAAACCCGTTTTAAGTTGAAAATGCAATAAATACGCCAAACCTATTGGACAGCATGGCTTAGGCTAGCCTACCTTAAACGTGATCAAAACACGTATTAGCCTACAGTTAAGAAAAATCATCCAACAAAGCCCATTTTAGAATAAAGTGTTGGATGTCTCAGATTGTATTTATTGAATACAGTACTGGAAGTGAAAAGCAGAATGGTCCTATGGGTGCACAGTGGATGTAAGTGTATTGTATGTCATGATCCCGTGGCTGACTGCAAGCTGTGGCTTGCTGGTATTTCCTGGCAATGTAAGAGTATTGTGCTGCATATCACTAGCCCCAGACCAGCATAAAACTCCAAAATTCAAAGCACAGCTTATACCGAACATGTGCGGCTTTCACACCATTGTGAAGTTGAAAACCCACAAGTTGAGTCCTCATAAGTCAGGGACTGTAAATATTTGCTAATGTTAATTATCCCTGCTACAGATGGCTAGTTTTTCTATCTATACCTTATGGACTTAAGGTGACAAGCTTTCAATGGTGTTTAGTTTTCTAGATTATTCCTCTTACATTGTTAAATCTGATCCTTATTTAACCATGATGGTCATCTTTGTGTATCAATTTGGCTAAGATATGGTGCCCAGCTATTTGGTGAGACGCCCGTCTAGATGTTGCTGTGATGTGGTTGTTTTTAGATGAGCGTAACATTTCAATCAGTAGACCTTGAGTAAAGCATATTGCTCTCCATAATATACGTGGGCCTTATCCAATCAGTAGAAAGTCTGAAGAAAAAATAAGACTGAAGTCCTATGGAAGAGGAACAAATTCTACTTGCCAGACTGCCTTAGACTCAACGTTTCAAGTTCAGATGAACTCAACTCTTTCTGGAGCCAAGTCTCTCTCTCACCCTCTCTCGTTATTTATATTTATGTATGTTATTTATTTATAATTATATAGAACAAAATACATATGTAATATCAGAAAGTAGCAAGTACTGAATTTGCTATGTACCAAATCCGAAATTCTGACATAGAGGAAAATACTTGAAATTATAACTTTCAAAAATCCAAGATAAATAGCACCCCAATAATTTGCCACTAAAGACAAAAAAAAATGTTTCCATAGGCATCATCTGTGAAGGGATTCGTTCTTCTCTCCTATCGCAGCTCCAATCATCTTCTATTCATAATTTGTTTCCTTACAAAATTGAAAGAAAACAAAGAAATAAAACTGAAGAGTATTTTATTCCATGCAACGCTTAGTTTGTAGTTTTCCATTACAGATATGATTACCTATCTGTAAAAAAGGGACCCACATTGGTAAAGTGTCTTGTGAGGTTTGGCAACTTTGTTGTATCTTTCCCTATTTTGGTTTATCTTTCCTATTTCCTATAATATATGTCGTATTTTTCCTGGCTATGCACTTAACAGGCTTCCCAGGTTTAATTTGTGTCCAGTGGGAGCACTATGTTTGCTTGGTTTTGAGGTTGACACTTCTCTTTGGATACTTACCATATGTTTTTACAATATATATTATACCATGTTCCTGTTTTCTCAGTGCATATTTTTATATGTGGGGGTTAACTAGAGCAAAATGAACAGATTAAATTATACTTCAGTCATAGTCTGGCTTAATTTTCACTTGAATTCATTTCAAACTAAATGTTTCATCCCCATTCATCTTTATGCATTCAACTGTATCCCATGGATGTTTGCCATTTAAACACCTGGTAGTTTTCCCCTCCTGGCAGATTCTTGGACTTGTCCTAGATTTTCTAGTGCTTTGGTAGAATTAAGGACATTATTTTTCTCAAAGGTGAGGAGGGTTTGGGGGGAAATTTAATGTAACTTATTTCCTTGCCAAAGATATGTTATGGGTTTGAGAGGTAAATTTCATAGCTACAACTTTCCCTCCAGGGTTCCATACTTGTTATGAATGTAAATCTTTACAGTGAATTTGTGAGGGCTTAGAAGGTGGAAACAGCATGGAGTCATTGCCAGAAAGCACCAATAAATAGCAGTGTTTCAATGTCTGTCTATTTTTTTTTTTTAAATTTTTTTTTTTTCAACGTTTATTTATTTTTGGGACAGAGAGAGACAGAGCATGAACGGGCGAGGGGCAGAGAGAGAGGGAGACACAGAATCGGAAACAGGCTCCAGGCTCTGAGCCATCAGCCCAGAGCCCGACGCGGGGCTCGAACTCACGGACCGCGAGATCGTGACCTGGCTGAAGTCGGACGCTTAACCGACTGCGCCACCCAGGCGCCCCTCAATGTCTGTCTATTAACTAAGAAGTTCAGAAGACTCAAAAATATAATCATAACACAACATCAACACTACATCTAACTTCCGTTGCGCATTCACTGAATGCATGGTTTAACAACTAAAGACTCATGAGTTTTAACCGTATTTTAGTTTCTCAAAATGTGAGAGCATCATGTTATTTTTGCCCTTCCCCTCAATGTCCATTTCTATCTGCCCATGCTATACTTTAGCAAAATTGTTTTGTATTGTTTTATCAATTCTCCCAATAAATCCTACTGCAGTTTAAATGATAGATTATGATCAACAATAATGGAACAAACCTGCCAGCACTCTCTCTCTACCTCCAGTAGCTGGCATGCCCTACATTGTAACAGAGCAGAATTCCCTATTCAAGGTAGCCTTGACCTCCATATAGATTAGTTCATTCTGGGCAAAATTTTACACCAAACAGAGAAAGACAAGAGCAAATTACAACAGGTTCTTCAAACGGTTCCTGCAACCACAAATGTAATATGTTTGGTGTGGGAAGCATTGTTAATGATGCATACATTTTCCCAACCACATGCACACATTGATCAAGGCCACTGTCGGTAACAGTGTGTATATGTGTGTGTATGCTGGGTATAAAACTCAATATTTAATTATTAAGTATCAAAAAAATTGTCCTAATTAAAGAAATATGCACTTGGGGAGGTCAAGGGTACACTCTTTTCTATGTGAGGTGACCTAACCCGAAAAAGATAACACAACTTTGCAAAGCACTAAAAGAGAGTCTAAGCTGTTCCACAGTTCCATGAAATCAACTTAATTCAGTGAGATAAAGAACTCATGAACTGTGAGATCATGACCTGAGCCAAAGTTGTACAGTTAACCCACTGAGCCACCCAGGTGCTTCTGAGTTACCTGATATTTTAAGTCAATTTATTTAAGTAACTCTTGGGATTGATCATTATAAAATTATATTTATAAATGTAGTTTTACCTGTAAAATAAGTTTGAAAGCTATTTTTCCTCTTGCTTACCATTTTGTATAGTATTCAGCAGGAAAACATATTTTCCACATTACTCTGAAAACCTTTGTTTTTCTATATGAAGAGCAGAGTGATATCAATAAAGCCTATTAAATGGGGATGGTTCTAACTCTTATGTTAGTGGGTTTTGTTACCTTTGCTTTGGTGAAGGTTGGCTGCTGAGTTGCAGGTAAACAAAAGAAAAGTCACAACAAATAACACAATTAGAATAGGCTGGATGTATAATGGAACTCAACTCACCCATGCCTTGTTTGTAAACTCAGATATAAACTTTAAATTCAATGCTCCTTTAAACATACCAGAAAGCATGTTTAGATAGCTTAAAAGATCAGGCTTAATTAAATCTGATATGTAGGAGACAAAGCACTGATAATTTTATTTTTTATTTATTTTTTATTTTAGAGAGAGACAGAGAGAGAGCATGTATGAGGGAGAGAGGCAAGGGGAGAGAGAGAGAGGGAAAGAAAGAGACAGGGAGAGAAAGAGAGAATCTCAAGCAGGCTCCGTGGTTCAGAGCGGAGCCCAACACTGGGTTCCATCCCACGACCCTGGGATCATGACCTGGGCCAAATCAAGAGTTGGTGGCTCAGCTGACTGAGCCACCCAGACACCCACAAACACTTCTAATTTTAAATAAGCTATCACAAGAAGGATTTGGCACTCTAAGGTAAAACTGGACGTTCTCAATCTTATTTCCATAATTAGGTGCATTTATGTTTGTGCAGATACACAATTCTGTAAATATTCAGTGATTCTATAAAAAAAAATCCTGAAAATATTCCTGTTTTCTTTCTCTCTGCCCTATAAATCATAGTATCGTATTAACATGAAATAAAAGATCACGATAGTACAATTTCTCTGAGAAAGACTTTAAGTTCACATCCGACATACAGTGATTTTGTTTGGAGAAACCTCTGGAAAAGGAAATAAAGAAGAGCTGTGGAACATTGGGACGACGGTCACACCCTAGGGTAGGTCTGACGCTGAGTGAGGAAGAGAGGGAAAGAGAGATGTGAAATTCTAGTGGATGGCGAACTAAGGAAGGTGTGGCAAGGCCATCAAGGAGTTCTTGACCTACGGGGCCATCTGAGGTATATTAGGTGTTTCAGGAACAAGCTTGCCATAATATTCTTGGCTTGCTCAGTCACTAGCTTGGAGCCCATGACAATGTAGGTTCTGTTCAACAGGCCAATGAGTTTCTGTTCAATGCAGTAAGCAGTTGGAGCCTTTCTCCATGATATTACCTCTAGTTGAAAGCCCGGATGCAAATGTCATAGTTGCCACAAATGCAGATCGTTCTAGAAAATACTCTCAAGCCTTGGCTCTCTTATGTGACAAAGTAGGATTAACATTTTAGAGGAAGAGTAAAGATGCACAGGATGGAAGAAATTCCAGAGCATGACAGAGCACACGAAATAATGTCACAATATGTAAGTGCTAATGTGGGGCTCGGCATGGGGGTCAGCCTCACAGTCTTCCTCTCCCGTGTAGGAGAAATTAACCCAGACCCACAAGGATGTTAACTGAAAGTTCTCTTCATTTTGAAGCATGGGGGTCGCTAACATGGTTGATCTAATCAAATATCAGTGTTATTCCTCGGGGAGAAAATAAAAGGATAAAAATAAATGCTTAGTGATTGAATTTTACTCCTCATACATGCATATCATCTCCATTCAGAGTTGGAAAATACAGTTTTGAAATCCAGTCGTGCACACTTCTACACTGATGTTTTAAATAAATAAACGTCTTTTGGCATTGTGTTGTTAAGAGCAGCAAACTTCACAGTGGGTACAGTATGTATTACTAAAATAAAGATAAGCTAACTAAATTAAACTCTATTACAAAAATGCTTAATACTAATGAATAATGCAGAGCCCTGGAAAAAGCGTCCTTTGATATTTCCTTATAATATTTGCCTTCCTGTTTTAAAGAAACAATAACATGAAGCTACCAACCCATGAGAAATTGATCTTCAGTACTTTAATGTAATTAGGTCTTAATTCCCCCTGTAGTTTCTCTGGATCTGCTTAAGTTTTGTAACCAATTCAAAGCAGTGTTTTAATTATTACAACATGTAACTTAATGGGAGTTCTTTAGTATCTCAGTGCAAACACCTAACAAATCCCTTCCACCCCCATCCTTCTGATGTCTGTATTTAATTTTCAACTTTCCACAAACCAGGCATGCATTTGCCGCAGAGCAATGAAGTAAGATAATCACTGTTACGTATTAACACACATCCTGGGCCTGCCATTTTATGTCTTGGGAGAAAGAAAGAAAATCTTCCTGTGTAGACCTTGGAGGTGGCAGCCACTAGCCATCCACTGAGGATATCTGATCTACTCCTGCAGCACATTCCCCTGTTTTCATTCCACATGATATTCTATTTTATTTCAGTTGGTCATAATGAGAAAATTCAGCACTTAGAGCCCAAGTGTTTTACAAACAGAGAACCAGATCCTGTGATTCTTTCAGATGA
This sequence comes from Puma concolor, assembly GCF_028749965.1. NCBI lineage: Eukaryota > Metazoa > Chordata > Mammalia > Carnivora > Felidae > Puma > Puma concolor. The sequence continues at coordinate 18,465,802 of NC_141672.1, forward strand.
ACAAGCTGTCTTCTGTGTTTGGTTCAGGTACTTCCCAAAGTGTCGTAATTCCTTTGGGTCATGAGGGTGTGATAAATTACAGCTACACATTAAGTGGTAAGGTAGGAACAGAAGAGAAAAAAAAAAAAAAAAAGGAGAGTCTCCAAATGGGCACATAAACTCATTTGCAAATAAAGGAAGATTTAACTCATTTTTCTCTCTCAATAGATCGTCTCTTGTTAGGCTAAATGCAGTCTTTTGTTTTCTCCTTTAAAAAAAAAAAATTGTGAGTACAGATTCAGCTAACTACAATGTCTGTCCCAAAGGTGACATAGTCATTAGGAACTGGCAACGGATTCGAATGATTCGAATAATCTTTGTAAGTCAGTATTTTGTTTTGTTTTATTTTAGGGATTTGTTGCTGTTGTTGCTAGGAAAAAAAAAAGCTTCTAAGAGAACTAGATTAAAATATATGTTTCACTAGAACTAGTGTCTCTAGTGAGTCTAGTCTTATGTTAACATTAGCTGATCAGCATTTTCTAAACCCCAATTCCCAAAGACATAACTTCATGTCTTTTTGTCTGCTTATTTTTTTAATGAAAGAAATAGCCAAATAAATGCATTTGGAATTACTAAAAGAAGTGCACAAACTATAGTTGAGAAAAAGAGTAACTAAATCGTGCACATAGTTGCATTTGTTTCGACCAAAGCAGATAGGGAAGGCCCTGAGCTCAGTTATAAAGTAGGTAACATATGCCCTCAGAGGCCTTCATTCTGACCCATCCAGATATCCAACTGCCAGACTCTCCACACGTGACTGCAGACTAACCTCTTTGATATGGTTTCTATCTTCTCCCTTACCTAGTCCTCCAGATGACATTTTCTACTTTTTCACAGCCCTTAAAAAGGAAAAGAAACTACTTCAAAATAAGATGTGAATTTTACTGATAATCAGTGGAACCTATCTTGGAGGTATTAGGGTGGCAACTTCTGGAGATATGCATTCAACTCAAAGGAAAGATAGAGAAATCATAAAATTCCAGGACGAGTACTAGCCAGCACTTAGCCTTTTGGGAAAATAAAAGGAAATATATATTTGTAAAGAACTTCCAATGAGCCAAACAACATTCATCCAATTATCACAGAAGTTTCAGAAAGTAGATCTCATGTTTTATATATGGAAAATGAAACACAGAAAGATGCCGGCTTAAATTATCAATAAAAGCTTTCAAAGTGCTGCACATTTTCCAATAACTCAACTTTAAATCCATCATGTACTGAAGCAGGAACATGTAATTTCTGGTACCGGATCATGAATTGGTGCCTCCAACCACATAAAGACCTACTCTACCATTTATATTTTTTTCTCCATTTTTATTATTTTCATCTAATTCCTCCTCTATTTTTCTAAACTTCTCCAATTAAGTTATTTTCCCACTTCCTCTTTGATAGTACTTTCTCAGATGCTTACATATATTGATTAATTTCACTTTTTCTTCCCTTTTACATAGTACAGAAATTATTAATTTGGGATCCTAAAAGCCCTGAAATGTACGTATACATTTGGAGAGGTAGGGAATCAATTCCAATCTTCTATTAGGTCCTCAAAGGGATCCTTGACCAGAAAAGTTTCCAAAACTCTGGGTAGAAGTGGCTCTTCATCCAACATGGCACTGAGATCCTTGAGTGTTCTTGAGAACTATTGTTTTTTTTTTTTTTTTATTTTGACTCTAATACAAACTGTGAAAGTCCAGTAAAACTCTAGGGCTAGACATTGTGACATATGTTCAGATTATTTGCATGCGAAAAAAAAAGTGCTTCGGGTGTTAGCTGCTGGTACACAGAACTGTCAAATGGCATCCCAAGATGTCCATTCTCAAATCCTCTTCTGCATAATTTCTGTGATGGAATTTTGCAGATATAATTCAAGTCTCAAATAAACTGACTTTAAATATGGAGATTATTTGAGAGAGATGGATGTAATCACACAAGCCCTTTAAGAGCAGAGATTTCTCCGGCTGGTAGTAAAAAGGAACCTGAGAGATTTGAAAAGTAAGAAGTAACGACATAAAAGAAATTCTCTGTTGCTGATATCAGATGGAGAAGGCCATATGGCTGGGACCTGGGAGTGGTGTGGAGGAGCCAATGGAGTGGTCCCTGGTTGTTAGCCAGCAAGATAGTAGGGACCATCATCTATTACCATAGGGAAGCAAATCCTGTCAAAAACCAGAGGGAGCTTAGAAATACATCTGACCTTAGTCAGGACTCCACATGGGTGCTCAGTTGGCTGACACCTTGACTTCAAGTCTATAAGACACTCAGTAGGGGACCCAGTTAAAATCTGATGGAATTCTGACCCAACAAATCTGTAAGATAATGTTTTTTTTTTTCATTTTAAGGCACTAAATTTATGGTAATTTGTGACATAGCAATTGTAAACTCATACATTTGCTAACAGACCTTTTCTCTATGTATCTTATCTATCTATCTATCTATCTATCTATCTATCTATCTATCTATCATTTATTTTTATGGACTCAGGATACCCATTTACCTAAATTTAACAAATTCAAAACTGCAAACATCTTAGTGATTTCTCACTCTAGTAGGAAATTTTCTCTCAGCCAAAAATAAAATAAGATAAAAGAAAGAAAGGTGAATTATTATGTTTGTCATTTCCTACATAAAACCTACATCAAATTGGGGGCAAAAAAAAGTCCGTTTCATTACCCTAAAGAATGAACAATGATATTTAAAGTTATAGGAAAGAGATGACCAGTATAATTTCACTATTTGTTAAATAACTTCTAGTATCTTTTTATGTGTTTACATTGCTTTATATGTTCCCTTTGCTTACATTCCCTTTATGTAAATTTGTTCTGAATCAAATGAATTGAAGAGACCTAATGGTTTTTTTTGTTTTAATTTTTTAACGTGTATTCATTTTTGAGAGAAAGAGAGACAGAGCACAGGTGGGGGAGGGGCAGAGAGAGAGGGAGAGAATCTGAAGCAAGCCCCAGGCTCTGACCTGTCAGCACAGAGCCTAATGCGGGGCTCCAACCCACAGACCACGAGATCATGACCTAAGCCAAAGTCAGACACTCAACCAACTGAACCACCCAGCTGCCCCAGAAGAGACTTAATGTTCAAGTAACATAAGAATAAGTTTGGTTATTTCCTGTAAATATAGATTTCCAAACACTTTCAAAGGAAAATTATGACTCAGTTTTCTGGGGTAAATTAAAAAAATCTCTATTTATTCACACCATTCCAAGTGGTTTTATGGCCATACATATTTGGGAAACTCTACCTTAGAACAATTGCAAATTTATTGGAAAACCTGACCTGCTTATCTATAACATGTGACATTAAAAGGAAAAAAAAAATGTCTATGCCCAGGAAAAATGTCTATTCCCATCTTGTGGTGAGGAAAGAATAGAAGCATTAAAATATATGTAAATACACCATGTCACATACAGTAAATTAAGAACATAGCCAATGGGAATGAGCATTGGAATCCACTGGAGAAAACCTTTACCACAGACCATTGTGGTCAGAGAAGATCTACTTTGCTCAACGAACCAGAAACCAGATTGTTTCAAAAGCATGAAACCAAGAAATTCTAAAGTGCATTCACCAAAACACGGTTCCAGATAGCTTCCAGCTAGCACAGAGCATAACTGCAAAAAAATGGAGCTTGCTTTCCATGTGTACTTTTTGTGTTTGGCATTCTTTGCATATTTTGTGCCTCACACTCTTTCTGTTCTAACTTTCTGGGGCATTCAACAATCCTTCTCAAAACCTTGCTATCAGGAAACTTGCCCAGTATTCTTAAATGCTTCTGTATAATTTTACTTTACATTTTACTGTAACGTTTTAAATCATCTGTTAATTCAGACAGGATTTGCAGAACTAGTTACACATATAGAGATAGTCTAATATTTCGGGAATGAATTTTAAAGGGATTTTCTTTCACATCTATAAATAATTTCACAGAAAAGCATTTATATAAGCCCTGCCAAGCTTAATGTCATTTCACAAATAAGCTCTAGCTCTTGATTTGGCTATTTTTAGAGCTCCTGAACATTCTATCAGTCGATACACATTTATTGTAAAACCCTCAATAATTAACTTATATCAGTTACCTTTGGATAACCCCGAAAAAATATATAATATATTTCTATCAAGATAAATATCCAGCTGTTTACTTTGTATTTATTTTAGCATAAAGCATCATTTTGATGCTTAGAATTCCTTAGTTTTTTTACATCATTGTTGATGTTTAGTAATAAAAACACGTACGTGTTTATGCATTTAAAAGATGTGTATTGTTAAGTACAGATGCCCCAAAACTCCAGGAAAAATCTGCCTAAAATATTCAGGAGAGGCTTGACCATTTCTACTTTGCAGCAGTCGATGTGTATTTTTACCCTTGTTTTATAGATGAAGAAAATTATGTTCAAAAGAGTTAGTGGGGTGCCTGGGTGGCTCAGTCTGTTGAGCTTCCAACTCTTGATTTGGCTCAGGTTATGATCCCAGGGTCGTGGGATCAAGCCCCACATCGGGTTCTGTACTGAGCGTGGAGCCTGCTTCAGATTCTTTCCCTCTCCCTCTGTCCCTCAAGTCTGCTTGCACTCTCTTTCTTTGAAATAAAAGAAAAATAAATAAAAATGGTAAGTAATTTTCTCTAAATCACAATGCTAATAATTGAGAGAATTAGAGGTCAAATAAAATCAATCTCATGCAGAAATCACGTTTTTTTTTTTTTTTCTCTACCACAATAACCCCAGGAAAGAGTCAAAGCCCTGGTTGTAAATGCAGGTATACACAGCACATTTCTAAGTAATAAGTGTTAGTCGAACAAACACAAAAAATGAATAGCTGACATTCCTTTATACACACACACACACACACACACACACACACACACACACACACACACATTTAAATACAAAAATGCACTTGTGAACTTTTTAAATACAAAGATATTTCAGGGCAATGATAGCTGGTGGCATCCTAACTCAGGTTTTTGTAGTCACATAATAGTCTTTTGACAATATTCACTCAGACATGCAAAGCTACCCAGGTTGTGCAAATGCATCGCAAGACAACAAACCTAATACCAGGGAACACCTTTAACCTTTCTTATCAGTGGAACTAAATTTTATTTTTAACAATGCCCACCAGGGGGTGCTGGCACATTGACACTGGATAGCAAAAAACATTGGCTATACTGTCAGGTCAAATAAAATACTAGCAATTAACCGTCTTTGACTGAATCTATTACTGTGGATAACTCTAGAGAATAGAAGTTATTCACACTTATTGGCTCAGAATTATAGTCCTACCTTTTTTTTTTTTTAAGAATTGTAAAGCCCACTGAAGTTTTTTGTATTTTAATCGTATTTTTTATAAACGTACCTGGGCTCTAAAAGTGGGTTTGAATGAAATAATTTTGGCACAAAATGCTTTTTAGCAAGAGTAGTTGTTAACATAGACATGGTTTATATCTATGCAGCTATTAAATATCACAAAACAGTTGTGTGTTAAATTATCTAAATAAAATGTATATATAAACCCCTACTGAAGATATTTGGAAACTGAATTCTCCTGTTCTTTAGCAATTTACAAAGTAAAGATATAGAACTTATTTTTAATAAAACACTAAAAAACATATGAAATACTATTTTATGCCATATCTTGGTAACTATTTAACATATAGTTGAATCATTCTGTTCAAAGAAAATGGTCAGCTCAGTAAAATACTATGTTCAACAAGTGGTTAGGTATTTTTAATGCAAAACTATTTCAAAATGAACTGAATTTTATTGGGAGGAGATGCATTTTGGTGGTAGAAGTTGGACACAGATTTAGATCAGAAGTAGAAATAATCTCCCTCCTCGCTTCATCAGAGATGCTTTTACCAATGGAATTCAAATCATTCAACCAGGAGGAAAATCTATATTCTTCCATCTGTGGGTAAAAGCTATTTGGCTGTAATGTCTCCTTATTCATCTGCAGTTCGGTTCAGTTGATCTGGGGCTAAGTACACTCCAAAGCCGGGCCCTTGATTCTAACCTCAATCTTCCCAAACAGAGGAGAAGCGTTCTTTGTTACAAGGTCCTTGAATAGTTGTGCTCTCCATCTAAATAGTTGTACTTGACTGAAAATAGGTGAGAACTGACAGCACCTGTGTCAATTCAGAACATCATTAGGTTCTTAAGAGAGGAAGTGAGGAGGAATGTATAGGAGGATGTTTTTTTTGTTTCATAATGTCGGATTCAAGTGGCTATAGGACTGTGTCCAAATGTGTATGGAATTAGATCGTCTTCAATTCCACTCTGGATTTATCATTCATCAACGTATCTCAGCTCTCCTCAAGCCTACCTATGTGTCCAGCCTACCTTGCCACCTTCCATCCAAAAGTGTATTAACCTTTTTATCATTAGTCTTATTACCTTCATTTATTCACAATGGTCTTTCAAGTTTAAAGAGTTCCTCAACATACTAATAATCAAGCATTTAATGAGGACATTTGCATTCACTCAGTTCGGATCCTTCAAAATTTCATAGACTAATCACATAGTTTACCCTTCATTTTTCCAGATGAGTCATATGAAATATTCAACCCTATTATCATATGCAAATTCCTTGATTCTATTGATGCAGTAATCAATCAACAAATATGTATCAGGTGACTGCCGTGCCAGTAACATTACATCAGGAGTTTCAGGGCATAGAAGAAATGGTTCTGCTTCCTAGCCTTTCCCTGCCCCACTCCTTCCTTGCTCCAAAGGTTTTTGGTGCAAGCCCCATCCAATTACTGAGCCAACCACAATAAAGACTGGCAGTGGATTATCAAATCTTATCCTCACCAGCAGGTAGGATTTAGAATCAATCTTACTGTTATATTCAGTATGGCAGGGATGAGTTCCAACCCTGCCTTGGTTTTAGTCTGTCACCAGTGTCAGTATCCACTTTCTGCTTCATAAAATACACGCTAATTTTCCACATGATTTCCCAAACTCTACACTCTGGTTTTTCTCTTACTTCATGAGCTACTTCTTTTCAATCTTCTTTGTTTTACCATTTTCTTCTGCTTTCCCTGTAAATATCAGAAAGCTTGAAGGATTGAGACAAGACCCCTTATCTTTACCATACACCAGTCCATGAATCAACTCCGGGAGAGATTTCTGAAACAGGAAGCTTCGATTTACCGGACCACAAAAATCACTACTGCCTATAGACTTCTGTCACCATGAACCTCATGTTCATTCTGGAACCCACAATATATTGTACTTTGTGTTGGGGACTATTTATTGATCATCCTTTTTCAAAAAAGTGACCTCTAAAGCTGTAATTTTTCTCTAGCTCAGTTCCAGTCTCCATTATTTCCCTCTCCTCTGGTTCTTATCCTGGTATTAAGGTCAAGTGTACATTTAAAAAATATTTTCATGAATAACTGAAGTTCAACAAACTGCACATACTGAAACTATACCATTCGATTAATTTGACATACGCATACAGCCATGAAACCATCACTGATATCAAAATAATGAGTTTTTGTCACCTCCAAAAGTTTCCTTTTTTATACTACTCTTATAAAGATTGCAATCTAATATGAATGAAAGTATGGCATACTATGAGAGACAGCACTGTGCCGTGATCAGTAACAGTAAACACTGATAGAGATGATAACTGGTATAGGAATTCAGAGGAGGGAGATATTATCATGGGAAAGATCACTGGAAATGGCTTCAATCACTACCTAGTTCATATGTTTTCTTACAGTTTTTCTCTTTACATTTTATTTGATTATCGGCATTAATAATTATCTTGCATTTTCTTCAGGCATTGATATAAACTATGCACGGAATTCTATATTGGGACTCTTCCGGGCTTTACATAAGGATACAGTGTCTTCTTCTTGGGCTACTAATTCTTCCTCATGCCAAATAATCTTGCGCTTTATATTCCAGATGTAATCACACTATAAAATCACTTAAGTTAGAAAAGATCTTGGATTCCCCTCTTGTGAACTCCAAGTTACCATCTTTTCTTTTCCATCATTACTGCAAATACACGAAGGTAAGTTTTTATGTCTTCTATTTAGATTAGTGGTTCAAACAGGTTTTAAGTATAAGGATTGTTTTCTTTATTTTCTGAACTGCCATCTTAGGCATGACTCCTTAAGTTGCCAGCCACAGAAATGATTTCTTGACTCATGCAACCTAAACGTCCAATGTTCGTTTGACGTCTGGTGATGTTAGATGTGTAAGCTCTGATTGAGGTCATTATTCATTGGTGCTTTTCTCAAAATTCTTATGTGAGCTTATTTTTATGTCTCTTACAACCATTTTGTGCTTATGTAAGTGATTTTTGAATCACCATGCAGGTCTTTTTTTCAACTGTATTCTTTCTGAATTCCAAATCTATATGCTGTTGTAGGTAGGTATTTCTTCCCCCATATCTTAAGCTTCCTTTACTTGATCCTTTGTCGTAGCTGCACACTGGAGCAGTATCTTCATGGAATTTTCATGATAACACTTAAATTCCATCTCTTGATAACACTTTGTCCATTCTACTGTCACTATGATTTTGATTATTTTTACTTTCCTTTACAAATCATAACTGCTGCTTATCTCCTATGGTTGAGATCTTCTGATATCCTCCAATCTTTCTTAAAACTTTTTTTTTCCCCCAGCAAAATACAGCTTGACTTTCAAGCTTAGAAATTTCAATCTGCATCTCACTTTTACAGACGAGCTACAAAATATTTTATATGACCAATTTGAGCTTTAGTTTTGGGGAAAAGAACCATGTGCTATAGCAGATAATATATAAATACTTCTTTGTAACATTTACTTTAATAAGAATAGAAGAAATGTGATTGTAATTACATTTTTATCCTATGTCAACCCAATAGATTTAAATTGATTAGAGGTAAAAAGATAGAGAGATGACAGATAGATGATAGATAGATACACTATATATATATATATATATATATATATATATATATATATATATATATATATATATATATAATGTAAGTCACTTTAATGTACATGAGAATACATATAACAAAAATTCTTAACCAAACAATAAAAATCTTAAAAGGAGATCCAAATGTTATATTGGGTAGACCTTCAAGCTGATTAATGTTGCCAAATTCCCATTTCTGAGACTCATCACAAATATCCATATTGGCAAGAAGTATACCTCACTCAGAACTTCAAGGCTTTAGAAATTGAAAAATAGTTTCTCCTCATAAAAAATGCTGAGGAACTTCTGGAAAAAGTCTAAAGTGCAGTGCTATGGAAAATGCAAGTGATACAGAATCTGAAATCCTGTATTTGAAACTTCATTTTAATGCTTACTGCTTAACCTTGGACAAATTATTTGCTTGCTCAGATGGAAAGTTAACAATAAGGTGGATTCAAATTCACTTTATTACTTACATGTTATGTGACTTGGATAAGTTATTTTTCTTCTCTGAACCTTGTTTCCTGTACGCATAAAATACTAATGCAAACACTTAAATTCAGAACTATTATGTAAATGAATAAAATTTTACAAAGCTTTAAGCATGATGTCTCTCACATAATGCGGCATATATATATATATACATACACATATATATATGTTATATAGGAACATATATATATATATGTATATATATATATATGTATATATATATATACATATATATATATAAGTTTCTGAATCAAATTCATTGCGATTTTAAAGGAAGTAATCATTAAATCCTCAGTGGATCAGATAACTCATATTGAAGAGTTTGCCAAACTCAAGTGCTAGTTTTATCATGGGAAAGACTGACAATCACTACTGTCAGTACTAGAACGACCCCTGTAGTATAAATAGGGATATAGAGTTGAAAAAAAATATTTACCTAGGGATATGGAAATTAGAGTTATATATATACACATATATACATATGTGTGTGTGTGTGTGTGTGTGTGTGTGTGTGTGTGTGTATATATATATATATATATACCATATTTATATCATTATAGCCCATAAACTCTCTCTGAGTACTGATAAGTATCAGTAAGGCATCCACTATGACTGACATCTGACAACTGTCAATGGGCCCCAATCACTGAAGGACCTTCCTAAACGTGACCACTGCCTGAGAAAGAGGCCTATCCAGTCTCTGCTCACTCAGTTCCCAGCTGTCCTCTTTCGATGCTAATTAACTCCCAGCCGAAAACTGCCTGCCCAAGCTTCTAGAGAGTTTTTCTGGGCCAGTTGACTTTTTTCTTTCTGACTCCTTAGTTTAAAATTCTTCCTTCTTGATTTTTGTGTTTTTGAAATATAAAGAAGATTGCATGTTTTATTGTATACAGGAAAAAAAGAAAACAGTGGCTCTTGCTGATATGGTAAGCTCTTACCGTTTACTATATGCTAACTTCTATGTTTTCTTCCCACATGTGTTTGAAATGTTCTGGGATACGGGATTATAGGAGATGCCATGTAATTAGGAGGCAGCGAGAATACCCTGCCTTTACAGTTGCCAGTAATGCAAGTTAATGCCATCTTGTGAGATGATCTAGTATAGTCTTTGTCAGCACTTTCGCTAAAAATCCCAATTTTTAGTCATTTATAACATCAACAAAGAGGACTTCAGAGGGAGTAACACCATCTGTTGTTGTTAAGAGTGACATTGCCCAAGGTTAGGCCAGACATGCAGAAACCCTTTCATCTTCAGGATCTCTTGCTTCTCTCTGTTTACCATGAACTTGTCTACTTGAGTTGATGAAAAGTATGCAAAGATCAATTTGGAATAAATCCAAACTAGTGAAAATGTTGTGAATCAGCTGAGGGAAGTAATGATTTATCAACTCTTGTTCTCTTTCTTCTGGAATGTGATAACATCATGTATACTAAGAATTTATCATTGTAATTCCCAAACCTGTAAAGGTCTTATCTACCCTGAGAAAAACTCCTACAGTTACAATGCCTTTATTCATGTTCTGAAATAACTAATCCCTAAGAAGACAGCCCACAATTCAGAGACTGGGACAAATTCAAAGAAACTGAATCTTAAATTTAGAAAAAAACATCTATCTAGCACATAAAGAAGAAAGTAGAAATAATACACCAGCAACCATAGAGTCAGATCAATATATTACGCACAAAAGAAACCATTAAATAGTAAGGTACAAATATCATGCGAGCTTCAACTATCATTTTGTAATCTTGGAAGATAGCGTTACCAGAAAAAGCAGCTAAATCAACTCATTAGGATACAACCAGCAACTATTGCTGTTATTACTAATAGCATTGCGTGTATCTCGGAAGAAGCTTTAAAGTTCATTAATTTTCGCATTTTTCTTCCAAACTTTGGAAAGTTACTATGAAGATCTATATAACTACAATAAACAAATATTTAAATGACTTTAAAAAATAACATCCTCACTTGGAAATCTATTGGGGCAACTCTGAAGCACTGAAAGTATAGATTCTTGTCACCATACGCCTTTTTCCCTTCTCTCTTCATTTTTAGTTTTTATTGCCTTTTTCCATGGTCCTGCCCTCAATGCTTATTATTCCTCCCACACATTTTGTCATTTTTTTATGTGACTGTTCCTCAGATGTGTCAGTGACATCTAGTGATAACAACTAACATCAAGGCTAAAGTTGTTATTAATTCCTGTCCTAATAAACAAAAGGTGACTTTTTAAAAGAAAGACCATTCATTGTTTTGAGAATCCTAGCATACAATCTAGCAAATGACTGTCAGAATAATAATTTACAGTTATCTGGTGCCTTAAAATTTACAAAGTGCTTGTCCACACATAATGTCATCTGATCTTTGCCACAACCTATTGAGAGAAGTTGAAATCAAAGTGACTTGCTGCAGTCATATAATTAAGACATTTGACAAGTTTTAAGTAAAAACTTAAATTTAGAAATTTGAATTTAAATCCAATACACACACACACACACACACACACACATATATATATGTATATATATATTTTATAAAAGGTCACTAAACTCAGTTTGTATCCTGTGGAAATTTTCTTCAATCATAAAGCATCATTCATTTAGTACTAGCAAATATTTTCATTGGAGCAGAAAGAGTAAAGATTCATCCTAAATTAATAAAAAATAACATTGCAAATGAAAATGTAAGACATTTATTTATTTAGGAGGAGATCAGAAAGGCTATCTTGTGATATGTTTTCCATCAAGAAAAACAACTTGACCTTAACTGTAGTTCTAAGGTGAAAGCCCCTGGGAAATTTTATAAATTGTTTTGCTTTATTTCACTGTTAATATTTGTGATTTAAATATTAACTCATGTTTTCTTTTGATATTAACAAGATGTAGATTGTGCTTAAATACACAACTATTTCAGTCTTTTTGATATAATTGGTAAAAATACCAAAATATGTCAAATAACTTTAAAAACAGATACACATCTACATTAAAAAAATTATCTATATATCTAAATGTGCACACACACACACACACACACACACACACACACACACATAGGCATGCACATTTATATTTCAGTTCCTATTTATTCCCATCAATTCTTCCCTTAGGTGAATACTCATTTCTCATTTACATCTTACAGTTTATTTAAGCCTATATAAGGATATTTGACTATAAACTCCTCAACATGGCGAAATTCTTATTTTGTACATTCTCACGTATCAATCAAGATAATTGTACTTATTTCATATTATTATAGATATAACTTCTCATTCTTTATAATAGCCTAATATTCCATTACATAGATTTATTTAACTGAACTGCTATTAAGGGATATTTTTTTCAAAAAGTTTTTGCTCTTACAAACAAGGTTATGATAATTCCCCTGTAAAAACATTTACATTCCTATCTGGGTGAATAAATCTGTATCACAAATTCCCATAAGTGGTTTGCTTGGTCAATAGAGTATATGCATTTGTAAATATGATACTCATAAGCTGCACTGCATGGGGACTGTATACATTAATCTTCCCCACAGTAACACATAAGGATGCTTATTTCCTCATAATTTCACTAACAAAATTGATTTTTAATTCTTGGACTTTGCCAGTCTGATGTCGAAAATGTTCTTAGTGCTCTTTTTATAATGAAAGAACCTGATGATATTTAAATATGGTTAAAAGTCTTTTGAGTTCACTATTCTGTGAACGCTATACTTTTTCCCATTTTTTCTATTTAGTACGTAGTATTTTTCTTAACAATTTCTAAATACTTCTTATGTATTAGGGAGTTTTTAACAAATTGCAAATATTATTACCCCTTCTCATTTTTTAAATTATGTATACATTAGCTTTATTTGCCAAGTATTAGATTTTTTACTTTATGTAGAAAAAAATTATTAACCGTATCTTTCATGATCAAGTTTTCTTTTTTTCTAAATGTTTATTTACTTTTAAGAGAGGAGGTGGGGGGGGGGGACAGAGAGAGAGGGAGACACAGAATCCAAAACAGACTTCAGGCTCTGAGCTGTCAGCACGGAGCCGGACACGGGGCTCAAACCCATGGACCAGGAGATCACGACATGAGCTGAAGTCGGACGCTTAACTGACTGAGCCACCCAGGCGTCCCTTTTATGACCAAGTTTTGAGAACTAGAAAGACTTTATATATATATATATATATATATATATATATATATATATATATATTTATATTTATATATATTTATATCTATATATATATTTATATCTATATTTATATATATTTATATATATATTTATATCTATAGGTATATATATGTACATATATATGTACATATATACGTATATATGTACATATGTATACATATATATGTATATATATGTACGTATATACGTATATATGTACATATATGTACATATATACGTATATATGTACATATATGTATATATATGTACATATATATAAATTAATTTTCATGTTTTTCCTGATATTTGTATGATTTCATTTATACGTTTAAATATTTGATCCTGGGGCGCCTGGGTGGCGCAGTCGGTTAAGCGTCCGACTTCAGCCAGGTCACGATCTCGCGGTCCGGGAGTTCGAGCCCCGCGTCAGGCTCTGGGCTGATGGCTCAGAGCCTGGAGCCTGTTTCCGATTCTGTGTCTCCCTCTCTCTCTGCCCCTCCCCCATTCATGCTCTGTCTCTCTCTGTCCCAAAAATAAATAAATGTTGAAAAAAAAATTAAATATTTGATCCATTTGGGAACTTACACTGCACATTGTACAACACAAATCTAACTTCCTATTTTTTTTTTCCACATGGCTGCCAGGCAACTTTAAATGTTACTGAATTCTGCCTTTCATCAATGATTTCTGAGTTCTCCTTTTTAATATTCTATATTGTTCGATATTATCAATTTTAGGCTTTCTTGCTTTGTTTAATTGTTCTACTAACACAGAAAAGAAAAATTATTTTAATAATGAAAATTGTTTCATATATTTTAATATCATATTGGGCACAGGGCATCATCAAATTGCCTGGAAATTCATTTATTTATTTTTTAATTTGATAATTTTTTTTTAATCTTAATGGAGCTTGAGATTTATGAAATCATTGGAAAGTAGGTAAAGAAAGTTCCCATATGGCCTATAACCAATTTCTACTGTTATTCACATCCTCACATTACTGTGAAACATTGCTCACAATTAATGAACCTATAGTGATCCATTATTATTATTACTAAAGTCTATACTTTATTTAGATTTCCTCAGTTTCCCCTATTTTTCTTTTCCAGGACCCCATTTAGGATATCATATTATAATTATTAGTCATGTCTCCCTAATTTCCTCTTGGTGGTGAGTGGTTTTTATACTTTTCTTGTTTTTGATGGCCTTGACTGTTTTGAGGCTATTTTAGTATCTATGTCCCTCAGTCAGGATTAGTCTAATGTTTGTCTGATTATTAGACTGGGGTAATATGTTTTGTGGAGGGAGAACAAAGAGATAAAGTAGAATTCTCTTCATCATATTATATCGAGTACATACTATTAGCATAATTAACCACTGTTGATGTTAACCCTGATCACCTGGCTTCAGGTAGTATTTTTTAGGTTTCTCTCCTGTAAAGTTATTCACTTTATACTATAATTTTTGGAAGAAAACACCATGGGGAGCCCAAATTTAAGGAGTGGGGAGTCACGCTCTCTTGTATAAAACAAATGTGTCGTATCGACTAGACTTTGCTGCTATACCCAGTCCCTTTTGCCATGAGACTTACAGATTCCACTTTCCAATTTAGCATGTTATTCCCTCGTCCTTTTCAGTGAAGTCCTTTCACTCATTTGTAGTACATTTAGAATCTTTTGTTGCATTCTGTGTTTAATCAATAAAATCCCTCTAATTTTTAAATACATTTGTTTTAATTTGTACACCTTAACATGTACACTGTTCCGTAAAGTTCCCTGGATTTTGACAAATTCTTAATATTTTGTATTCACCATATAGTATCACACAGAATAGTTTCACTCCTCAAATATTCCCCTACTTCACTTATTCAAACTTCCCTTCCAACCCATCAAACCCTATACATTATGGCTTTTTCCAGGAGATCATATAATTGGGATCATACAGTATATACCTTTCTCAGACTGACTTCTTTCACTCAGTAATATGCATTTAAAATCCATCTATATCCTTTTATGGCTTGATAGCCCATAACTTTTGATAGCTTGATAGCCCATGTACTTTTCTTTTTATTGCTGAATAATATTCTATTATATGGATGTTTCACAGTTAGTTTATCCATTCACCTATTGAAAGACATTGTGGTTCCTTCCAATTTTTTGGTCATAATAAATAAAGCTGTTATAAACATTCATGTATAGATTTTTGTGTGGAGATATGTTTTCAAATCAGTTGGGTACATCAAATGAGCATAACTGCTGAATCATACAGTGAGACTGTATTTAGTTTTATAAGAAATTGCTAGATTGTCTTCTAACATGGGTGTACAATTTTGATTTCATACCAAAATAGAATGAGAGTTCTTATTATTTCATCTCATTTCCAACAATTGATATTGTCCTTTATTTATTTATTTATTTATTTATTTATTTATTTATTTATTCATTTATTTAGTATTTTAGTTATCTTAATAGGTATGCCATTGTATCTTGTTTCAATTTGCAAATCCTAAACAACAATTGATATTGAGCATCTTTATAAGTTTATTTGCCATTAGCATATTTACTTTAATAGAGTATCCATTCAGATTTTAGGCCCAGTTTTTAATTGGGTGGTTCATTTTCATATTGCTGAGATTTTAGGATTATTTATATATTTTAGGTACAATTTCCTTATGAGCTATATATTTCCTCAGAACCTGCAGCATGTCTTTTCATTCTCTTACCAATGACTTATAATGCAGATATTTAACTTTTAATTAAGTTCAACTTACCATTGTTTTTCCTTCATGGATAGTCCTATTGATGCATTTAATACCAAATGCCATTACCAAAGAAAAGGTCATGTACAATTTCTCATTATTTTTTTTTCTAGAAGTTCTACAGTATGATTTTAGATATGTCAATGGTCCATTGTGAGTTAATTATTATGAAAGATATAAAGAATTAGTATAATTAATTATATTCATTATATAATTAATAATCTATTAATATAATTAATTATATATCAATTATATGTTAATTAATATACATTAATTATATAACAATATAATATAATTAATTATATATTAATTCTTTATATCAGATTAATACATATAGTATATGATTAATTTTATAGATTTATTTTTGCATTTGGATGTTCAATTGTTCTAAGCATATTTGATATCATTTTCCTATTGAATTGCCATTACTCCTTTGTTAAATATCAGTTGACTATTTTTGTGTCTATTTCTGGGCTGTCCATTCTGTCATGTTGGTCTATATAGCTTTTCTTTCACCAGCACTATTATATCTTATTACGGTGGTTGTATAATAAGATTTGAAATATGCAGGGCGTCTGGGTGGCTCAGTCGGTTAAGCCTCAAATTCTTGGTTTCTGCTCAGGTCATGATCTTATGGTTTCTTGAGTTCTAGCCTGCATGGGGCTCTGTGCTGACAGTGCTGAGCCTGCTTGGAATTCTCTCTCCCTCACTCTCTGCCCCTCCCCTGCTCATGTTGTCTCTGTATGTCTCAAAAATAAATAAACTTAAAAAAACATATATTTGCAATCTGCTAGTGTAAGTCCTTAAACTTTGTTTTTTTCTTCAGTAGTTGATAGGATATTCTTGATTTTTGATGTCCAATACACTTTAGAACGTGTTTGTCCCACAAAATAGTTTGCTGGATTTTAATTGGGATTTTGTGGAATCTATATATCACATTGGGTTGAGAAGAATCCACATCTTAACAATTATTGAACATTACAATCCATAAACACTGATTATGTCTCTATTTATTTAAATCATTTAAAAATTTTTCATCAATGTTTTGTAGTTTTCCATTTATAGAGCATATATGTGTGTGTGTGTGTGTGTGTGTGTGTGTGTGTGTTAGATTTATATCTAAATATTTAATTCTTTAGGTGCTATTTATTCTTTAGATGCCAGTTGTTCACTGTTGGCGTACTATCTCTCTACAGTCATTTAGTTCCAGGAGTTTTTTTTGATTCTTTGAACTTTCTTACATAGATAATGATTTCATCTTGAAAAAAAAATAGAGCTTGTTTTTTTCTTTTCAACATGCATTGTTTCCCTGTCTTTTTGCATTATCTAGACTTCTAGTACAGTGTAAAATAGAAATGGTGAGAAAGGACATCCTTATTCTTAATCTTACGGGAAAAGTGCCCAGTCTCTAGCCATTAAATAAATACAAAATGGGCTACTAATTTTAATAAATGTTTATTATTAGGGTCTGGAAAGTCCCCTCATTCCTAATTTGCTGAGAGTTTTTAATCATGAAAATATTTGGATTTTTCAAATGCTTTTTGGCCATTCTGATATAATCATATGAATTTTCTTGATGCATTACATTAATTGATTTTTAAATGTTGAACCAGTCTTGAATATGTGGAATAGCTGGCAATGGTCTATAATTCTTATTCTACGTTGTTGAATCTAATTTGCCAATATGTTGTTGACGAACTCTGAATCAATATTCATAAGGAATATTGTTCTGTACTTTTCTTATCTTGTAATGTTTTTAGCTGAATATATTGTATCAGGTCATAGAAGTTGAGGTACATAATCTTCTAGTGTAAGGATTTATGTAAATCTGGCCAGAAGTTGGGCTTTGTTTGACATTTTCTATAGTTACAGATATCAGAGGATTTAGATTCCTCCACCGCCTTTGCTGTCGTCTCCCCTCTTGCCTTTGAACTTCTGTACTGCTGTAGACTGGATTGCGTCCCCCTAGATTCATGTGCTCACTGACCTAATACGACCTTGTTTAGAGTAAGGAAGTAATTAAGGCTAAGTGAGGTCATAAGGATGGAGCCCTAATCTAATAAGACTACTGTCTTTAAAAGAAAAGACATGAGAGAGCTCACACTCTTTCTTGTCATGTGAGTACACAGCAAGAAGGCAGCCATCTAAAGCCGGGAAGAGTTACCAAAAACCAAATTGGCCAGCAACTGCATCTTGGAAAACCCAGCCTCCAGAACTGTGAGAAAACATTTTTCTTTTATTTAGGCCACTCAGTCAAGTGTAGTCTACTACTATACTGGAGACTAGATGGCATAGTGGTAAAATATGATGGAGGGGAAGCATTCTATCTAGCATCTTATGATTTAATCCCAACCTTGACAGACCTGGGTCTCTGACCTACTACGTCCACAAGTGTTTTGCTTATAAAATATCTCCTCTTCTCCTTGGGGAGATGGGAGATTAAGTGGGACGAAGGACAGGAATGCCCTTTGTCCACGGCTCTTGGAGAGAGCCTTGATGAATTATGTTCTCCTGGGTTGCATGCTTTTGTTATGGAGAAGATTCTGGATATGCCGGAAGTTTTCCTCTTCCCACATCCCTACTAGCAACAGGGAAACATCTGAGAGGATGTTTTTCAGATTGTCCCCATGAGAACCTGGTTGGATTTCAGAAAGAAAAGGTTTTGAAAGTGTAGGTGTCCTCCTAAGACAGTAGCCATGAGAAATTTCTCACTCTCACACTGGTCCATTTTCAACCTCTAGAAATTTATCAAAATGACTTTTTGAGTCTTCCTACCAATTTATCACCCTGGAGGCTTCTGCTCCAGATATGCAGATCTCAGCCGTGACACTCTGGATTCACCAGGCTGTTCAGATTTCTGAGTAGCAAGCCTTCGATTTTCATTTTGGACAGGTTTTTTTCTTTTTTTTTCCTTTTTATAAGAACAGCAATAACAAGTTCCAAGTTGCTTACATACTGAAGCAGAAACCAGAATTCCGTCTTGTAATTTTTCTATTTGACTTTCAGAACTGTTTTCTCCAAATAACAAAGATAGTGTTTTTACTTAGATCCCATTATAGTTACAAAGTACATTGACATTTTTATGATTCTGAGTCTTTTAAAACAAGAATGTCTTTCCATTTATTCAAGTTCTTTTTTTCTTTTTCTTTTTTTCTGAGAGAGAGAGACAGAGAGAGGGAGAGGGAGCACGAGTAAGCATGAGCACGAGAGGGAGAGAGAATCTTAAGCAGGCTCTGCACTCAGCCCAGATTCCAACGTGGGCCTCAATCCCATGACCCAGGGATTAGGATCAGAGCCGAAATCAAGAGTTGGATGCTCAGTGGCCTGAACCACCAAGGTGCCCCTCAAGTTCTTTTTTTTTTTTTAATATTTATTTATTTTTGAAAGAGAGGGACAAAGTGAGAGCAGTGGAGCAGAGAGAGAGAGGGAGACACAGAATCTGAAGCAGGTTCCAGTCTCTGAACTGTCAGTACAGAGCCTGTCGTGGGGCTTGAACTCATGACCTGAGCCAAAGTCAGATGCTTAGCCGACTGAGCCACCCAGGCGCCCCTCTTTTATGTTTTTTCTTGTTATTTCCTCTTCAGTACAGTATTTGTGAAAGACAATTCTTACATATTAAGTTTATTGCCAGATACTTTGTTGTAAAATTATTTATTGCTATTATAAATGGATTTCTTTATCATATCTTCCTACTAGCTTTTAATAAATAGGTTCTATTTGTTTCTATATAGTAATCTTATATCCTGCTTCTCAAATTATCTTATCATTCAATTATATTGTTTGCAAACAGATAGTTTTACCTCTTTCTTCTCAATTTTTATGCACTTTTTCCCCTGTCTAATACATATGCCATCCATGTTTAATACTAGTGGTCTGTGTGGCCACTTCTTGTTCCTGGCTTTAGTGGGATATGATCAAGTTTTTTCTCCATTAAGCGTGTTCTAGATTTTGTGTCTGAGAAAGAGGTATTTTTGTCACGTTAACAGATATCCATCTATTCCTATTTAAAGACTGATTTTTTCCATAAACAATGATTATTGCCTTTTGTTCCTTGCCATTTTATTGTTTTATTAAAAGCTTTCTTAGTGTTGATATACACTAGTATTTCTGGAATAAACTCCACTTAGTCATGTGTTTTTATTTTCATATTCTATGGGATTTTCCTAGTACTTTGTTTATGATTTTTATTAATAGTGATAAGCGAAAATTCTTCTAATTTTTGTATGCTAAATTTGGAATCAATGTTATACTTGTGTCATACATAGAGTTTGGAGGTTTTCTTTCCTTTTTCTATTTTCTGAAATAGCTTAAATAGCATGGGAATCATCTTCTGTTTAAATGTGTGATTAAATTTTCTTGTGAAAGACTTGGCTGTGGTATTTTTGCTTGAAAGTAGATCTTTAATAACACCTGTTGGAATTAATTTCTAGGCCCAAGATGGAGTCACCCCTGCATGTGGTGTCACATCAGACAAACAAGACTTATACAACTTTTGTATCCCTGTGAACATTCTGCTTTACCAGAAACACAGTATTCTCAGTCGGACAATCCCCAAAGACAAGCTGAATCTGGGTCTCATCACCCCAAACAAGGTTGACTGTGTGGTCCCAGCCAACCAGATATTTTCTATGTTTTTCTTCGTTGTTCTTTATTGTGTATCCTATAAAAGTTTCCTGACATCCATTCCACTTTACAGTTCTCTGAAAGGAGACTGTTCATTTCATGGAGTTTTAAATAGTGTGTTTGCATTAGAGAAACTGCTCTATTTAATGATTTTTAACACACTCTCCATGGCCACTATGGACGTTGATATTTTTTAGACCTTACATGTCTCATGAAGTCAATTTTGATAAATATAGTTTCCTAAAAACATCTATTTTTTTTTCTTTTAACATTACTCAGTACTCTTAATCTCCTTACCTTATCCATTTTTATCCAGTTTTTCAAGTTTATGTATGTCATGCAATGTAGCCTTCTCATTCCTTTAACTTTTGTCTTTGTTTAAATTTTTTATTTGTGTATAGTTGACACATAATGTTACATTAGTTTCAAGTGTTCAGCAGTAGTAATTCAGCATCTCTGTACGTTATGCTGTGCTCACCCCCTGTGTAGCTATCATATGTCACCGTCCAATGATATTACAGTATCAATGGCTATATTTCCTATATTCCTTATGTTGTACCTTTCCTCCTAAGACTTCTTTATTCCATAACTAAAAGCCTGTATCACCCACCCCCCTTTACCTATTTGACCATTCCTCCCATCCCCATTTCCTCTGGCAATTAATCACTTTCTAAATTTTTTTTAACATTTACTTATTTTTGAAAGACGGGGGAGGGGCAGAGAGAGAGGGAGACACAGAATGTGAAGGAGGCTGCAGGCGCCAAGCTGTCAGCACAGAGCCTGATGCGGGGCTTGAACCCACAAGCTGGGAGATCATGACCTGAGCCACAGTGGGACACTTAACCGACTGAGCCACCCAGGTGCCCCTGGCAATTATCACTTTTTATATTCACAAATCAATCAGTGTCATACACCACATCAACAAAATAAAGGATAAAGATCATATGATCATCTCAGTAGATGCAGAAAAAGAATTTGACAAAGTTCAACATTTATTCATGATAAAAACTCTCAAAGACAGGTGTCTAGAGAAAACATAAAACATAATAAAGGAAATATAAGAGAAAAAAACACAGCTAACATACTCAATGGTGAAAAACTGAGAGATTCTCCTCTAATATCAAGAACAAGACAAGAATATTCTTTGCATGACATTTATTCAACACTGTACTGGAAGTCCTAGCCACAGCAATCAGACAAGAAAAAGAAATAAAAGGTAGAATATTGGTAAGAAGAAATTTAAACTGTCATACAGATGACATGGTAGTGTATGTAGAAAACCCTAAAGACTTCACTAAAAAACTATTAGAAGTATTAAATAAATTAAGTAAATTTTCAGGATTTAAATTAATACTCAGAAACCAGTCCTATTTCTGTACACTAATAACAAATTAGCAGAAAGGGCAATTAAAGAAACAATTCCATTTGCAATTACACACACGCAAACACACACACACACACACACACACACACACACACACAGGATAAACTTAACCAAGAATGCGAAGGACTTTACTCTGAAAACTCTAGAACATTGATGAAAGAAATAGATCACACAAACAAATGAGAAAGATACTCCATCTTTATGATTATAAGAATTAACATTGATATAATATCCATGATACCCAAAGAAATCTGTAGATTCAATGCAATTCCAACAACATTTTTCACAGAATTAGAACAAATAATACTAAAATTTGTATAAAACCACAAAAAAGCACAAATAGCTTCTCTGAAAAAAAACAAATCCAGAGGTATCAGAATTCAAGATTGAAACATATACTACAAAGCTATAATAATCAAATTAGTATGGTACTATCACCAAAACAGAGACAATAATCCATGGAAGAGAACAGTGAGTCAGAAATAAACCTACACTTATATGATCAATTATCCATGACTTGGGAGACAAGAATATACAATAGGTAAAAGACAGTTACTTCAATAAATGGTGCTGGGAAATCTGGACCCTTGCATGCAAAAGAATGAAACTAGACAACTTTCTTACACCATACACAAAATAAACTCAAAATAGACTCAAGACCTACATGTGAGACTTGAAAGCATATAACTCCTAGAAAAAAACATAAACTGTAATTTCTTTGACATCTTATGTAGCAACATTTTTCTAGACATGTCTGTTAAGGCAAGATAAACAAAAACCTTGGGATAAATAAACTATTGGGACTAAAGCAAAATAAAAATATTTTGCACAGCAAAGGAAATCATCAACAAAACCAAAAGACAATACACTGAATGAGATAAAATATTTACAAATTATATATCTGATAAGGAGTTAATATCCAAAATATATAAAGGATCTATACAACTCAACACCAAAAATCAAAACAAAACAAAACAACAAAAACAAACAACAACAACAAAAAACAACAAAGGATCCAATTCAAAAATGATCAGAAGACCTGAATAAACATTTTTCCAAAGAAGACATCTGCATGGCTAATAGGCACATGAAAAGATACTCAACATGGGCTCTCCTTAACACCTATCACCCATGTAGTCCATCCAATGCCCACCTCCTCCCCAGCAACCCTGTTTATTCTCTGTAGTTTAGAGTCTCTTATGGTTTGCCTCCATCTCTTTTCCCCCACCCTTCTTCTATGTTCATCTGTTTTGTTTCCTAAATTCCACGTATGAGTGAAATCATGTCGTATTTGTCTTTCTCTGACTGACTTACTGCATTTAGCATAATATACTCTAGCTCCATCCACGTCACCACAAATGGCAACATTCCATTCTTTTTGATGACTAATAGTCCATCACATGTGATACATACGTATCACATCTTCTTTATCCATTCATTTCCAGTCGATGGACATTGGGGTATTTCCATGATTTGGCTATTGTTGATAGTGCTGCTATAAACATTGGGATGCATATGCCCTTCAAATCAGTATTTTTGCATCTTTTGCGTAGATACCTAATAGTGCAATTGCTGAGTTCTAGGGTAGTTACATTTTTAACTTTTTGAAGCACTTCTATGCTGTTTTCCAGAGTGGCTGCACCAGTTTGTATTCCCACTAACAGTGTAAGAGGTTGCCCTTCCTCCACATTCTCACCAGCATCTGTTGTTTCCTGTGTTGTTAATTTTAATCGTCCTGACAAGTGTGAGGTGATATCGCATTTCAGTTTTGATTTGTATTTTTTTAATGATGAGTGATGATGAGCACTGGTGATAATGAACACTAAATTGTCCACCTGAAACCAACATTACACTATATCTTAACTGTAATTTAAATAAAAACTTGAAAAAAAAAAGGTAAAAGGTACTCAACATCACTAATCAGGGAAATGTATATCAAAACCATAATGAGATATCACCTCACACCTGTAGAATGGCTAGAATCAAAAAGACAGGAAAGGAAAAGTGTCCATGAGAATGCGGAGAAAAGGGAATCTTTGTGCACTGTTGCTGGAAATGCAAACTGGTACAACCATTGTGGAAAAAAGTATGGAATTTCCTCAAAAAATTAAATCTAGAACTACCATATGATTCCAGAACTGGCTATTTACCCAAAGAAAATGAAAATATTAGTTTGAAAAGATATGCATTCTTATGTTTATTGCAGTATTATATACAATGGCCAAGACATGGAAGCAGCCAAAGTGTCCATTGATACATGAACAGATAAAGAAAGTGTGGTGTATATATATGGAATATTACACAGTATTTAAAAAAAATGACCTCTTGCCATTTGCAAAAATGTGGATGAACTTAGAGGGTATTATGCTAAATAAAACAAATCTAACAGCGAAGACAAATACCATATGATTTCACTTACACATGAAATCTAAAAAGCAAAACAACTAAATAAGCAAACAAACAAACAAAAAAAAACCAGAATCAGACCATTGATACAGAGAACAAATTAATTAAATCAGGAGTTTTATTTTTCCTCATTTTTTTTTTTATTTTGCACTTTTTGATTTTACACTATTTTCACATAGGTTAGGTTTGGTGTTTCTATTTTATTTTTATTCAAAGAGCAGACATTTGTATCTATATATAGTTCTATTGATTTTTCTTTCTTTTAAAGTAGTTTCTGTTATATTTATTAACTCTTTCCTTCATATTGTCTTTTTTTTTAATGTTTTATTTATTCTTGAGAGAGAGAGAGAAAGAGACAGAGCATGAGAGGGGGAGGGCACAGAGAGAAAAGGACACAGAAATCGAAGCAGGCTCCAGGCTCTGAGCTGCCAGCACATAGCCTGACGCCGGGCTCGAACTCACAAGCCGCGAGATCACGACCTGAGCCAAAGACGGATGCTCAACCGACTGAGCCACCCAGGGACCCCTGTCTTTGTTTTCTTTGTTTGTTTGTTTGTTTTGTTTTATTTTTTGTTATTTTTATTTTTTTTTTAAATTTTTTTTTTCAACGTTTATTTATTTTTTTGGGACAGAGAGAGACAGAGCATGAACGGGGAAGGGACAGAGAGAGAGGGAGACACAGAATCGGAAACAGGGTCCAGGCTCCGAGCCATCAGCCCAGAGCCTGACGCGGGGCTCGAACTCACGGACCGCGAGATCGTGACCTGGCTGAAGTCGGACGCTTAACCGACTGCGCCACCCAGGCGCCCCTATTTTTTGTTATTTTTAGTCTTTTTTGTTTGTTTGTTTTTTGGTTTTGGTATGGGATTTTTTTTTTTAATTAGTGTAATTTTTCATGACTGAATTTTCTTCAAGCACTAATTTTGCTTACTCTCATTGGTTCTGAGTAATGCAATTTTAACTATTATTTTTTTCTTGAAATACTGATATTTATATTTGTATTTTTTCTGTCATTCAGTAGTCATTTAATATGGAGTGTATCCGTATATTAATTTCTTTGTGGAAAGATAATTTTTTCTAGCTTTGTCATTAATTCACAGAATTTCATTTGGCAGTATGATTAGTTTGTTGCAAACTAACATATGGTTAATGTCTGTGAATGTTCCATGAATATCTGAGATTTTTTTTATTTTTATGATTTTCACAGTTATATGCCATCAGCCATGTGCTGATTATTTTACGTTTATATTTTATTTTCTTACTTTAGTCATCTCTTGTGAACCGAGAAAATTAGTGTTTCCTATTACGATGAGTTTCTCTGTATCCAAAGTTTACCTTTTTTGCTTGCTTTATGCATGTTGATGTTACCTAGTACATCGTTATGCAAATGTCTGGGATCACATGTAAATTGCACACTCCCTTTTTGCTTGAGTCTGCCTAACATACCTTCATTTCTCTTTTTGTTTTCAAACTTTCTCAACCACTGTCTTATCTGTGTCTCTCTACTGTATTCTGGATTTACAACCTGGTTTGGGGGTTTACTTTGTGTCCTAGTACACAAAACCTTTCTTTTAATGTGTGTTCTTACTCTGTTCATAGTTACCATATGGCAGATATATTTCATGTTAGCTCTGTCATATGATTTTAGATTATAGTGTTGGTTTTTATAGTTTTAACATACAAACCCCACTATGGTTTTCATTGCCATGTGCACGTGTGTGCAGGTGCTGTAGTATAGAGGAATGTCTGTATTTATTCTGTCCTCTAAAATCATATTTTATACAATAATATTATATAACAATTTGTTAGATAGAAATTCAGTCACCCCATTTCCTCAATATTTATCTTTCTAAGTACTTTGAAATGGTATTAATCTATCACTTGACTTGTCAGTGATTAGAGAAGAGACATTGAACTTACTCTCTTAACTTCTTTACTGCTTCTCCTCCCAAATTGTGTTCTGTCATTTTTACATTGTCACAGCATCTGCATTTACATTCTATTTTGGGACCTAATCCTACACTTTTTTAAATATTTTTTTCAAATGTCTAATATCAGTCCTATCTGTAATATCTCCAGACATCCCTTTATTACCTATAATTTATCTTAAATAGTGCTTTCATGAAGAAATCATAGGGAAAATTATCTTTGATTTCTTTTCTTAAACGCTTATTTATTTATTCTTTAGAGACATAGAGACTGAGAAGGGGAGGGACAGAGAGAGAGGCAAACAGAATCCCAAGCAGTCTCTGTGCTGTCAATGCAGAGCCCCATGTGGGGATCAAACTCAGGAACCATGAGATCATGACCTGAGCCGAAATCAAGAGTGAGAGGCTTAACCAACTGAGCCACCCAGGCACCACAACCTTGATTTCTAACAGGTACAGGACTCTCTGCAGGTTTCAAAGTTGTAGAAAAGCTTGACTCACTATCTACTCCATGGCTGATACATTTTTCCCTTAATATCTGATTGATGTTCCATTCTCTTATGACATTAAAGGTTACCAGGAGAAACTGACCAGCCAGATATTCTTGCTCCTGTATAATGATACACATTTAAAGCTCCACATATGTGTATTCTGTGCTTGCCCTGGGTCCATAATATACTTTTCTATATCATCCCAATTTTAGCATGTATCTACAGAAATGAGCAAGCAGTTTTTGAGTAGATTTAATCCAATCAAGACCATCATAATTTTCTAAATAATAAATTAAGATACCAGTTAAAATAGAGCATGTAATTGTTATGTAAACTGAAGTTCCCTAAAACACTTATATTTAAAGCATGCTAGAATAAACTGGCATATTTATTTCCAAAGTTACCAGATTCACAGACATTGATTGAGATTTACAAAATTTCAAATTGTCTCACCTATATATACTGTCTTCTTTTCCCATTTAATAATGAGAGTTCCTTGGCTGTAATATTAATATTTACCAAAGTATTTCTCCATTACATACTGGAAAAATCATCACTGAGTCCTTCCCAACAATTACTCTGTTTTATGTTAAACATAACCTTATATCTAGGTTTTACATTAATAGGGAGCGCTCTAAGACAGTTTTTCTTCCTTCTTGGTCTGGAATGCAATTCACAGCTTATTTTGTCAGGGTTTTATAGATCTGATAACCTATAAGTTATGAGATTTTGATAAATAATTTATTTTCTTTTAGCAGTTATTCACTGAACACATGCTATCTGCTAGGCACTGTGCTAAGCTTTGGGAATATGGGAAGGAACAATGCAAATCAAGCCAAAGCCCCCCACAGTGAAAACTGGTGCCATGTCAGGTAAAATGCAGCTGTGTCCCACTTGCTGGGAACATTAGATGCTACTGGCTCACAACAGCATCCATCCTTGGGAATTGCTCTTGGCCATAGGGACTTCTTGACCCAAGTTTACTATTCCTTCTTCCTGCCCTCCAATCTGCCCCCAGGAGGAGTAGCCACTCTGAATGGTCAACTCAGCTCCAAACATTCGTATGAGACCAGCTAAATCACAGTTGCAACTGCATTGCCAATCAGTTTCCCTGGGTTCATTCATGCCTTCCAAACTCTTTTCGTGGTAAATCTCTCAAAAATACTGCCAAATAAATCTATAAGTCACCTTTCAACTCAGGATCTCTTTCTAAGAAGCCCATTCTATGACCCTCTTCACGACATTGACATCCCATTTGAGGAACACAATAATAAAAAAAAGCAAATTGCTGGTAGCAATAGATATTAAGAATAATTAGGAAGCATCTACACGGATTGGAAGTAAAATTCTTCCTTGTGCGCATTTGTATTTATGTGTATGTGTGTCCCAAGTGTCCATATTTTAGACTGAAACATATGTAAATAAAAATCCTGAAGCTCCCATTATCAGCAAAGTCTTAATAGTTTGTTCGTTGCTCTGAGCTAAGCAGATGTTATACATGCAAATAAAATTAGAAGACCCAAATGAGAAAAATAGGGATCACAGGTTTCTAGTTTAGAAGTGCCTAACTTGTGACGGCAATAAACTCAATAAACTTTGAATTATAAAATATCCTGTCGATATTGGAGAGAGCCTACAGCAGTACTTTACTAAAGTAGTGTTAACGTAATTTATGTTACCACAAAACTATGAAGCTGGAAGCCAGAGCCATAGGGCAACCTGGATCAGTTTCCTAGATAGCTTCGGGATATCCTCTGCATCTCAGCCCACTCTACCAGCAAAGTTCACACAAGGACCCCCACTTAGTTGAGCTAATTCATATTATGTCTAAAGAGAGAACCAACATGAAGTCTTTCTGTCAGTAGATACAGACTTACACATTTGTTTGATGTTAGTTTTGTTTTGAACAGTTGCACTTATCAAACTAGTTGGGGATCAGTGAACACATAGTAACAGTAATTAAAAGGTCTTCACCAGATGATTCCTACAGAAATGTACCCAGTCCCTTACAGACATTTTGAGAGGGGCGATTATAGCAATTCTACACCCCAGTACTGTTTCACAGGCTGGTTAAACACTTTAACAGTCTGTACTCATTCTCCATCATTAACATTCTTTAGAATTGTTAGATAAGTTTGATGTTTATATAGTTGAATTTTTACTATTTTAACTGCATTCTCTTGAGGGAAAATGCACACATCCACTAATTGAAATCTAATGCCTGTGAAATTGGCTTGGCTAGAATTTACTATTTTTCTTTTTATATGAGAAAAATATTAGCAAGAAAATTAGTAGTTTAAAGACATTTTCAGTTGATAGGCTTAATATGCTTAAGGAAAAGGTCAATGCTAAACACACTAGGAGTCATAATTAAAGATGTGATAATTACAAGTTACTCATTAAAGTAACTCTCCATTTCATTGTCTTATAATACTGACTTGCGTTACTACTCATGTTATAACATAACAAAAAAAGCTTTTAATATATGCGTTACAGAATCAATATACGTCACTAAATCACACTAGTCCACTCCCCCAGTTAATAAAAATGTATTAGACATTAATTCATACAACTTTGTTAACAGCATTGCAGTTACATGTTAACTGATCTCTGAAATAACTATGCCAAAAACACATGTGCTCATCAATTTCTACTCATCTTTACAGATAATAATGAGAAACTGCCTGATTACAGACTTATTTAACCAAGGTATATGAAGCCTATTGTTTAATTGGCCCCATAAACCTGTTGCTGACACTTCTCCAGC
The DNA here is from genome assembly GCF_028749965.1 of Puma concolor. Classification (NCBI taxonomy): domain Eukaryota; kingdom Metazoa; phylum Chordata; class Mammalia; order Carnivora; family Felidae; genus Puma; species Puma concolor. The sequence goes on from NC_141672.1 coordinate 18,495,774, forward strand.
CCAAAGAAGTCCTCATGCGTCCATCCCTAATAAGAATATAATAGTAAGTAATATAAAATTGTTTACAGTATTTAAATTAAGACACAAAATCACCAATATTTTGATACTTCATAAAAACTCTAACTGTAATCATATGAAGCAGCTGCCTTACTCATTTCCACTATTTTAATACCTCAAATGGAGAGGTATAGCATCTGTTGGATTTCTCCAAGTCTCCACACTATTTGAGAGATTTGATAGAAACAGAAAGGTTCATCTGGGGACACGTGTCAGTAGAAACGGGAAACATTTCCTTGAGGAATAACATGCTGCCTCTTTCATGGTGGCCTCCTATAGAGATTCATTAAGCGTGCAATTAACAAAAGTGCATTAACAAAAGGAAGCCTCTTCTATTGAGATAGAAAAACTCAATGAACTTCCACCAGGGGATAGTTTTAAAAGTGAGACATAGATGAGTGTATTTTTTTTTTTAACATTTAGAAAATTGCTTTATAAATCACATTTTAATGTGGCAAGTTTCCTTGACATATCTAAAACTTACCTATTTTTATAAACCCAGAACTATAGCATTTGATGCCTATTTTTAAAGAATGCAATAAATATTTCCCATATTCCTCGGGCTCATCACTCTGAATGTTAAAATTTTTCTAAGCTATGGTGGAAACATCTTCAGGAGGTCATATCATATTTGACCATAACTGGAGGGCTTCATTTTATTTCTTATATTTCCTTTTGATATATTTTTCCTCTCTTCCATCACTGTCAGATTCAATGCTGTTTTTTACTGCCTCTGGTAAACCTGCCTCAGCCTTCTATTTCCAACTTTTTGCCTTTTTTTTTTTAAATTAACGTTTATTTATTTTGTGTGAGAGAAAGAGACAGAGCGCGAGCAGGGAGAGGAGCAGAGAGAGAGGGAGACATAGAATCCAACATAGCTCCAGGATCTGAGCTGTCAGCAACGGAGTCTGATGCTGGGCTTGAACTCACAGAACATGAAGATCATCACCTGAGCCAAATTTGGATGCTTAGACGACAGAGCCACCCAGGCGCCCCTCCAATTTTTTGCTTTCAATATTCTGTATTTTGTAGTGACCTGCATTCATCTATCCATGTAATCTATCAAGTTTTATGTATACATATATATTGTGTATATATATATATATTTTGTATCATATCAAAACATTGATGTTGTATTTTTATATTTATATAAAGTGTTTTTATATCTTTATATACTTATATTTATGAGATATAAAGTGTTTGTATTTATAATTCATAAAACAAATTATTCATGAAACAAATTTAAGGAGGCAAAAAGTAATGCATTTCTACTATTAAAATGTACAAACAATTCAAAACTACAATAAAAACACAAGTTTGCAATATAATAAATGATAAACAAGCATCATCATTTTAATGGAAAGTATCAGCCACTACTGACTTTCCCTAATTTGTTCTACTTCTGTTCCCACCAGCTCTGCGTGCTCCCAGCATTAACTTGCTTCAGTGGTTCTTGTCCAATGGTCTCTTGCGGTGTTCATCTTCCATGATCAGATCACTCAGAACCACCACTTCTGAGAAACGCTTCTGTCCAACACTTTTAATTTCTCTCTTCACCAAGTTGGGAGAGACGACCCTAATTTCATCTTTCTCCTATGGAAAGATCATGTACTTCAGAGGTCCTCCTACAAGATCCAAGCAAAACTCTTTCCTTCCATGGCAGTGAACAAGAGGAGATAAGAGGTTGGGGGTGGAATCTGTTGCTGAATGATAGTGTAAAGAAGGTTATGTTCTCAGGGACATTGAAGAAACACAGAAGGGGCGAAAGAACCAAACACTTTCATATCGAACAGAATGACTGAGGCCACTCATCAATGTCTAAAGTAAAGTTAATGTGTTCAAAAAAATACTGGCATTCTAGAATATGAGAATATTTAATCCTGGTGTCATAATTTTATGGAAAGCAGATAAGTGAAAATGATAAAGAATCGAAGGACATGAGTTAAATCCAGAGGTATTTCCTGTGAGCAATTTAGTTTAGCGCTGACATCTTTTCAGCTTAAGACTTTTTGTTATCCATTTACTGATTCTCAACTCTATTTCAATTTATGCAGGTGCCATATAATGGCTGAATGAATAAATGAAATACGATTATTTAAAAAAAATAGGTTTATTTATTTATTTTTGAGAGAGAGAGAGCAGGGGAGGGTCAGAGAGAGAGAGAAAGAATCCCAAGCAGGCTCTGCACTGTCAGCACAGGGCTCCATGTGGGGCTCAGTCTCATGAACCATGAGATAATGACCTGAACCAAAATCAGGAGTGGGATGGTCAACCAACCAAGCCATGCCCAGGCCCTGAAATATGGCTATTATGTAATATGATCAGAAAATATCATGTAAGAGTGAGGTTGTGTATGTTCCCTATTTTTCTGACTAGGTTTAAGTTCAAGAATAGGCAAGGCTATCAATTATGAAGGAGTGTTTCTGGTGAAAATTCATGAAGTTATTAGTTATTACCTCCTGTTCTAGCCTTACACCCAGGAGATAAGACGGGTACAGCTGCAGTTTGGTTGCAGGGCATAATCCTACTGCCAATGCGATTTCCTTTACCCACTGTTCCTTCCACCTCTTTCTCCATCTAAATAGCCTCCATCCCTTGAACCGATTATTGATATAGTCCCGAAATGGCCGAATATCTTAGTTAAAATTTTGGCTGAGCCATTAACCTCCCTTTCGGCTGAATCTTTATAGCCAAACTGTTGTAGTGTTTCAGAATATTGGTTAAATTTCAATTTTCTGTTTATCCGCAAATTCCCTACAAAACACAACTAGATAATTTTCCGTTTTCGAATTGGTTACTAGGGATTAGAACAGTGTACCCCACCACACTGTTCTTCCGGTTTATAGAGAACAACACTGGTTACTCTTGCTAACCTGATCTCTTTTGAGTATTTATCACTGTATTTTATTTTTGAAATAGAGCACATACAGAGAAGGGTGCACTGATCAGAATAGTATGGCTTGGTAAGTATTGAAGAATAAACACATCTGTGTAACTACTACCAGATTGGGAAAGAAAATGTTAGCAGCTTTCTGGAAGCCTGCCTCGGGCCTACCCTAGGTGTTATCTCCTGAAAGATAAACATCATTCTGACTTCTATAATGATTGATTAGTTTTTCCCATTTCATTTTTACATGACAGACATCACAGAGCATGGATTGTCTTATGTCCTTTTGTTTTATTCAATTTTGTGTCTGTGAGGTTCATACATATTATTGGAAAATTTGTTTAATTTGATAACATTATTAATATGTAGAATGAGTATACCACAGATTATAACTGCCATGCTACATTTGATGGGAATTTTATTATTTCTCCATTGGGCTATTTATGAGTAATGTTTTTCTTGTGCCTATGCGTCAGTGATATACTTATGCACCTATGTTGAACACCTACAGAGATGGGGGGCTTATAGGGTCATAGAGTATGCATACATTAAAATTTAGAGTAAAAAAAAAAAAAAACACTTATCAAAATGGGTCTACCAATTGGAATTCCCAATGACATTTTATGAGAGGCCTGTTGTAACTCATCCTCACCAATACATGGTGTTTTGAAGTATTTTATTTTGCTAGTTTTGCTATTCTATTACTTAAGTGGGGATAGGTGAGAATATTCTATTGTGCTCTTGATTTGCATTTGCCAAATAGCAAGTGAAGTAGAACACATTCAAATATTCATTGGATATCTGAGTATACTTTCTTGTGCAGGGACTTCTCAGTCCTTTACTCAGATTTTTTTTTCCTTGATGGCTGTAATGAGATCTTTAAAATGCTCACCCTTTGACAGATACATATATTACACATATTTTCTCCTCCTCTGTGTTACATGCTCTGATCTTTTCTACGTTGTTCTTAACTAAACAAGAAGTTTTATGTGTTTAGTCAGAATGTCCGATCTCTTCCTGTACAGCCAGTTCTTTTCATGTTCAGTTTAAGAAATATTTGTGTACTGAAAGTTATGAACACATGTTCTTATGTTGTCTTCTGGAAGCTGCGCATTGGTTTTGGTTGCTTTTGTCACTGTTGTTTTATCCTTCATGTAAGTCAAAGAGCTATCTGCAGTGCACTTTGTGAAAGGTTTAAGATAGGAACCGTGATTATAATTATGATTCAGTTGTCCCAGCACCATTTATTAACCAGGCCATTCTGTCTTTATTGCGATGAAGTGACTTCTCTGTCACGTATCAAGTAACTCTGTCTGTGTGCTCATCTCTCTAAGCTCTGTATTTGGTTTCATAAGTCTGTATCTGTCCCTGTGCCAATACTGTGGCATCGTGATTTCTGTTACTATAGAAGTCTTGATACTTGGTACTGTAAATTCTCTAACTTTATCTTTGCTATATTGGCTCTTTGAATTTCTCTATAATTACCGGCATCAGCTTGTCAAGGGAAATTATTGCAATGTTGATTGGAATCTCGTAACTTATTTGAGAATTGACATATTTTGAAACTTCCTACCAAGACTAGTAAATCTTGGGATACCTGGGTGGCTTAGCCAGTTAAGCATCACATACTCTTGATGTCACATGAGGTCGTGATCTCACAGTTTGACAGATCAAGCCCCACGTTGGGCTGTGCGCTGACAGCATGGAGCTTCCTTAGGAGTCTCTTCCTCTTTCTGCCCTTCCCCCTCTTGCATGCAAACTCTCTTTCTCTCTCTCAAAACAAATAAATGTAAAAAAAAAAAAAAAAAAGACAAGTAAATCTCTTCATTTATTTGAGTCTTTTTAGTTAGTCTCAACATGTGTTGCATTTCTCTATACACACTTCACACAATGTTTTCAGTAGATTTCTTCTTGGACATTTGATTGATTCACTGTAAATGACATTGCTTTCAACTCCAGTTTCTAATCTCTCTTTTCTAGTCTGTAAAACTAGAATTTATTTTTTATCACAATCTTGAACTCAAGAGCCTTGCTCAATTCACAAATTACTTCCAATAATCTGTTTTTTGCAATCATTTTAACTTTCTTACATACATAGCCATGTGCACGTAGAAAAATACATATATAAATAATGAGAGTTTTATTACTTACTCTCCACTCTTTACATATTTAAACTTGTCTCACTTTGTTACATAACTGAGATCTCCAGTACTATGTTGCCTAGAAGGTGACTAGTCTGTCTCTAACCTCAAAATGACAGTTTTCAATATTTACTATTTAATATAAAGCTACTTGAATGTCTTTGGGTGTACAAATATTGTAAAAGTAGCTATTTCTCTCTTAAATCATCCATGGTCATTGGATTTTATCATAAACTTATAGCATACAAATATTCATAGTATCATCTCAATGTTTTTAATGTATGTTTTTAAAATTTTGGTGTTGTTAATTTGTGTATCATATGTTTGAATATAATGTATATTTTTACAGTTTTGAATATTGTTAACTTGTGTATTCTCATTTTATTGATCACTCATTGTAGAAATTTTATTATAATTTGCAAAGAAAAAAAAACTTTGGTATGCTTTAAGATTTCTATTGTACATTTGCTATATATCTTGTATTTTTCCTTCTTTCTATATTCATTGGGTTTGATTTGTTACTCTTGTCCTATCTTCTTTCTAAACACAACTTCCCTTAACTCTTACAGGTGTTGATTTGTTGTTGATGTTGTTGTGTTCTCTTTTGGTTCTTCCTTTGTTTATTTAGAAATGCATGATTTAATTTTCAAATATTTGTATGAGTTATAATTATCTTCATGTTCAGGATTTCTTGTTTGGGGGGTTAGTTAACAGTTGATCTGTGTTCTTTTCTCTAGTCTCACCCGAGGGGTATACTTGCTAGAATCCTTTTGCAATAATAAGTCAAGAAATTTATAGGAGCAAACTGGATCTGTAATAAATGCTATGCTTTGACTAAGCACACGTGCCTAATTGTTGAGACTGTTTATTGAGTAACCTGCAATCGGTGAGTTTGAGCTACTCTGAAAAATGGGAGAGAGCCATGTATCCGAGAGCACACATATAACCAGTTATTAAAGCTAAAGAAGCCCCCAAAGAAGCTAGCTTCTCGGGACTGAAGTGGTTTCACACATACTCAGCTCAGTCTCTCATGCCATTCACATCCTAAGAGCTTACTGAAGTCATGGGGGTACTGTGTCTGAGACTCCTGTGTTTTGCCATTTTTGCTGTAGTGTGTGTCATGTATCTTAAAGCTAAATAAACTCGGTGGTGGACAAAGCCTATTGTGTCTACAGAGTTTGACTTACATTCAAACCCAAGACCAGTGAATCTTGTCAAGTTGAATGAGGAATTTTAAAGATCCCTTGAAAGATTCCTTGAAAGATCCTTGCTTTACAACCCAATGGTGTATTGTATTCTTAATGTTGTCAGTGCTCCACGTGCACTTGAAAAAAATGTGGGCTGTGCAATTTGAGAATTCAGGGTTCTTTGCATGTCAATTAAGTCAACCTGGTTTATTATATATATCCTTGCAGAATATTTGTCTGGTTGATCTATCAGTATTTAAGGAATGTGTTTTAAAATCTTCCATATGATTGCAGGTATATCTATTTTCCCCTTATTTCTGTTGGTTTGCTTTGTTTTCTTTCATTTTTTGAGGCTATGTTATTAAATGCCTACAAATTGATGTGTTGAATTATTTCAGTAGACTGTCAATTTTATCTTTACGAAATATAGTTTTGAAAAATATATCTCAGAACTGCTTGATCTGGTACTAATATAGCTATTCAAAGATTATTTTTAATATTTATTTATTTATTTATTTATTTATAAATGTTTACGTATCTTTGAGAGAGACAGAGACAGAGAGAGACAGAGACAGAGAGCAAGCGGGGAGGGGCAGAGAGAGGGAGACACCGAATCTGAAGCAGGCTCCAGCTTTTAAGCTGTCAGCCCAGAGCCTGACATGGGGCTTGAAGTCATGAACTGTGAGAACGTGACCTGAGTCGAAGTCTGTTGCCTAACCAACTGAGCCACCCAGGCGCCCCTCTTTTTTTTTAATTAATTTATTTATTTTGAGAGAGAGAGAGTGTGTGAGCAAGGGGCAGAGACAGAGCAGAGAGAGATTCCCAAGCAGGCTCCATACTGTCAGCACAGAGCCCAATGCAGGGCTCAAACTCACAAACCATGAGATCATGACCTGAGCCATAATCAAGAATCAGAAGCTTAACCAACTCAACCACCCAGATGGACCCAAAGTTTCTTTCTGATGGTACTTGCATCACCATCTTTGTCTTTTTCTTGTTTTAAATTCCAACCTCTCTTGTGGTAGGAAGTATTTTTGGTTTTGTTTTAATCTGGGCTGGTAATTAGACTTAATTTGACTTCCTTTATTTCTATTGAAGGGCTAGCCATAGGTTTTATTATTGCTTCTTTAAAGACACTGTGTCTTGCTTTCAAAATTTTCTCTTCATCTTTGGCATTCAGCAATTTTGGTATGATGTACCTCAGTGTGGCTTTATTGTAAATATTCTGTTTTGCATTAATAAATCTTTGAGAATCTGTGGTTGGATGTCTTTCAACAATTTTGAAAAAAAAATTTCTAGGGGTGCCTGGATGGCTCAGTCGTTTAAGTGTCTGACTCTTGATTTTGGCTCAGGTTGTGATCCCAGGGTCATGAGATCAAAGCCTGCATTGGGCTCTGCATTGAGTGTGGGATAGGCTTAAAATTCTCTCTCTCCCCCTCTTCCCCTCCCCTGTGCACATGAGCATGCACAGATGCTCGTTCTCTCTCTCTGTCTCTAAAAACACAAACAACAAAAATCTTTCTGAATAATTTTCAAATACTGTTGTCGTCTCATTCTGTTTCTCCTTTTCTTCTACTTTAACCTCATGGACAACAAAACTTTCCATTGTTTCATATGACTGTAGAAGATCTTTACTGAATGTATTTATTTGTTTATTTATTTATTTAATTTTTTCTTTCCTTCTTTCCATTCAGATATGTTTTTACTTAGCTAGATTTCAGCTCACTAATTGTTCTTTTATTATTTTTCATTTGTTATTTATCTCATTAAATACATTTTAGGTATTATAGTTTTGATTCTTGTTTAATGTCTTACATAGTTTAATGTCTTACATAGTTTAATGATTCCAGTTTAATGTCTTGCATCTTACATAGATTGCAGTACTCTGGCAAAACCCTCCATTTTGTGTTGCATTTTCTTGATCAGATTTTTTTTTTTACATTTATTTTAAAGTTCATCACTAACTCCAACATATGTTGGCCTATCTGCCTCTATTGTCTCAATTTTTGTGTTGTTTTGAATCATTTCTTCCTATCTTTAGGCATGCCTGTAATTTGTTTTTTAAATTCTAGACCGTATATATGAAACATTGTAGAGTCTCTAGATACTGTATTTTTGTTTTGTTTTGTTTTTCCAGAGAAGATATTATTTTCTTCTGGAAGATCGCTTTAATTCAATCTGTAGTAAGATGATTCCAGTCTAAGTGTGGCATGGTCCACTTCTAGTGCATTTACTCTAAGAAGTAACCTTTCAGGAATCACAAATAAAATCCAGAGATGTTTGCCAGGGTATCTTCTCCTCAATGGGCCCTACATTTCCGTTGTTTTTCTCCCTGAAACTGATTCTATCAAAAGTTTTGCTTAGACTTTTTAACCCATTCCTTGCTATTTACTTGGATTTAAGAAGAAAGCACTGGGGAATATCAGGCTTCCCACAGTGTATCTCTCCCCATCTGGTATCTTGTCCCCTGGAGAGATGACTCCTTGAACATTGTGCTGATGCCTTCAGAGAGCTACATTTTTAAAAAGTGTTACGTATGATTGGATAATGATAATAATATAAATGGCTTAATGATTGGATAATCCATACCTATGATTCTGTAATAGCAAGATATATGGCTTAATGACTAGATAATTCATGGCTATGATTCTAATTATCATAATCAGATGCAGAAGTTTCAGAAGGATTGCTCCTAACTGTGCAATTCATGTTAACAAATTTTAAATGCTTTTCACTCTTTTACATCACTGTGTTGTTCTTACAAGAAGAAAGGAGAAGCGGGAAGGAAGTAGATATCTAAAGCTTGAAAGATGTTTATTTGAAGAACTTCTATTATATAGCAGGTGTTTCAAACATATAAAAATGCATAAGGCCAAGAATGAATCCACATAACACACACACACTCACACACACGACTCCTGGAATACAGGAATTACAGATTTCCTTTCTATAAAGCTATTATATTGAGTGTGCTGAGTGAACTTTTCAGAAATGCCAAATAACGTTTCAAAAGACAAAATATTATTGGATTGTGGAGAAGAAAATAGACCTCTAGAGATCATTTAATTCTCATATTACTTAAGATTAAACCCATACACCAGGAAGAGAGCACCTAGGTGGGTAGTTTCACAGCTCTGGCTTGAAGCCATGCCTACGGACTCTTTGTCCTATTCTATTCTCATGGTTACCCTGTCCTTCCTGATAGCCACCACGATCAAGAAATAAATATAGCCTTAGTAATGAACACATATTTTACCATTTCAATGACAAGAATAAAAACGAAACACACACACACACACACACACACACACACACACACACACGCTCCTAGCATTAGAATCCTGATAATTATCTCTTATATAGCATTGAGGTTTATTTCATCTTTACTCATGCGATTCACAGATTTATTATATCCATTGTTTATCTCAGGGCTTTAAATGAGGCCTTAAAAAACTATCACACATTTGAAAGACTGATGAGAATGTGGAATAAATAGGCCCAAACTGTGGCTGCACACCAGTGTTACAAAGAAGTGCATTTGCCTTACCAAACAGAGATCAGCTCGCTGCACAAGGCACAGGAGAGCATCTAGTCAAGTACTAATCGAGACATGTTTTCTGGCAGGCTCTCCTAGGTCATCTGTCAATGGTCACTGTCACATGCAAACATGTGTGTTTATCTGATTGCTTAGGCAGTTTGGGGACTTGGCACACTGCCTTTTGCACATCTCAGAAGAGTTAACCTTGCTGAAACCTCTGGGCAATTTTTCAAATGCAGATTTCATTCTCTTTGCTAACACTGACATTTCCAAATATCTCTCACTCACCTGTGACTGAACACTAGCCATCCTGACATACCCCATAGATGCCTACCTAAGGAATGAATCATGTGGTACGTATATTCAGATTTTACAAAGTCCTCAGGGGTTGTTCTAGATATACACGACAATTAATGTCATTATCAAACTAGCTCAGGACTTCATATCCAAAATAATAAATGCAGTATCTTGATGAATATCAGCTTACAGAGCAATAGAGAATGTGCTTCTTTGGAAACACAGGCCTTAAACATGGCAATTGTGTGTCTGAAATAGCTACCTTTCCACATGAGAATCAAACAGGTAGACAGGTAAGGAATTTGATTCTGTTTTTACCCACTAATTCAAAAAAACAAACATTTATTTTGGCATGAAGTATATAAGATGCCATATACCAAGTCCTAGGATACACCTTTCAGCAAGAGAGATGTGGGTTCATGTAGGGTAGTTCAGAGTTTAGTGAAATAATATAAATACCACCAGATTGGACGTCATGAGACCTGGACCCTTTTCTGGATATCACGCTAGTGAGCAGCATGTTGTGGATCACTGCTCTCATTCATTAGGGGACAGAAATCTGCATGGGGGTAAGAGGTGGGACTCATTTCTCACCAAAAAAATTGATAAGGATCAGTCTTTTTATTCTTAATACTTTTTATTTGAGAGAGAGAGAGAGAGAGAGAGAGAGAGAGAGAGCTCACGAGCTGGGAGAGAGTGGTAGAGGGAGAGAGAAACAGAATCTTAAAACATAATCTTAATCTTAATCTGCATTCTGCACAGAGCCTGATGTGGAGGTGATCCCACAACCCTGGCATCGTGACCTGAGCCGAAATCAAGAGCTGGATGTTCAACTGACTGAGACACCCAGGTGCCCATGGTCTTATTTTAATTCCCAGTTTCCCTTTTGACTAGCTGTATCATCTTGGGCATATTATCTTACCCTAATGTCATTACTGGGATCATGAGAATGATAATAGTAGTACTTATTTGGTGGATTATTGTGGGGATTAGATGGAATTGTATCTCTAAAACAACTAGACGTTGCTTGGCATACCAGACATTTCTGGTAAAAGTTAACTATTGTTATATAATCAACACAGTTGGTACATTTTCCACGCTTTACTTCAGCAAAAATTTCTTAAGAAAATATTACTAGTGTATATAGTACAAGATACACTTCTTCATTTCTTGGAATGCTCACTATCAGGGCCTTAGGGCAAAAACTGTTAGCCCCTAACATAATGCCTTATATTGTGATAAAAACAAATAACGATATATGCATTGTGACATATGCACAAAGATATCTGAGAAATCAAGTTTATATGATAGACGGTAATGAATATATTATGAGAGATGTCAATTTGAGCTGGATGCGTGATTCAAATTCTGACAGATGGAATGATCTGTGAGAAAGTTATTTAAAATATATTCTAATTCACTCCAAAATTTCACTCTCTTATATATACACAAATGCACACATGTACAGACCCACACACAGTCATACTCTGAACGTTGGATAACATACAGAATTTACATTCTCAACACCAGCTCATGTTTCCATGCGAGGCGGTGTAGATTAAAGGGAAACATATGGCTACAATTAGACTTGGGTTTGATTTCTGGCTCCTGTTATATGGCCTCCTATCCCCCTCCTCCTAATTAACCTGGAGAATCTGCTATATGCTCACTCGCACACTAGGTTTAAGTAATTGGTGCAAAATACTCATACAAATTCCTGTGCATTTATAAGACTGGATGGAAGGAAGGTAAGTTTCCAGGAGTATCGTTCAACAGATCCAAATATCAGGCTTGCCTCAAGTCTCTCTTTGGAAAAGTCTTGTTTGGAAAAGTCTCACTTTGGAAAAATCTAAAATCTATTGAAACTTCCGTTCAAAAGTTCCATTCCGTTCCAAGCAGTAAAATGGGGGACAATTAATAATATCTTCATGTTGAATTGTTTGGAAGACTTATTCAATAATGTTCAGTAAATATATACTGGATGCCTCCAGGCACGATCCTAGATACTAGGATGGGAGAAGAAAAGAAGACCTTCAAAATCCCTCCCACTTTGAACTGACACTCCAGTGGTAATATATACAAAATGCAATCACAAACTGGTCGGTCTGAAATAATATTAGCTTCAATCCCATTCAGCATTATTGTCACTAGTATTTCAAGATAAATCCTCATGTTCTTTGTGAGAAGATTTCAGTTCTATAAAAAACGTTGGACAACTGGGTATTGAAAACACAAAGTATTTGTGTGTGTGTGTGTGTGTGTGTGTGTGTGTGCAGAATACAAAGGGAAAGAACAAAAGACATATAGAAGAAAATACAATTGTGAAAACAGAAACGAAAACAAGACAAAATTACTTCAATTAGTTGAATTTCAGTTGGCATACATATTTTCCTTCTGGTTAACACAGGATTTCAGAAAAGATTATTTAAAAATTATTTTCTTTTGCAACAGTATTTTTTTCCCTGAAGCCAGACTAGGGAATGTAAAAACATGAGTATAAGGAGCTACTATGTTTAAAACTAGTCTTAATATGCTTATTGGGCTGAAAGTTTGTACAATGAAAGAAATAAAGATTAGAATATACCTAATGAAATAGAAAATAAAAAAGGCAATAGAAAAGATAAGTGGGAGTAAGAGTTGGTTCTTTAAAAAATAAGCAAAATTGACAAACCTTTAGCTAGACTCACCAAGAAAGAGAAAGACAATCCAGATTAGATAACAGTCAGAAATGAGAGAAGATATCACAACAGATACAACAGAAATGCAAACAGTTATAAAAGACTATTGTGAACAATTATATGCTAAATTAAGCAATGTAGAATAAGTGTATATATTTCTGGAAACACACAGTCTACCAAGTTCAAATCATGATGAAATAAATAATCTGAACAGACCCATTACTTGTTAGGAGATTGAGTCAGTAATCAACAGCATCCCAACAACAAAAGTCCAGGACTGGGCGACTTCACTAGCACGTCCTTCCAAACAGTTAAAGATTTCTTCTCAATCTCTTCCAAATTAGAAAAGGAGAGAACTCTTCCAAATAAATTTTACAAGTCTACTACCACCTGATACCAAAACCACATAAGGATTCTACAAGGAAAAACAAAAATTACGAGGCAATATTCCTGATGAGCATAGATGCCAAAAGTCCTCAACAAAATCTTAGCAAACCAAATTCACAAGTACGTTAAAGTGATCACACACCATGATCAGTTGGGACTTAGTCCAGGGGTACACGGATGGTTCAACATCTGCAAATCAGTCAGGGTTGTATCCCACATTAACAAAATGAATGATAAAAATCATATGATCATCTCAAGAGATGCTGAAAAAGCATTTGAAAATATTCAACAGTCATTTATGATAAAAACCCTTAACAAAGAGGGTACAGAGGAAACATCTTCAGAATAAGATATGGCGAGCCTGTAGCTAACATAATCCATAACAGTGAAAAGCTGAAAGCTTTTTACTCTAAGATCATAATGAGACAAGGATTCCCATCCCACTCTTGCCACTTTTATTCAACATAGTATTGGAAATTCTAGACAGAGCGGTTTGTCAAGAAAAAGAAATAAAATGTATCCAAATTGGAAAAAAAGTAAAATTGTTACTATTTGCAGATGACATGATATTTATATATAGCAAACCCAAAAGACTCCATCAAAAAACCGTTAGGACTAATACACAAATTCAGTGAAGTTGCAGGACATAAAATCAATATGTAAAAATCTGTTTTGTTTCTAATCACTGCTATTGAACAATCAGAAAGAAAAATTAAGAGGCAATTCCTTTTACAATTGCATGAAAAAGAATAAGATATTAGGAATAAATTTAACCAAAAAGGTAAGAGACTACATGGTATTAATTTTAAAAATTGGAGAAGACACAAATAAATAGAAATATATACTTTACTTATGGGTTGGAAGAACTTATATCATTAAAATATCCATGCTCAAATGAACAGTTTCAACACAATCCTTATCAAAATTCCAATGGCATCTGTCAGAGAAATAGAACAAAAAAATCTTAAAATTTGTATGCAACCATCAAAGACCCCAAATATTCAAAAAAATCTTGAGGAAAAAGAACAAAGCTAGAAGCATTACACTCCCATATTTCAGACTATAACAAAAATAAAGTAAAATGGTATGGTATTGGCATAAAAACAGACATATGGAACAATGGAACAGAATACAGTGCCCAGAAATAAACTCACACATAACAATTAATTTACAAGAAGGGACCATGAATATACAATGGGGAAAGAAAAGTTTCTTCAATAAATGGTTTTGGGAAAACTGGACAGCCACATGCAAAAGAATGAAACTGGACTACTTTCTTGCACCATATACAAAAATTAATTTAAAATGGGTTAGACTTAACTATAAAGAATAAAACCATAAACCTCCTAAAAGAAAACATAGGTAGTAAGCCCGTTAACTTGGGTCTTGGCAATAGTTCTTTGAATCTGGTGCCAAAGACAAAAATAAGCAAGTAGGACTACATCAAAGTAAAAAGCTTCTGCACAGCAAAGGAAACGTTCAAGAAAATGAAAAAGCAACCTACTGAATGGGAGAGAATATTTGCAAATTATGTACGTGTTTAGGGGCCACTACTCAAAATATAGAAAGAACTCATACAACTCAATAGCAAAAAAGATAAACAATCCAATTAAAAAATTAACAATATAGGAGTAAACATTTTTCTAAAGAAGACATACAGATGGCCATCAGGTATATAAAAAGATGTTCTCCATCATTAATCATCAGGGAAATATAAACCAAAACCACGATGACATATGGCCTCACAACAGTTAGAAGTGCTATTATCAAAAAAGACTAGAAATCACAAGTGTTGGTGAGGATGTGGAATAAAAGGGAACAAGTATGACCTAATGGTGAGAATGTAAATTGGTAGGAAAGTGTATGGAGGTTTCTCAAAAATTAAAAGTAAAGGGGCCTCTGTGTGGCTCAGTTGGTTAAGCATCTGACTCTTGATTACAGCTTAGCCATGGTTTGTGTGATCCAGCCCAGCATGGGGAGGACTGTGCAGAGCCTGCTAGGGATTCTCTCTCTCTCCCTGACTCTCTGCCCCCCCACCACTCTCTCTCTCCTTCAAAATAAATAAATAAACTTAAAAAATAGTAGAAGTATCGCATGATCTAGCAATTCCACACTTTTGAGTATTATTATGAAGAAAACCAAAACACTGAATAAAAAATATATATATACTAGGGAGGAGCCAAGATGGCGGAACAGCATGGAAGTTTTTTGTGTGTCTCGTGTCCATGAAATACAGCCAGACCAACACTAAACCATCCTACACACCTAGAAAACTGATTGGAGGATTAACACAACCATCTGCACAACCTGAACAACAGAATTTGGCAGAAAGAGAAAAAAATTCATTTTTATTTTCAATTTTTATTAAAAATATATTTTTAAATATTTATTACTATATTTTTTGCTTTTATGTGTATGTTTTCAAATTCTATTTTACTTCCATCATTTTATTTTAGTCTACTACAGTGTATTCACTTTTTCAAATTTCAAACGATTTCCTTTTTTTTCTTTCTCTTTTTAAAATCTTTTTTCCCTTTTTTGTTTCTTTTCTTTTTTCGTGAATACAGAAAAATAAAAAAAATCATACTTATTTTTATTAAAAAAATATTTTCTTTAATTTTTTTCTACTATATTCTTTACTTCTGGGTATATTTTTTCAAATCCTATTTTACCCCCATCATCTCATTTTAGTCTACTTCGGTGTATTTATTTTCTCAAATTCTCAAATTATTTCCTTTTTTTCTTCCCCTCCCCCTTTTTTTCTCTAATCTGTCAAACCACTTTCAACACCCAGACCAAAACACACCTAGGATCTAGCATCATCTATTCGATTTTGGTGTGTGTTTTTATTTTTAATTTTAATATTTTTTTAATTTTAAGTTTTTAACTTCAATTTTTCTACCTCATTAATTCCTTTTCTCCCTTCAAAATGACAAAACGAAGGAACTCACCCCAAAAGAAAGAGCATGAAGAAACGACAGCCAGGGATTTAACCAACACAGATACAAGCAAGATGTCTGGACCAGAATTTAAAATCATGATAATAAGAATACTAGCTGGAGTCAAAATAGTGTAGAATCCCTTTCTGCAGAGACAAAAGAAGTAAAAGCTAGTCAGGATGAAATTAAAAATGCTATAACTGAGCTGCAATCATGGATAGATGCAGCGGTGGCAACGATGGATGAGGCAGAACAGAGAATCAGCGATACAGAGGACAAACTTATAGAGAATAATGAAGCAGAAAAAAATAGGGAGATGAAGGCAAAAGAGCACGATTTAAGAATTAGAGAAATCAGTGACTCATTAAAAAGGAGCAACATCAGAATCATAAGGGTCCCAAAAGAGGAAGAGAGAGAAATAGAGGTAGAGGGTTATGTGAGCAAATCATAGCACATAACTTTCCTCATGTGGGGAAAGACACAGACATCAAAATCCAGGAAGCACAGAGGACTTCCATTAGATTCAACAAAAACTGACTATCACCAAGACATATCATAGTCAAATTCACAAAATACTCAGGCAAGGAGAGAATCATGAAAGCAGCAAGGGAAAAAAAGTCCCTAACCTACAAGGGAAGACAGATCAGGTTTGCAGCAGACCTATCCACACAAACTTGGCAGGCCAGAAAGAAGTGGTGGGATATATTCAATGTGCTGAATCATAAAAATATGCAGCCAAGAATTCTTTATCCAGCAAGGCTGTCATTCAAAACAGAAGGTGAGATTAAAAGTTTCCCAGACAAAAATTAAAGGAGCTTGTGACCACTAAACCAGCCCTGAAAGAAATTTTAAGGGGGAATCTCTGAGGTGAGAAAAGATGAATATATATATATATATATATATATATATATATATATATATATATGCCAAAAGCAACAAAGATTAGAAAAGACCAGAGAACACCACCAGAAACTCCAACTCACAAGCATCATAATGGCCATAAATTCATATCTTTCTGTACTCACTCTAGACGTCAGCGGACTCAATGCTCCAATCAAAAGACATAGGGCAACAGAATGGATAAGAAAACAAGATCAATCTATATGCTGTTTACAAGAGACCCACTTTAGACATGAAGACACCTTTAGATTGAAAATAAGGGGATGGAGAACCATCTATCATGCTAATGGTCAACAAAAGATAGCCGGAGTAGCCATAGTTATATCAGACAATCTAGACTTTGAAATAAAGACTGTATCAAGTGATGAAGAAGGGCATTATATCATAATCAAGGGATCTATCTACCAAGAAGACCTAACAATTGTAAACATTTACATGCCAAATGTGCAAGCACCCAAATATATAAATAAATTAATCACAAACATAAATAAACGCATTGGTAGTAATACCATAATAGTAGACTTCAACACCCCACTCACAGCAATGGACACATCATCTAATTAAAAAACCCAACAAGGAAACAATGGCTTTGAATGACACACTGGACCAGATGGGCTTAACAGATATATTCAGAACATTTCATCCTAAAGCAGCAGAATATACATTCTTCTCCAGTACACATGGAACATTCTCCAGAATAAACCATATACTGGGACACAAATCAGCCCTAAGTAAGTACAAAAAGATAGAGATCATACCGTGCATATTTGCAGACCACAGCACTATGAACCTCAAAATTAACCACAAGAAATACTTGCAGACTGAAGAAGATCCTACTAAAGAATGAATGGGCTAACCAAGCAGTTAAAGACGAAATTAAAAAGTATACGGAAGTCAATGAAAATGACAACACCACAACCCAAAACCTCTGGGATTCAGTAAAGGCAGTCATAAGAGGAAAGTATATAGCAATCCAGGCCTTCCTAAAGAAGGAAGAAAGATCTCAGATATACAACCTAACCTTACACCTTAAGGAGCTGAAAAAAGAACAGAAAATAAAACCCCAAACCAGCAGAAGACAGGAAATAATAAAGATTAGAGCAGAAATTAATGCTATCGAAACCAAAATACAAAACAAAAAACAAAAAACAAAACAAAACCAAACCAGTAGAACAGATCAATGAAACCAGAAGCTGGGTCTTTGAAAGAATTAACAAAATTGATAAACCACTAGCCAGTTTGATCAAAAATAAAAAGGAAAAGACCCAAATAAATAAAATCAAGAATGAAAGAGGAGAGATCACAACTAACACAGCAGAAATAAAAATAATAATAAGAGAATATTATGAGCAATTATATGCCAATAAAATGGACAATCTGGAAGAAATGGACAAATTCCTAGAAACATACAAACTACCAAAACTGAAACAGGAAGAAATGGAAAATTTGAACAGACACATAACCAGTAAGGAAATCGAATTAGTAATAAAAAATCTGCCAAAAAACCAGAGTGTAGGGCCAGATGGCTTTCCAGGGGAATTCTACCAACAGTTAAGGAAGAGTTAACACCTATTCCCTTGAAACTGTTCCAAAAAATAGAAATGGAAGGAAAACTTCCAAACTCTTTCTATGAAGCCAGCATTACCTTGATTCCAAAACCAGACAGAGACCCCACGAAAAAGGAGAACTATAGACCAATTTCCCTGATGAAAATGGATGCAAAAATCCTTAACAAGATACTAGCCAACCGGATCCAATAATACATTAAAAAAAGTATTCACCACGACCAAGTGGGATTTATACCTGGGATGTAGGGCTGGTTCAATATCCGCAAAACAATTAACGTGATTCATCACATCAATAAAAAAAGGACAAGAACCATATGATCCTCTCAATAGATGCAGAGAAAGCATTTGACAAAATACAGCATTCTTTCTTGATAAAAACCCTCAAGAAAATAGGGATAATGGGGCGCCTGGGTGGCGCAGTCGGTTAAGCGTCCGACTTCAGCCAGGTCACGATCTCGCGGTCCGTGAGTTCGAGCCCCGCGTCGGGCTCTGGGCTGATGGCTCAGAGCCTGGAGCCTGTTTCCGATTCTGTGTCTCCCTCTCTCTCTGTCCCTCCCCCGTTCATGCTCTGTCTCTCTCTGTCCCAAAAATAAATAAACGTTGAAAATAGGGATAGAAGGATCATACCTCGAGATCATAAAAGCCATAATGAACTACCAATGCTAATATCATCCTCACTGGGGAAAAACTGATAGCTTTCCCCTAAGGTCAGGAATAAGACAGGGATGTCCACTCTCACCACTGTTATTCAACATAGTATTGGAAGTCTTAGCCTCTGCAATCAGACAACACAAAGAAATAAAAGGCATCCAAATCAGCCAGGAGGAGGTCAAACTTTCACTCTTCACAGATGACATGATAGTCTATATGGAAAACTCAAAAGATTGCACGAAAAAAGTTGCAAACTTTGCAAGATATAAAATCAAAACACAGAAGCAAAGTTGCAGGATATAAAATCAATGCATAGAAATACATTGAATTCCTATACACCAACAATGAAGCAACAGAAAGAGAAATCAAGGAATCAATCCCATTTACAGTTGCACCAAAAACCATAAAATACTTAGGAATAAATCTAACCAAAGAGGTGAAAAATCTATACACCTAAAACTATAGAAACCTTATGAAAGAAATTGAAGAAAAAACAAAAAAAAAATGGAAAAAGATTCCATACTCCTGGGTAGAAACAACAAATATTGTTAAAATGTGGATACTACCCAAAGCAGTCTACATTTTCAATGCAATCCCTATCAAAGTAACACCAGCATTCTTCACAGAGCTTGAACAAATAATCCTAAAATTTGTATGGAACCAAAAAAGACCCCAAATAGCCAAAGTGATCTTGAGAAAAGAGAGAAAAAAAAAAGCAGGAGGCATCACAATCCCAGACTTCAAGCCAAACTACAAAGCTGTAATCATCAAGACAGTATGGTACTGGCACAAGAGCAGACACTCAGATCGATGGAACAGACTAGAGAACCCAGAAATGGACACACAAACATATGGCCAACTAATCTTTGACAAAGCAGGAACAAATATCCAATGGAATCAAAACAGTCTTTTCAGCAAGTGGTGCTGGGAAAATTGGACAGTGGACATGCGGAAGAATGAACCTGGACCACTTTCTTACACCATACACAAAAATAAACTCCAAGTGGATGAAAGACCTCAATGTAAGACAGGAAGCCATCAAAATCCTCAAGGAGAAAGCAGGCAAAACCTTCTTTGATCTTGGCTGCAGCAACTTTTTACTCAACACGTCTCCAGAGGCAAGGGAAACAAAAGCAAAAATGTACTACTGGTACCTCATGAAAATAAAAAAGCTTCTGCACAGTGAAGGAAACAATCAGCAAAACTAAAAGGCAACCGACAGAATGGGAGAAGATATTTGGAAATGACATATCAGATAAAGGGTTAGTAACCAAAATCTATAAAGAACTTATCAAACTCAACACCCAAAAAACAAATAATCCAGTGAAGATTGGGCAAAAGACATGAATAGACACTTCTCCAAAGAAGACATCCAGATGGCCAACTGACACATGAAAAAACACACCACATCACTCATCATCAGGGAAATACAAATCAAAACCACAATGAGATAGCACCTCACACCTGTCAGAATGGCTAACATTAACAACTCAGGCAAGAACAACTGTTGGCAAGGATGCGGAGAAAGAGGATCTCTTTTGCATTGTTGGTGGGAATGCAAGCTGGTGCAGCCACTCTGAAAAACAGTATGGAGGTTCCTCAAAAAACTAAAAATAGAACTACCCTACGACCCAGCAATTGCACTACCAGGCATTTATCCATGGGATGCAGGCGTGCTGTTTCGAAGGGACACATGCACCCCCATGTTTATAGCAGCACTATCAACAATAGCCAAAGTATGGAAAGAGCCCAAATGTCCATCGATGGATGAATGGTTAAAGAAGATGTGGTATATATATACAATGGAGTATTACTCAGAAATCAAAAAGAGTGAAATCTTGTCATTTGCAAGTATGTGCATGGAACTGGAGGGTATTATGTGAAATGAAATTAGTCAGTCAGAGAAAGACAAAAATCATATGACTTCAGTCATATGAGGACTTTAAGATACAAAACAGATGAACATAAGGGAAGGTAAACAAAAATAATATAAAAAACAGGGAAGGGGACAAAACAGAAGAGACTCATAAATATGGAGAACAAATTGAGGGTTACTAGAGGGGTTGTGGGAGGGGGGATGGGCTAAATGAATAAGGGGCACTAAGGAATCTACTCGTGACATCATTGTTGCAGTATATGCTAACTAATTTGGATGTAAATTAAGTATATTTTCATGTTCATTGCAACATTATTCATAACCAAGATTTGGAAACAACCCAAGTGTCTATCCCTGGTTAAATAGGTAGAGAAAATATGTTCTGTATATATAAATTGGAGTACTATTTAGTCATGAGAAGGAATGAACTCTTGCAATTTGTAACAATATGGATGGATCTTCAGGGCATTAGGCTAAGTGAAACAAGTCAGACAAATACTGTATAATCTCCTGTATATGTGGAGTCTAAATATATAAACTAAGCTTATAGATACAAAGAATAGATTGACAGTTTCCAGAGGTGGGGATGGTGGGTGACAGAAATGGGTAAACAGTTTTTTGTTTGTTTTTAGTATTAATATATATAATATATAATATATATAATATATAACATATATAATATATATAATATATAATATATATTATATATATTATATATGTTATATATTATATATATATATAATATATAATATATATAATAAAAATAAGCTCAGTAGACACTGAAGATGCATTTGATAAAATATCAATCCTTATATTTTTAAAAATTAAATATAGCAAGATATTTCCTAAACATGATATATTGAAGAAATTTTAAACTTAAAAGATTTGAAAGAAATCATAGAAGACAATGTATAAACAATGTCCAGTTTTCTTTTTTTTTAATTTTTTTAACATTTATTCATTTTTGAGAGAGAGAGAGACAGAGCATAAATGGGGGAGGGCAGAGAGAGAGGGAGACACAGAATTCAAAGAAGGCTCCAGTCTCTGACCTGTCAGCACAGACCCCAACACAGGGCTCAAACCCACCAACTCTGAAATTATGACCTGAGCCAAAGTCGGATGCTTAACCAACTGAGCCACCTAGGCGCCCCAACAACGTCCAGTTTTCAAAAAAGAACTCTCAAGTTAAAGGGAAGGATATAAGAAAATATATTCAAAAACAATAAAGAAAGGTTGATATCAAAGCTTAAAAAAAATGACCACTGAAAAAGAACCACAGTAAAGGGAGCAACAAGAAAAAATAAAACACTTTGCATCATCATCTAGTATAGTTTCATATGGATTAAAGAAGTGAATATGATTTAATGAAATCATATGAAACTGGAAGAAACTATGCAATTTTTCAAATCTCTATACTGTAGAATCTAGATAAAATTATTAATAAGCACAAAAAATATATATTTTTAATTTTTATTTATTGATTTTAACTAATCTGTACATCAAATGTGGGGCTTGAACTCGGAACCCCGAGATCAAGGTTCACATGCTCCTCTGGCTGAGCCAACCAGGTGCCCCATCACATAAAATATAATTAAAAAAAAATCCTAGATTTGATTTCAAAGGATCAGATTTGACTCCACAGTGATCAAGATTATCTACATGCCAAGAATAAATATAAAAAGAGTACAATCAGAAGAATGTATTTGCAGCACAGGTAGTTGAGGGTTAATACTTTTAATAAAGAAAAAGTAAGAAATAGCAATAAGAAAAGCACTGAGAATAATGAGAAAATGAAATTATACAATTTATAAAGGAAGAAAAATAATAGAAATACAATGCATGAAAATTGATCAAATATTATAACAATCCAATAATTGTGAACTGAGTAACCCAAATTCAACACTCATACCTGCCAGAGTTGCAAAGTTTAGGAAATGATGGGACAAGCAAAAGAATAGCTTTTAAAAGTTCATGTACCAAAGACTTATACTGTTCTTACCTTTTGACAAGGAATTTCATTTCTGGGACCCTGCTTCTGAAAGTAAATGCAATGGAGAAAAACTTTTCTTCCTGAAGATGTTTATTTCAACCTTATTTTTCAAAGCAAAACCTCAGAGACCGCACGTTTCAAGGTGCCAAATAGAATATTATAATATTGTTCCTGAAATTTCATTATGAATGTGTATATGCTGTCATGATGTTAAAAGTGAGCAGGAAAATTATGTGTGAATTATTACAGAAAATACAAGAAAGATCGTCTCACATAAAAATAAAAAAACGTGAGGGAAAACACTCTAACGTGTGAATAGCATTAGTCTTTGGATTGACTGAATTGGGGTGTTGTTTTTAAATTTTCTTATTTCCAGATTTTCAAATTTTCAAATGTGTGTGTGTGTTCAAGGAAATAATCATAAAACATTAGTTTTGTGCCATATTCTTTTGTTTTTAAAGTTTACTTATTTATTTTTTTTGGGGGGGGGCTGGGGGTAAAGAGAGAGAGGGAGAGAAAGAGAATCCCAAGCTGCTCTGCCTTGGCAGCACAGAGGCCGAGATGGGGTTGAACACAAAAACTGTAAGATCATGACCTGAGCCGAAAACCAAGAGCCGGTCGCTTAACATTGAGCCACCCAGGTGACCCTGTGCCAGATTCTATACTTAAACCTAGAGATTCTATTTATGCAGATGGCAGTGGGTACCTCCAAGGGTCCTCATGCTAATTATGTCTGTGCACGCTGGGTTCACTTTAAAATTTTGTTAAGTCTTTGCCAGTTTTCACATTTGTGGATTTCTGTATTACTCCTCAGGTACAGTGACGGCAGTGGCTGTATGGCAGAACTGCCCCACAACTAAAAATTTGAATAAAGAAACAATTTTTAGTCAATTTATTTAACCTATGAGGAGGTCTATACACATACACATTCTGGGCATAAAGATGATGATATCCACTTAAAAATAATTTGATGGTGACATTTACAGAAACATATAGCTCCCAAGCCATTCAAACAGAAGTGTTCTGTCAACTCACAGGGGATGTGACATGGTGGGAAGCTTTTTGTCAACCTAGCAATACCCTCGTAACAGTAATTATTGGAATTATTGGAACAGGAATTATTGGAATGTTCAGATCATTTCCCTAAAGGAATTTGATGGGTGCAAAATAGTGTTATTATCAAGATTCTCTATCATTTTTTATTTATTTATTTTTTTTAATTTTTTTTTCAACGTTTATTTATTTTTGGGACAGAGAGAGACATAGCATGAACGGGGGAGGGCCAGAGAGAGAGGGAGACACAGAATCGGAAACAGGCTCCAGGCTCTGAGCTATCAGCCCAGAGCCCGACGCGGGGCTCGAACTCACGGACTGTGAGATCATGACCTGGCTGAAGTCAGATGCTTAACCGACTGCGCCACCCAGGCGCCCCGATTCTCTATCATTTTTAAAATGATTACACAATTCACATTTCATACTGGTTCTCAAAAATAACTAGTTTAATGATAGAATAAATTATGTTTATGTAATTCTCTGATTCATGTTAATGATGTAATTTATAAATCATAAAATATGTAATAGTAGTAATAAGAATAATGATTTAGAAAGTGCTGTTCGAATTTCTTTTCTTTTTTTTTTTAGAATTTCTTTTTTTGATGTTTATTTATTCTGAAAGAAAGAGAGAGAGACAGAGTTCGAGTGGAGAAGGGGTAGAGAGAGAGGGAGACATAGAATCTGAAGCAGGCTCCAGGCTCTGAGCTGTCAGCACAGAACCCATCACGGGGCTCGAAACCACGAACCGTGAGATCATGACCTGAGCTGAAGTCGGACACTTAACCGATGGAGTTACCCAGGCATCTAAAGTGTTAGTTTTTCTAATCCTCCAATAGCATCCATGAGTAGTAGACTAATAGAAGATAGGTAACTTGCCTAATGCCATAGAGCAGTTACTGCCTAGGCCACGTACTCAAATCCAGGGCATCCTTTTGGAAGTCCTGTGCTTTTGATGTCCATTCTATACTGTCTAAATAAGTCCTCGTTTGGTCACTTAGGTCATGTTAATAAACAAAATACTGAATGATTGATTCCAGAGAATCAGCCGGCATTTGACTGAATATTTATTATGTCTTAGAAATAGTTTATGGCTTCTCACTCAAAACAGATTCAGCTGTCTTTGCAAAAAGAATCAGAGAATCATTAAGGGATATGTGTTTCTTCTAGGCCTTCTCTCTACCAACCCAAGCATAGCTGTGAACAAATGCAAGTATAAAAGATGATGAGGAGAGAATTCTTATGGCGTACCATTCCCCTTCATTAGTCTGCCAACAAATATAAATGCTGGTTCTCCAAGCCTGAGTAGCAGTTAACCCACAGAAATACAAAGTACTAATGCAAGATTTTGACCTTGCTCACACTGCTGAAATTCTAATAGGTGATGACAATGTGCTGAGTCCTTTGATGACATAGATTGTTTACTTACGGTCCTTCCACCAATGGCTTAACAACATTGTACAGAGTTGCATAAAGTGGTTTGCAGCCCTGTTGTCAAGGAATTAAAATACACTGTCCACCGTGTCCTAGAAAACTGTTAACACGTTGTTAGTAGTTTCCAAGCAAGGACATTGTTAAACATATTTCATATTAATGTAGTCTAGCTCAGTGGCAATTTTCTTCTAGTAAAGAAATATGGGGTTCCTGAAAGGTTTAAGCAAATAATACAGAGTGAACCTGAAACATTCACAAGTCATGCGTTGAACTTTCTCTCCTTGTATCTTAATAACCCAATAATACATTCTGTACCTAATTACACAGTATTTTTTTATGTTGACTTCCAGGGGTGTATGTGTGTGTGTGTGTGTGTGTGTGTGTGTGTGTGTGTGTGTGTGTATTTACAAGTATTATTAAGAAACCGATAATGTAGAGAGATACAGTTATTTTATGTACATCTGGCTGGAAATTTTTAAGTGAAGTTAAAATGCAGAATGTGATTATGTGTTCATTCTACAGTGAGTTGTTAATCAGAAGAGGTTAATAAGATTCAATTAAGGATTAGATGCTTATGAGAAATTTAATAGTGTGTTCTTAGGAAAATATAAGAGTTTCTCTGTAACAGTAGTATAGAGATAAACAGTTATCAGGCCTCAGGCACTATGGAATAAACTAACCAGCTACCAGAGTTAAGAAGAAATTTCCTTGGCAATGCTATATTTCTCAATTAGGTGCATCATGGTGAGTTTATGGCTTTCTCCTAAAATATCTACCATTAGACTCAGTAGGAAGCGGGATGCCATTGGATAGACCATTGGCTAGTTCTGGTGTGTAAATTCCAGTTTGGAATTTACAGGTCTCTTGAAATTCTAAAATCCAACAAGATTTTCCCCAGGCTCTGGAAACTAAATCATCTCTGGGACCAAAGGAGATACATTTATGCTGCTGACAAGGAATGCATGTACTGGAGGAAAGGAGAGAAAATCTAAAAGGCCTAAATACTGAAGGGGTGTTCTCACTTCATTTATCAGTGATTTTAACCCACTATATTATTTTTTCCCTCTGGACAGTTGGTTTGTACTATTGTTAGTTTGGTTCATATCACATTTATTTTAAGGCTGATTTTTTTTAGGGGTCAACTATGTAAAATTAAATATTTACCCCAACTTCCAAAACTTCAGAAAGAATATATTCCTTCCAGTATGACTACCCAGTGAGTCACGACACTAATTTGTTATCACCAAACACTGGAAAATGGGTAATATTTGTTAGCGAAATGAGGCAATGAGGGAAAACTGAAATGCTGACATTAAAATGTTCATATAAAAATCCAGTATTCTCCCATCAAGCATCCATGACTTGGATGACTAAGACTGAAAATTAGAAGTAAGAACTTGAATCCTGATTCAGTACAGATCTGACAATAACTGATATAGCCTCAAGAACATTGATAGAAAGAAAAAAATAGCACAATAGTAATGACAGGGTACAGGTGAAAATCAGGTATTTGAAAAGACAGACAGCAAATATTCATGCAATAGACTATTTTTCTGTGTAGAAACAAAAGGGGGGTTTTAAATCTAAGTCATCAAAGGATGGGAACAGTTACCACCAACAACTCCTCTAGAGTTTGAATACCTCTGCAACATTCATTCATTCATTTTAGCATGCGCTCTGACTTACTCTGATACCTATTGTTGAGCAACACTTCTTTATAAGGAATTACCCACATGCACCAATATTCTGTTTCTCGTTGAAATATCCTTATTGTAATAACCTCATTACTTATATTAAAGCAAACTCTATTCCCCATGATTCCCAGACATCTATTTCTTCTCTTCAGGCCCATGAACCACCTCTAATCCCTCTATGAGGTACATCTGCTAATTTTGAAGGTTTGCATTTTTCTAGTTGCTGGGATTTATTAAAAGATAATGAAAGAAGGAAGGAAAGAAAGAGAGGAGAGGGTAGGGAGGGAGAAAGAGAGAAAACAAAAGCACCTGAGTGAACGAGCTCTTGCTTCTGCTATGGCTTTTCAGTAGATCCCTCTGGTACCTTCTATTGAAAAAGCCTACCATTGTGCCAGTTGACAAGGGAGGAATCTTTGTAGAGTCCAATATCTTATCACAAACCTGGGAAAATAGGGTGAATATGAAGTGGAAAGACAATAATAACTTGACAACTGGCACAAATGGAAAATAAGAGTAACTGTTACAGTAGCAGGAAAGGATCAGTTCAGGCCAAGGCAAAGATTAAAGAGAGCATATAAAGGGATGGATGAAGGCAAGAGATATCTCATTGATAAAATATGTAAGACTGGGGTTGGCTTCACTGTATGGGACCAGTATATATTGAAAAGAATATGAGCTTTGGAACAAATGAGGTGAGATTGAACTCACATGTGATCTCAGCTCCATCATTTGCTCTCTGTGTAAATGGGCAAAGGCAACAATTTTTCTCCCAACCCCAGATTCTTCTCTATAAAAGGTGGTAAATAATATTGTATTTCTAATGCTGAGGTGCCTAGCACAAAACCTAGTGCATAATATCTACTAAGTAAATGATATACATTAAGTATGTTAGTAGAAAAATTTGCTTCCCCCTTTAGACTTTATTTATGGTAAAGAACATCTATATCTTGTTTATTCCTTATCCTTCTTTATTACCCTGCTAAAAACCTATCTTTTACATCCTCTTCTGCCATCCTGTTCATGTTTACTATCACCATTAATCATAAAGGATCAAAATTATGTGGCAGAATCAATAAAAATTAAATATTAATTACTGCAGAAGCATTGATTGGTGCAGTCTTATGCTATCACAATCTACAAAACAGGAAGAATGTCTGTGCAATAATTTTCCACTTAATATGAAAGCTAATTACAAAAATTATGCTTTCTGAATAAATGTTTTACTACTTATCACAGATATACGTTGTAACCAAGAGACTCATTTTACCATTGTTCCAGCATTGCTACCATGCTTCAGAAAATAACATTAATTCTGTACAATAGAGAAAACACTTTCTAGAGAGAAATGGCTGGGGCGCCTGGGTGGCGCAGTCGGTTAAGCGTCCGACTTCAGCCAGGTCACGATCTCGCGGTCCATGAGTTTGAGCCCCGCGTCAGGCTCTGGGCTGATGGCTCAGAGCCTGGAGCCTGTTTCCGATTCTGTGTCTCCCTCTCTCTCTGCTCCTCCCCCGTTCATGCTCTGTCTCTCTCTGTCCCAAAAATAAATAAACGTTGAAAAAAAAAATTAGAGAGAAATGGCTGATACTTACATTTCAATACTCCTCTTAGACTTACATTCTTTCCTTGGTCAATGGCATGCAGTGAGCACCCAACTCTCTGAATGACCACATCTTGTGGTTGGAGATAAGTACGGGGATGAGAGATACCCTAACTATTGATGACCAGGGAATTCCTAGAGGGTTCCATCAAAATAGCTCCCTGAAATGTCTTCCTGAAACCCCATGAGAGGATTAGTGATCCTTTTTTTTTTTTCCTTTGGCCTCAATTCACTTTTACTCATCCAGGGAATTTTCTGGGCTTCAGCACGAATTTATTTCAAAGTGGATTAGTTATTATAATATAAAATCAGCCACATTTAAGCTTCGGTTTTTATCCTCCAAATTCAGGCATTTCAGATCTTCCCAATATGTTCCTTGATTCAGTAGACACAATTTCTGCTTTCTTTTGTCTTCCTTTGGAAGGACTTTGCACCTGTTTTATGCCACATTATATTCTGCCTCTCACTGCAATTAGGTGATACTGTATTTCAGTGCCAAATTATAAACTTTGAAGACTTGTGCCCCTTCCTGTTCTCATATAGTTTAGTACTGTATTCTGTAAGTGCAGGGGAAGAGCAAGTGTGTGGTGAATTGAATCAATCTGAGACAAATTGCTTTCCATAGCAATGTACATGGCCTTCAATACAGAAGCTACCTTGAAGAAGTTAAGTTAAACAAACTATTTTAAAAGATCTTAACCCTGACCATAGTTACTCCTCCTGTGATGGCCAATTTTATGTGTCAACGTGACAGCGACATAGATTGTCAGGCTATTTGGGTAAACTTCACACTTGTTGTGTCTGTGCATTTATGAAAGAAGTTGATATTTGAATCAGTAAACTGAGTATAAGCAGATTTCACTCTCCAGTGAGGGTGGGCATTGTCCATCCATTTGCTATAGACTGAATGTTTGTGCTCCCCGACCCCAATTAACATGTGGAAACCTGTTTACTGATATTTTGAGGTAGGCCTTTGAGATTTGTGCCCTATAGAGATCTCTGAGGGCTCCCTTGCCTTCTGCCACTTAAGAAAACAATTAAAAGCTGGGGCGCCTGGGTGGCGCAGTCGGTTGAGCGTCCGACTTCAGCCAGGTCACGATCTCGCGGTCCGTGAGTTCGAGCCCCGCGTCAGGCTCTGGGCTGATGGCTCGGAGCCTGGAGTCTGTTTCCGATTCTGTGTCTCCCTCTCTCTCTGCCCCTCCCCCGTTCATGCTCTGTCTCTCTCTATCCCAAAAATAAATAAACGTTGAAAAAAAAATTAAAAAAAAAAAAAGCAGCCATTGATGAACTAGGGAAAAGGTTGTCATCACACACCAAATCTACTGGAATACTGACCTTGTATTTGACAACGGCCAGAATTCTGAGAAATAAATTTCTGTTGCTTATAAGCTACCAAGTCTATGGTATTTTATTAGAGACACCTAAATAGACTAAGACACCCTTGAAACACTGAATAGAACAAAAGGCAGAGTAAGGGAGAATGAGCTCTCTGTCGGACTGTCCTCCAGCGGGACACTGGTTTCCTGCCTTCAGGCACAGGCTAGAACTATACCATCCCCCATCCTGGGCCTCCAGCTTGCTGACTGCACATCTTGAGATTTCTCAGCCTTCATAACCACAGGAACCAATTGTATATATCCAATTGGTCCTATTTCTTTGGAGAACCCAAATGAATACGCCCCCATAACTGTTTCATCAATCAAATAATGAGATGCACAGGCCACATAGCCCCAGAGTCTCTTGTCTCCATTGTCAGACTAAAGAGTCCAAGACGAGATGAAATGACTCAGTCGTGATGTTCATCTCATAGACTGACCCTAGAGAGAGCCATTCAACTGAAACAAGTAACACAAATTTCTTTACATGGCTCTTGATGACACTCTGTCCTTCCTGTCATATTCAAACCAGATAAGCACTAGCACTCCGCAGGTGCCTGTTTCCCTCTCCCGTGTCCACCAGCTGTAGGTAACATTCCTCCTGAGGGACATTGATCACTCTAAGCAGAAATTCAATGCAACTTAAAAGTTGAGGGTCTGAAATAGTTTACTTGGATAAATCTATGGCATAACATCTTCGGAATATGTGTCCCTCCCTCTTTAAAGAGCATAAATAACTTCCTAGGTACTCATTGAATAATGAGAAAAGAAAAGTTACAACAGAAAACAAGGAAATGGCACTCTACCTTTGTGGAATCAGCAATGCCAAACACTAAGTCTTTTGGCTGACCAGGGTTAGAGAATAACACTTGCGTGTTGGTCTTATTGTATTAACGTTACCAAACAAAATCTAGGTAAATAAAGAAATAATCATACACGTCAATGGTAAATAAGAAAACATACACAATTATACTGCAAATCACTTGGTATTTTTAATGATCATAACTAGTTACTTCAATTTTTCTTGTGTTTTACTTCATTGTTTTCTGGGAAAAAAATTGCCTCTTATATGAGGAACTAAGCTACAGAAATACAATTGGATTTCCCATATGCCTCAGGGAGTATGTCCTTTATCTATCCTCCCACGATAAAATTAGAAAGAGAAGTTGATGAGTTTGAGCTGAGAGTAGCCTCATGAGTGACTAGAAGCCCAGTGAGGAGGGACAAAGAAGCATTAGCTTTATTGGAAAAGTGACAAGTATTTTCAAGGCAGAGGACTTTTGCCTTAGGGCTCCATCATACTAATCCGTAAACCCAGACTATACATTGACTTAGCATTTCCGAAAAGTACAAGCCATGCCAGTATGGCATGTTGAAATAGAATCAAAGGGGACACAGATTCAGATTCACCACTATTTGCTGCATATGATTCTAATATGCTCTAGAGTGACACTAGTTCAACACAAACATCACATATATGCCTGTAACTAAGGAAAAACAGACTTTTTATGAAGAGCTAAAAGATCATCAATATGTCTTTATTTTCTCTTGCCAAAACCACACAGTTTGTGTAAGTACCAATGAAAAGAATAGAGCGCAAGGTGTCATGAAAATTTTTGAATTATAATCATGAATTATCCCTCTGATTGTTGGTGCTCTGGCTGTGGTTTTCTCTACACAGCACCATAATGAAGTAGAATGCCATTATTGCCAAGTTTCTTGATCAATAAAGAATAACAAACTAAGGTAATTCACATTTTGTAAAAAAAAAAAAAAAAAAAAAAAAAAGGAGGTCTTTCAAGCCCCCAACATTGTTTATTTCACTGTGAATTTGGACTTTTTGTAATGTCAGGATAACTAGTTCATTTCCCAAACTCTTTTTCATTTTCAACTTTTTAGCACCATGAGGCAATTTTCACTCTTTGACCTACATCCAACAATGAGAACCCACTCAAAACCATTCTCCTCTCAAGGCAAAATGGACTTGGCTATTAAAAAAATTATGGATATTAACCTACATTACAAATTGCCTTTTATAATTCAATGCTCTTTAATTGACTTGTTTTTTGTGTTTCTGGGGTTTTTTTTTGTTGTTGTTGTGGTTTTTTTGCTAAACAAATATGAATCCCACATAGAGGTATTTGATTTGATCCACAATTCAATTCAGTGGGTGTTATGTACTGATGCATGTTCGCTTACAGTGTGTACTGGCAAACATAAATGATGAGAGAGAAAAAAAGAATTTTCAAGCTGAAGATAAAAAGGATTTTCTTTCCAAGTTGATTACCTTATTCCTCCTTTCTTTGGAGTCATTTCCAGTCATTGCTGGGTGGGGTGATTAAAAAAATTGATTATTTAAATAGGGCTCTATCTTTAGAGGTTGCATTTAGGGCAAGATGAATATTGGATATCTTGGTAATGGAAGCTCTCCCCAAGGGCATTAGAGTTTTCTTTCAGAGTGGGATAAGTGCAGTGATAAATACTCTGAGTACCTATTGTCCACTATGATATCAAAAAATGTGAACAACTTGATGCGGAAAGACGATAATTCGCATTTGCCACAAACTAATGCAGTTTCAGCCTTCTTCCCAGGTCCGGGTGCGTCAAATACTGCTAGAAGAGTATCACTATGGATCCAAATTGCCCCTTTCTTCTTTTACTTCCTTCATGGATTGTTATCTGGGAGAGAATCTCATGCATGTATAAAGAGAATACCTTATCAGAAATGGGAAACTGTTCAGAGAATCCAGAGGCTCAACTGTTCCCACATGTGCTCACATTCTGAGTCATTCTGGTTCTCAGGAAATGGGCAAATCTCCTTTTCACAGCAATTTTCAGAGCCATTTGGGAGTGTCAGGGAGGCTAAAACTGCTATGAACATGCACAGGGAAGTTGCTGGCAGAGTAGACATGTGAACTTTCAATGGGAATAAAGGATGGATAAAGATAAAGATAAAAAGAAAGAACTAATCTGTATTGTACATGTCATTTATCCTCTTTCTTGGGTTGGCAGATAATTTTCTTCCAAGTACAAGGGAAATAATATATTGAAACATTGTCAAGCATATTTATTAACATATTTATATGCAATCTGAGTCATTCACAACGATTTTCCTTTTTCCAGGCACGGGCAAATGTAGATAATCAATGTTACCAGTGACTACAAATAGTGTTCTTAAAAGACTGTCTTCCCTTTTCAACAGACAGATTGTCAAACTACCAAACAGGAATGTTCAATGTTCCAGAAATAGTGCTTACTTGACTAATTGCAGATTAACACTTTCTAGGCATCAGTGATATTAGAAAGCTTCAAGCTCTAGTAATTTCTTTCCCTTAAAGACAAAGCAGTACAATAGCCCAGGGCCTATCAAAGAAGTCACCTGTGTGCATAAAACTTAACAGCTACTTTTTCTTTCTTCATGAAAACCCAGGATTCTTAGTATTAAGCAGATGTTTGGGGAATAAAGAGCATAATTATTGTTTCTTTAAAAGAAAACAGAAGGAAATTTGAGCAGTAAGAATATATACACAGAGAGAGATAATAAAATACTTCAAGGAGAATTAGAAGGGTGATGGTTTATAAAAGTACACAAATATTAAGAATCTAGTAATTCATAAATAATGAAGGCAATGTGGGGATCCTGACTAGAGCACAGAGCAGAGCATTTAAAAGCTTCTGCTCTTTTTCTCAGATTGAATACTCCTCTTCTCAGAAACCACTATGCAGTTCTGGTACTTTTCCCCATACTGTGAGACACTCATCATTCCTTATTTATAGAGAGCTAAGTTGTAGGATTTGAGATGCCTCTGCATCCGAGAGCTAAAACTTCTGGGGATTACTGATCAATTCCAATAGTTCTAATACTTTTTGAAACCACCTTCCCAGCATTAGTTTGATACAAAACTCCAAGGGGTTCTTTTGTGAGAAGGATAGAGCTTGAAAGACGGGGAGTTTAGTTTTCCACCTGTGGGAAAATTCTGTAATGCAAGGTGATGTCTGAGCTGAGAAAAGCTGAGGAAAAAATATAAACTATCAGAAATTTATTTTTTTACCTTTTTAATTTCAATTTCGGGTAATATCCAGTGCTTTATTAGTTTCAGACGTATGATATAGTGATTCAACAATTCCATACATCATCACCTGGTGTTCATCACGACAAGTGCACTCTTTAATCTCCATCACTTATTTCATCCATCCCTCCATCCCCCTCCTTTCTGGTAACCATAATTTTGCTCATCAGAGATTTATTTTTATGGTGCAGAATTCCTTAGTGCTGAAGAGCCTGAGTGTTATGATCAGACAGCCTGGGCTTCAGGTCATGGCTCTGCCATTTATTATCCCTGTGACCTCAAGCAAGTTATATACTGTCTCAGATTTCTCTTCTAATAAAATGGAAATAATAATTCATGAGGGGTTTTGTAAAGGTTATGTAAAGTGATTAGGACCCTGTCATATGTTAAATGCCCAACAATGGTGATTATAACAGTAATTACTTTTATAATAACATTAATAATTACCAATATTTTCAAGAACTTTAAGGAATTCTGTGGATGCTCGACACATATACTGGCCCAGAATGACGCCTGGGACAGTACTTAAAAGAACATTTGACTTGGAAATTACTATCTCCCGATTCTGATAAAGTTTTTCTCCTTACCATCTATTTCCTGACCGTGCTGAGCAGATACTTGATGACTGCCGAAGATGCTGTTTCTTGAATAATAGAAAAACCTGAAGACTGATAATGAACTTACTTAGTTTACCCAGTTTTCTTCTGAATTTTCCTTTCTCCTGGACTCAGGGCCCTGATTTCCTTAGGGCACATGCTTAATTGTAAAAGAATCCCCAACCTCTATTGAGCAGCATAATCACAACCCAATAATTGGAAATGAACTCAATCACAAGTAGGACTTGTTGAGTTCCTGTTGGGTCCCAGACACTTATCCTAGGTGGTGATGATGCACCAAAAGCAAAAAATAAGCCTTCCCTCCCTTAGGTACCTTACAAAGAATAATTGCGATTTTCATAGGGAGCTTCTTTATCTTTATCAACTAAGAGCAAATATGTTCAGAATATGAAGATTTCTAATTCATTTCTCATTATTTCCTCTCTGGCATGACATGTGTTCACTTTCAGTACATCTCTAATGATCATCTTTCTGATGCTTCCTCAAGGATGAAGTTAACAGATAGAACTGAGTGCTGAGAGATACAAGAACCAAGAAAGGAAAAAAAAAAAAACTATACAGAATAACAAATCACAATCACAACTTTCACCTAATCCAACACCTAACTGAAAAGGTGTACTCTCTATCACATGGATGATTGAATTTTGCACAGAATTAAATTATGAGGAGTAAGAGAGAAGATAAAGAATCAGAAAATATAAATCCTTCTCTCAAGAAACTTGGAGGAAGTGTTTTGGAATCAATAATGGAAAAAAAAAACACATGAGCACATTCAAAAGAATAAAGTTTTTGTGAAATAATAAAAGGGAATGGATCTATGTCAAGTATGTGTCTGTCTATGTTACCTGTTTGATAACTTTCTCTCCATCAAAAAAGTTAATGTCCTTAAAGTCAGGCCCTCCAACTATCACAACGTTCTTAACATCAATTTAGTTCGATCAAAGAGTTACGTCAAAACATTGTTGGGAAAGTTAGCAACCAGAGAATAACAATAGAATAAATATAATTTTGGGGAAAACACTAAATATGCTAATATAATGTATTTGGTGGATTGAAGGAAAGTTGATATGTAGAAAAAGTTAGATGTGATGAATAGGCAACAATCACTGAGAAAGATTAAAGTGCTCCTATAATAGAATCAGAAATAATAAAGTAACTGGTAATAAGCTTAAGAAAAAATATATAGTCTGTATATTAAGAAATATGTATAATGCTATTAAAAGACACAAAAACCTGCACAAATGCTAAGATAAACCACGGTGTGTAGAGGATGGTTCACACAATACAGTTTCCCTATTAAATCTTACATAAATGAATCCAAAGAAATATGCCAACAAAATTTCTTTTTGTAAAATAACAAGCTTCCTCTACCCATTATACAAATACATGAGTAAATAAGAAAGAAGAGATGGGCAAATTCTGAGCTTGAAGAATATTGAGAGAAAAACTTAATTCACAGTCATGGAAATTTCCTTGAAAGCAGAAATGATTCAAATGAAATGTCATCATTTGAAAAATTAGCAAACAGAACAATGGCACAAAACAAGACGTCCAAGAAATGTATCAAAGCACACATGGGAATTCAGTATGTGATAGTGATGAGATTTCAAATCAGTGACAGAGCAGATGGATAATTCAAAATGGTTTTGGGAAAAGTAGTAACCATCAGCAGTAACGATTGAATTTCTATATCATATCTCACACCAAAATTATTTCCAGAAAGAAAAAAAAAAGCCAGCATAATGGATGAGAATAATATGTAGAAAAATTTAACACTTTTGAGTGAGGAAGCTGTTGACATATACAAAAGATAGTAATCCAGATTCCATAAATGAAAAGACTTATACATTCAACTCTATCAAAATAGAAAAAAAATTCTGCAAAGCATAAATATTACATAAACAATATTAAAAACTGAAATTTGCAGCTCATATCACAATGCTTTGATACATGGAGAGTCCACTGATATCAAGAATAAAATGGTCTAGGGGCGCCTGGGTGGCGCAGTCGGTTAAGCGTCCGACTTCAGCCAGGTCACGATCTCACGGTCCGTGAGTTCGAGCCCCGCGTCGGGCTCTGGGCTGATGGCTCAGAGCCTGGAGCCTGTTTCCGATTCTGTGTCTCCCTCTCTCTCTGCCCCTCCCCCGTTCATGCTCTGTCTCTCTCTGTCCCAAAAATAAATAAATGTTGAAAAAAAAAAATTAAAAAAAAAAAAAAAGAATAAAATGGTCTAAAATTAAAGAGAAAAATGGGCAACAAATGTGAACTGACACATCAGAGAAAAGGTTAAGCAATGGATTTTAAAAATATGAAAAGCTACTCATC
Source organism: Puma concolor (assembly GCF_028749965.1). Taxonomy (NCBI): domain Eukaryota; kingdom Metazoa; phylum Chordata; class Mammalia; order Carnivora; family Felidae; genus Puma; species Puma concolor. The sequence continues at coordinate 18,533,033 of NC_141672.1, forward strand.
CTTCTTCATAAAAAGACAGATGCAAACATAAGCTATAATGAAATGTAATTTTCAGCTATCAAATTATCAAAACTTAAAAAGACTGTAAGCCCAGTATTGACAATGGTTTTGGAATGACTAGTCTCACTCAATGCTGGTGGAATGCCATATAATTCAAGCATTATTTTCTATATCAAAAAAAAAAAAAAAGGAAATATCTAAAATACCCATCAATGTATGGATAGATATATGTGTATATCCGTGATGGTACATCCATTCAATGCAACATTCAATGTTGGAATAACATAATGGTACACTTCCACATGTATTGATTGGATAGGCTCCTCAATTCTTACTGATCAGTGCTAAAAATCAAGGGCAGTAGAATGTGTGTTATATATTTAGAAGATTATATAAGAAACTGAAAACAACAGGTGCCTCAGGGAAGTGAAACCCGATAGCTAATTCAGGAGTGAAAATGAGACATTCTCTAACTTGCAACTTTTTAATTCTATACCTTTTGAATGTATTGCCTGCCAACAGTATTTTTAAAAATATTAATCTGAGCAAAAATAAAAGTATCAAAACATGTTTAGTAACATATATAGATTGATCAAATATGTAAATCTTCAGTCTCTCCCAGAACCTCCATTAAAAATGAATCATTTGTTTTCAGAAGCATAAACCCTCATACATACATAGAATGAATGAGAGAGGATAATTTGGTCATTGGGAGATATCAATAAAATGTTGCAAACTGGAGAACAGATAACGAAATGGTTAGAAAATAACTCACAGCTGAAATTCAAGCCTCTACAAGATAGAGGTAAACTTTAAATCCACACCCAAAACTCTGAAATGGATCAAAATTTGTAGAAGATCTATAGACAAGGACATATGGGTGTCCTTCAATAAGAAATGACACATTTTTCACTCTTATCTTCCTACCAATGACATGCCAGATTCATCCATATCTCTCTTTTAGTTTTTTGAGACCACTCTCTTAGAAATGAAATCTGTCCAAGGATTATGAGGTGCTTATGGAAAGCTTCTAAAATGAAAGAAAACAAAGCAAGCTACAAAATAAGGGAACTTTAAAAAAAAAGAGTGAGAGAGAGAGAGACAATGCCTGGAGCAGAAAAAATATATGAAAATACTATAATTAATATTCAGAAAGAAATAAAAATATCTCATCAACTGAAGAACACAATGTTTTTTGAAAAAAACATTAGTATAATAAGAATAAGCTGTTAGAAATTAAAAATAGGACAGCAAAAATTTTTAAAAAGACAATAGACATTGGGAAAATAAGTTTAAAAAGCTTTGTAAAAAATGATATAGGAGATACAAAAGGAGATATGAATTTGGAGACAAAGACATGCAAATTAGAGAATAAGCCCAGAATGTGATTAAGAAGGGCACTAGAAAAGTTTGGAAAATTGAGAGGAAAAATTCCACCTCAAACAAACACATAAATAGAATTTTCCATATTTGCAAGGTCATAAAGATGCAAACAGAAAGGATCTACAGTAAGCTCAGTAAAATAAATAAAAAGTGACCTATGTCAGGTTCCACCGCTAGAGATCTTAGAAAAGTGAGGGTAACAGCTTCTAAACGTTTGCAGAAAAAAACCGTATTCTCAGCTCAGAAAACATCAACACAAGAAGTTGGATCACTTTGAAGCACTGCTTTCAAAATTCTGAGGGAAAATGATCTGTGTTCCATAATAGCATACCCAGTAAAAAGCAACAACCAAATGTGAGCCGAGATTTAAAATAATCTCAGGCAGTGTCTCCAAAAAGTTTTCCTGAACGTCTATCCTGCTGATAGAGCTTTGCCAACCAGGCACTGCTCATCTCTGGGTGTCACCATCCACAAAGACTTCGGGGTGTATGGAACTTCTGGATTTCTCTATCAAGGTGATTCTGTTTACATTCATCCTTTGTGATGAAGTTACTGGAGAACAGGCTCAACAAAATAAGGCTTTCATCCAAGAAAGAGAAAAAAGAACAAGGATCTAGGAAAAATGAGTCCCACCTGGCAGAGAGCAAAAAGAATTTCTGGGATTGTGATTAAGGGGACTTCAAAGTCTGGAATACCTGTTGTCCTTGAGAAGAAGACAAGTTCAATTTCAGCAGGGAGATAGAAGTCAAAGTTGCTTTTTTTTCTACAAGGAAAAATATTCAATTTGTTGATTTCCAAATGTATTTTATCATTTTGTGACAAGTTTTACAAGTACAGAGGAGAATTTGGTATTACATTAGCAATGGGGACATTGAAGACGAAGAAAATGAATAATGGAAGCAATTATTAACTTGGGAGAAAATAAAAAAGATCACAAGTGAAAAAGTGCACATTGTGTAGTTTTACTTTGAAGAATATTTATGGCATAATCATAATTTAATGCTGGATATTAATTAAACACAAAGTAATATATGAAGAAAAAGAGTAGAGGGGAAGTATGGTTAAAGTCATAATGTATGTGTAAATGCTAAGTCCTTCACACCCACAGTAGGAAATCAAGAGGAAAATATCCAAAATTGAATATCAAAATGTATTATTTATAAGCATGTTGTTTGAAAACATGAAAGTAAATATCCAGGAAAGAGCTAAAAGACTTGAAAGCGATTGGCTTTGAGAAGTGGAAACCACGGTTCAGGTCACGATCTCAAGGTTCCTGACACGCAGTGCCTGCTTGTAATTATCTCTCTCTCTCAAAATAAACAAACAAAATTAAAAAAAAAAAAAATGGAAACCAGTACTGAGGAGGAGTGAAAAAAGTTTTTGTACATATATTGTTTTGATGCAAATAAAATTTCAGTTAAACAAATGGCAAAATGTGTATCGTCAGTATCTCGTTTTTCTCACGCAGCAAGTGCAGTCATTTTGTTGTCTTCGTTTTCTGCGCAAGTTTTAATAACCTTTTAAATGGAAGGGTCAAACATTGTAGACACAAGCTACCACTTACAGCACAAAGAAGAGCTTAATGGTGGCACATGACTTGATTGTGACTGTGGCATTTTAACTTTACAGCCGGCCTAGTGTTTACCTCCAGAGCAACTGTCAACACGGTATCATCACAGAAAACAGTTTAAAATCATTTCCTCCAATACACCCAGGGCCCCTTGCCTCATCTACATGTCCATTGCCTTCTGTCTCGGTTAACTTTGGTTTCACTAACAAAACCACCACAAAACTTAGTGGTTTAAAACCCATATAAATTTGTTTGCCCGTGAGTCTGGTCCCAGCTGGGCTATTCTTCTGCTCCTCTTGCCTGGGGTCACTCACATGACCGCTGGCATCCAGCAGCTCATCTGGGACTCTGAGGACCAAGTTGGCCGTCATAGTCCCGAGGGGTGTCACTGTCTTTCTGCAGGACCCCTTTTGTAGCCTGGTCTCTTATCCTCGAGATGGCTGGCCTGGGATTCGGCACATGGTAGCTTCAGTTTTTCAAGAGGATTAGGACGAAAGCTGTCAAGGCTTTTTGAGGGTTAGACTCAGAGCCACCACAATATCACTTCACCACATTCTGTTCATCAAAGCAAGGTTCAAGGCCAGCCCAGATTTTTTGTGGTTGTCTCTCATGGTCTGAGCCGAAATCGAGTCGAGTCAGAGGCTCAACTGACTGAGCCACCCAGGTGCCGCGGTATCCATGTTTTGAGGGGAGAAGTGGAAACTATTTTGTGGTCACATTTAATCCACGACATATCCCAGAACTGACTCCAATCTTAATCAGTTTGCAAGTAAGAGAATTTAAAGTGAGACCTTGTTGATTTGTATTTGGAGGTCTGCACACCTCCTAGTTCACACTCTCATCTGTTCGTATCTCGTGGCCTCTCTCCACCCCCGCATATTCACCCCTGCCTTAGGGCACATTATCCTTTATAAGGTTTTATATCTGTTTTCCTCACAATAGAGCAAGTTTTCTTTGAAGGTGAATTTATGTAACGTTCGCTCTCCCATCTTGCAAGTCATTTTGCTAGGCAGAACGTACAAAAAATAATGGGGGCAGGTGGGTGGAGGTAATTTTCAAAAAAAAAAATCCCTTAACACCATTAAAATAAATGAAAACGGAGTAAGAGAATAACATAGCAACAGTATTAGGAGATTGAGTTTGAAGTTTTCTAAATAAGATGCTTGAGGATTTGTGATAAAAATAGTGATTTAAAAATCAGGCAAGGAAAACAAAGAAAATAACAAAATGTCAACTGTCAGCTAATTATAGACCAGAAAATCGGTTTGGTGTTTACACCTATTAAATGGGGGAAAATCCAGCTACTTTTTGGCTTTTAATTATTATAAAGTCATCATTTTTATTGGTTTTTATTTGTCTTTGTGGCAACTGGAAACCAGCTGGCATTTGGCAGGGAAAAAAAAAAACTGTAACCCCATAGAACTTTCAGAAAAAAGAGATACAAATTGCTGCATTTGATTAAACTATTGTGTAAAAATGTATTATTATTCTCATTAAGTAGTTCTGACCATAAATGTTAGGGAAACTCACGATAGTAAAGGGCCGATGAATCATAGACTGAGGTCCAGAGTATAAAATTAAAGGATATTAAAGAATAGCAAATTTAAGCCGAAGGTTTTATTGCATAATGTGGGAGCAGGAAATGGAATTGAAAGGAGCCCTTTACTAAGAGCTAAAATATTGAATTATTTAGAGTAGTGCACAGGGACATAGCTGGGACCGATGGAATGAAACAAGGAAAATGAAAATTTTGTCTATCAGAGAAATGTCACTAACATTGGAGATATAATGAAACTGTCTCCCGGGAGACCTGCTTCGTCTAACATAGAACTTTTCAATCTTAAAGGCCAAAATCTCATCTGACCCTGTAGCATCCCAGCCTCCCGTACCTATGCATCACCATGGCAGAATGAATTATGTTTCCAAGCCGTAAAGACACTTGTGCTTAATGAGTTATTTTGTCTGTCACAAATGAATTATTCCAACCCACGTGATCACAATACCCATAGCCATCACCAGCAATAATGAAGAACAATCCCACTGAAATTATTACCAAGGTTATTGGTAGACCCTCTGACTTACCATATGAGTATGTGTGAGGGGGAATCTCTTCTGAGTTTATTGTCATCCTATAAATCCTCTTCTAGGAAAAAAGTAGTTTCTGTCTTTCAAAGTGTATCCGTCTCTCTACCCACGAAATGGGTCAATGACGATGTCAGTTCCATACCTACAGAAGAAAAACAAACACACACAAAGAAAATCACAAGATGTTGAGTACCTTTGTGACATTTATGAAGTTATATAAGTTTCTCTACAAAAGAGAGAAAACACAGGCCCACAATTCCTAACTAGAAATCCCTGGGGCCAGATTGGTTTAGGAATTCAGAATGTTCAAGTTTGGAAAGGTAATACAGTACATCTACCTGAAACCTCTCCAAGAGGCCAATAATCAGAATGTGAAACATTTGACTGCTCATATACTAAGTGGGAATGGCCGCAGGTTTTACAACCAGATTGATTCACATGAGGTCAGGTTTTGCCATGAAAGAGTTTATAAAAAAAACACCCAACAACACTTGTTTTCCCGGCTTTGGGAGTTAAGAACCACAGGTTTGAGGTTGTATACCCACACCTGCTCTGTTTAGTATATAAACAAATCTGAATACCAAGAGAAAATGAATGTTCTCATGTCTCTGGACGTAGTACTTGTAATTGCATTTGCATACACAACTTAATGAAGTAGCTTCCATTTTTCAGTTAGACCAAAAATAATCATATTTTAACAAAGAAAAACAAACGATGACAAAGTGAAGAAATCGATATGATAAAATATGATCAATATGTAAAGTACGATCTTACAATATTTCAATGTGCCACATAAGAAGCAAAACTAAGATACATTTTTAAAGTTGAAGTCCCATGAATAAGTCACATATGTTATTTGAAAAGTTCATGCTTAATTTTTAATTTTCTTGACTACTTTTGTTTGCTTCATTACATGTGATCAACAAATATATATATTTTTTTAATTTTCATTTTTAAGACATGGAGACGGCTGCCTGACCTTATGGGACAGTTCTAAAAGGAGCATGGAGTTAAGATAAGAGCTCATCCACAAAAATAAGTTGAAGCTAATATTGTAATTGCAAGCAAGGTATTTGCTAATGACCTTTCCACAGGGCTTAGCCACAAAAACAAAATGGCAGGCACAAGTATTCAGAGAATGTGTCCTTTTTTATTGTGCAAAGACATTAACTCTTTAATGAAATTCTGATTATATTAAAACTCAGTTAATAAATGTAAGATGTAAAAAAGAATCTTATTGTAAACAAAAGATGCACACTCCCATATTACCAAGGAAATATCCTTTTTTTCTAGAAATGTATATTTCTCATTCTTCCCCAGATTATACATTAGAGCTAAGTATAATCATTAGATTCTTGGAAACCAAAGCTGATCTCAACAGGGCTAGTAACCAGATATACAGCAAATTTTGTAGATTGACGCTTTTGGGGACAGGACTTAACAAGTTTTATTTTGTCTTACATTGTCTTGAAAGCGTTAAATGCACTGTCTTGCTAGTCTTATTAAGCCATTATGAAGAAGAAATATTTCTATTTTTTTTTACTCCCACCAAGTGTGATTATCAGAAACTTTTGAAATGATTCTGCTAGTACAAATATGTAAATCCCAAAAAAGGCCTAAGTTCTAGAAGTCTTAAGGTTTTATGGAGCTGTGAGGTCTAGCCAAAGAAAGCAGATCTTTCTGTAGGTAAGTGTGCTGTGAAGAGTCTAGGTTTGACTTTCAAGATTTATTTCTTTGAGATGCCAGGGTGACTCAGCCCTTAAGCATGTGACTTTGGCTCAGGTCAGGATCTCAAGGCTCATGAGTTAGAGTCCCACATTGGGTGAGCTCAAGCCTCACTTCGGGTAAAACCAAGAGCCTCACTTCTCTCTGTCTCTTTCTCTCTCTCTCACCCTCTGCCCTTCCTTGGATTCTCTCTCTCACTCTGCCCCTCGCTGACTTCCTCCCTCTCTCTCTCTCTCTCTCTCTCTCTCTCAAAAAAAAAAAAAAAAAAACAAAAACAACTTTCTTTGTATGTTATCCTCATTTACAACAAATTTATATACCGGATACTATAGAAAATAAATATAAGAAAGTATTAATTTTATTTACCAAATCTTATGTATACCCATGTTGAGTTCATTTGTACATTTTCTTCAGCAAACCTAACTTTACAAATAATTTTCACCCTTTCTCCCAAGCCAGTGTGTGGTGGGGCCATGGTCAATCACATTCTTAGTGAAGACAGTGGGAGTAACGTCTGGAGGGGGAAAATTAAAAATAATACTAATATTTCATGAACAAAATCTGTGGACTATCACATGATATTATGAGTTAACTTATTTTTTCCACTTTGCATGAGAATGCTACATCTGTAGATTATAAATTAAAAGGTAGAATAGTAAGATCCACGGTATATAGTGAGGAAAAGGTGTAACCATACATTTTCCACCTCCATATACTGCCCCTGGAAAATTCCTATAACACAAAAACAAGCTAAGCAGCCCATATATTGGAAGATAAATATGTTGCCATTCTATCACAAATGGTATTTTGATATTCTGATTAGTTGTTGTTTTGATTTCTGCACTACTTATTCCTTTATATCATTAAAACTGAACTCAGTGATCTTTATTTAAAAAAACAAAAAGCAAAAAACAAAAAAACAACTTTCTTTTGCATAGATCCTGAACAGATTAAAGTTAAAGCCACAAGGTGGGCTTTCTTGCATCAGAGAATTCAAGATCATTATATAGGAAAGTTTAATTCTGGCACTTGTTCAATTATTTGTATGGTTATGCAACTGTATTTATATGGGATTTTGCTTGTATTCATGATTTTAGTTGGAATTCTTTACCATCTATTTGGGTTTTCAAGGATCCCAATGGCTCATGGATTAGTTTTTTTTTTTTTTTTTTAAGGATTCAAGATATTACTTACATACCTGTTATAGGTTGAATTGTGTCCTCCAAAAATTCGTATGGTGGTCTTAACCCTTTCACTACCTCAGAATGTAAAACTATTTGGAAATAGTTTTGATGCCGATGTAATTAGATAATATGAAGTCATGACGGAGTAGGATAGATTCTTAACCCAATATGACAAAAAGGGGAAATTTGGACACAAATAAACACACAGGGAAAACACTATGTGAATATGAACACAGAATTCTTGGTGTCTCATCTATTAGCCAAAGAATGCTAAAAATTCCAGCAAATCACCAGAAGCTAGAAGACAGGCATGGAACAGATTCTCTATCACAGCCCTCAGAAGGAACCAGCCTTGCCACTGTTCTGACCTTGGACTTCTAGCTTCCAGAACTATGAGACAATAAACTTCTATTGTTTAAGCTACCCAATTTGTCGTATTTTGTTATGTCAGGCCTAGAAAACTAATACAAAATCCAAATAATTATTTCCTAGGAATTCACTTTCTAACAAATGTACATTAATCTTTTAAAAATCATAGATGCACACTTAAATATCCTCTCGATAAAACTGACACTATGTAAAAACTTAGTGATTAGTTGGGGGTTTACACACAGGAAATACAGTCACTCTTACACGCTCGGTGTTATATTCCTGACCAGGAAATAAACACCAGCTGTAGACTACAGAATGGCCATCACAAAGATGTCTCCTGGGCCTTCCATAGGCCTCATGCTGAATGGCCCCCCAGCAATCTATTGCTAATCTCATTACGGGACTTTCCCCCTCTGCACAGGGAGAACCAGATAAAAATATTTCCTGTCCTGTGTTCAAAATAATGGCCCTAATATTCAGAGGTTATCTCGACCATAACCCTGTCTTAGATAAATTATCCTAGGTTTTATCTGAAGAAAAGAAAGGACTCTATAACACTTGGAAATATCTAATAATGGATCTTGCTTCCTGGAAAAGCTCAGAAACTGTTGCAGCAAAGGGATGTTGTACAGGAACTTAAACCCACCCAGGGACTTTGGATTAGCCGACAACTAACTTTCCTCCAAGTCTTGAGTTTTATAGTTCCAGGAGGCAAATGTAAGTAGCACTATATACATATATATATATATTTTTAGGGGGAGGGGTTTATTATGTTTTTAAAGGATGGAAGCTTCCTGTCAAAGGATGCCAGTTTTCAATATCCCACTGAGTTTACTGCACAATGGGCTTTTAATCAATGTTTACTACTAATAATAGTAATAACATTAAAAACATAATAAACAATGTAAGCCTCACTTGCTGCCAAGCCTATCTCTCACTGGAAATAATGAAAATTTCATCCTTGACTAAAAAGCTATGGAAGAAAGGATGTTTGCATCATAAACCTGAGAAAAGTCTAGAAAACCACAGAGGTGCAATGAAACTGCACTACAAGAGATGAGCTATCAAGGTAATGGTTATTAAACTGCACATTTCTCTAAAGAAAATACAACCAATTAGATGGCCAAGCCAATTGTAAATAGAAAACCAATGCCTATTTTATTTTAAAATGCAGAATACAACCTCTAGATATTATGAATTTCAGTTTGAGGGTGGGGAGAATCTTATACACAGATGGTGAAATGGTCTTTAGCAATGAATCTATCAATCATTTTTAACATTTATTTTATTGAATTTAAAAGCACATATCACAAGGTCTACCTTCTTCACAAATTTTTAAGTCTGCAGACCAGTGTTTTTAACTGGAAGTGCAATGGTGTATATCAAATTTCTAGAACTTTTGCATCATGCATAACTGAAATTTCATATCCATTGAGTAGAAACTACTCATTTCTACCTCCCCTCACCTCCTGGAAACCACTATTTTTCCATTTCTATGAGTTTGACTACTTTAGATACTTCATATAAGAGGAGTTAGACAGTGCTTGTAACTCTATAACAGCTTATTTCACATAGCTTACATAATGTCCTCAAGATTTATCTACGTTGTTATGTATGACAGGATTTCATTCTTTTATCAGACTAAATTATACTATGTTGTGTGTGTGTGTGTTTGTGTGTATACATACACATATATATACATACATATATATATATACATTATACATATATTATTTATATATTCTTTAGCTATCATTCATCCACTGATGGACACTTAGATTGTTTCTACATCTTGGCCATTGTGAATAAAACACAATGAATAGGGGAGTAAAAATATATCATTGAGATCCTGATTTCAATTTGTTTGGATAAATACCCAGAAATAGGATTGCTGGATTACACAATAGTTCGATTTTGTCGTTGCTGTTTTTTGAGGAACCTCCAAACTGTCTTCCATAGTGGTTGCAACATTTTCCATTCCCATCCACAGTGCACAAGGGCTCCAATTTTTCCACATCTTCACCACATCCTTGTGTGTTTTGAAAATTACCTTACTAACAAGTGTAACATGATATCTCGATACAGAGTTTTTTGTCCTTTTTAAGAATTTAATTTTAATTCCAGTATAGCCAATATACAGTGCTATATTAGTTTCAGGTATACAATATAGTGATTCAAAAATTCCATACATCATCTAGTTCTGATCATGACAAATGTCCTCCTAAATCCCCATCACCTATCTCACCCATCCCCATTCCCCCACCCACCTACCCTCTGGTAATCATTAATTTGTTTTCTTAAGAGTCTTGTTTCTTGGTTTCTCTCTTTCTCTCTCATTCCTTTGCTCATTTGTTTATTTTTTTAATGTTTCCTTAGTTCTGAGAAAGAGAGAGAGAGAGAGAGAGAGAGAGAGAGAGCGCAAGAGGTGGGGAGGCACAAGGGAGAGAGGGAAACAGAGGACCTGAAGTGGACTCTGCGCTGACAGCAGAGAGCCCGATTTGGGGCTCAAACTCATGAACCCTGAGATCATGACCTGCTGAAGTTGGATACTTAACCTATTGAGATACCCAGGCATCCATTGTTTCCTTTGTTTCTTAAATTCCCATTATGAGTAAAATCATACCATATTTGTCTTTCTCAGACTGGTTTTTTCCAGTTAGCAGTATACTCTCTAACTCCATCCACGACCTTGCAAATGGCAAGATTTCATTCTTCTTCTTCATCCATTCCATCTATTGTTGGATAATGGACTGCTTCCATGATTTGATTATTGTAAATAATGCTGACATAAACATAGGAGTGCATGTCTTCTTTTGAATTAGTGTCTTTTTTCTTGGGAGGGGAGGGTAAATACCCAGTAGTGCGATTCCTGGATCATAGGTAGTTCTATTTTTAACTTTTTCAAGAACGCCCAAACTTTTCCACAGTAGCTACACCAGTTTGCATTCCCACCAACAGTGCAAGAGGTTTCCTTTTTCTCCACATCTTCACCAACACTTATTTATTGTGCTTTCGATTTTAGCCATTCTGACAGGTGTGAGGTGATATCTCATTGTAGTTGATGTGCATTTTCATGATGGTAAGTGATGTTGAGTATCTTTTCATGTGCCTGTTGGTCATCTGCCTACCTTCTCTGGAGAATGTCTGTTCATGTCTTTTGCCCATTTTTAAACTGGATTATTTTATGGATGCTCAGTTGTATAAATTCCTTACATATTTTGGATACTAACCATTTATCAGATATATCAATTGCAAATATCTTCTCCCCATTCAGTAGGTTGCCTTTTAATTTTGTTGACTGTTTGCTGTGCAGAATCCCTTTGTTTTGATGTAGTCCCAATAGTTTATTTTTGCTTTCATTTCTCTTGCCTCAGGAGATACATCTAGAAAAATGTCACTACTATCAATCTCAGAAACATTATTGCTTGTGCTCTATTATTGGATTTTTATGATTTTAAGTCTTACATTTAGGTCTTTAATCCATTTTGAGTTTGTTTTTGTGTATAGTGCAAGAAAGCAGTCCAGTTTCATTCTTTTGCATGTAGCTGACAAGTTTCCCCACACTGTTTGTTGAAGATAGTGTCTTTTCCCATTGGGTATTCTCTCCTGTTTTACTGAACATTGATTGACCCTGTACTTGTGGGGTTATTTTTGGATTTTCTATTCTGTTATATTGATCTATGTGACTACTTTTTGTGCCAATACCATACTGTTTTGATTACCACAGCTTTGTAATACAACTTGAAGTCTGGAATTGTGATACCACAGGTTTGCTTCCCTTTTTCAAAACTGCTTTGGCTATTTGGGATCTTTTGTAGTATATAAATTTTAGGATGTTTTGCTTTAGTTCTGTGAAAAAAAATGCTCTTCGTATTCTGGTAAGGATTGCATTAAATGTGCAGACTGCTTTGGGTAGTATAGATGTTTGAGCAATATTTGTTCTTCCAGTCCATGACCAAGGAATGTTTTCTATTTCTTTGTGTCTCATTGAGATTTTGATATGCATTTCCCTTATGATTAGTGATGCTGAGCATATACTCAAAAACCCATCGTTTTGTTGTTGTTACTGAGTTGCAGAAATTACTTGTAACTTTTAGATACCAGTGTCTTATCAGATATATGGTTTGTCAATGTTTTCTCCACTTCTGTCTGCTGAATGTTTTCTTTGCTGTGTAACCACTTTTTAAATGGATGTAGTCCCACTTATTTATTGTTGCTTTTGTTCCCTGTGCTTTTGGTGTCAAATCCAAGAAATCTTTGCTAAGACCCTTGTCATAAAGATTTTCCTTTTTGTTTCTTACTAAGAATTTTATAAATTCAGGCCTTATATTTAAGTATTTAATTCATTTTAAGTTGATTTTTATATACGGTGTAAAATAATCCAATTTCATTCTTTAAAAATTTTTTTTTAATGTTTATTTACTTTTGACAGAAAGAGACAGAGATAAGAGTGTGAGCAGGTGAGGGGCAGAGTCGGTGACACAGGATGTGAAGCAGGCTTCAGCCTCTGAGCTGTCAGCACAGAGCCTGACGTGGATCTCGAACTTATGAACTACAAGACCATGACCTGAGCCAAAGTCAGAGACCTGACTGAGCCACCCAGGTGCCCCTCCATTTTCATTCTTTGGCATGTGGATGTCCAGTTTTCCCAACACCTTTTGATACAGGGACAATCCTTCCCTCATTGTGTATTTTGGCACCCTTGTTGAACATCAGTTAGCCACAAACATTTGGGCTTATATCTCTATTCAGTTCTGTTGATCTGTATGTCTATGTCATTATAATACTGTTTTAATAAGTGTACCTTTGCATTATGTTTTGAAATCACAAAGCATGAGGCTTCTAGCTTTGTTCTTTCTCAAAATCATTTTGGCTCTTTGGTGTCCTTTATGATCACATTTGAATTTTCGAATTTTTTTTCTATTTCTGTAAAAATGTCACTGAGATTTTCATAGGGATTTCACTGGATTGTAGGTCACTTTGGGTAGGATGGTTATTTAAATAATATTAAGACTTCTGATCCATGAATACAGTATGTCTTCATTTATTGGCTCTTTCTCTAGTTTCTTTCATCAATGTTTTATAGCTTTCAGTGTATAACTCTTTGCCACCTTGGATAACTTTATCTCTAGGCATTTTTTAATAATATTATAAATGAGGTTGGTTCCTAATTTCTTTATAAAATTGTTCATTGTTAGTGACAGAAATGCAACTGATTTGTATATGTTGGTTTTGTGTCCTACAACTTTACTAAGTTTGCGTGTGTGTGTGTGTGTGTGTGTGTGTGTGTGTGTGTAATATTAAGGGTTTCCTACATATAAGATCATATTATATGTTAATACTGTGTTGAATATAAGTTGTGAGGGTGGCATTGTTGTCTTCTTCCTGATTTCAGAGGAACAATTCTTCAATATGGAGTATGATGCTAGATGTGGGTGTTTCATTAATGGCTATTACTATGCTGACCTAAATTCATTCTACTACTAGTTTGTTGAATGTTTTTTCATGAAGAAATTTTGAAGTTTTGTTATTTTTTAAAATCAATTGAGATAACCATGTGATATTTATCTTTCATTCTGTTAATATGATATATTACATAAATTGAGTTATACATGTTGAACTATCCTTGCATCCCAGGAATAAATCCCACTTGGTCATGATGTATGCTTCCTTTACATGCTGTTTAATTCAGTTTGCTAGTATTTTGTTGAAAATTTCACATCAAAACTCATCAAGGATGTTGACATGTAATTGTATTTTCTTGTAGTGGCTCTATCTTGTCTTGCTATCAGGGTAATTATGGCCTCAAAAAGTGAATTTTGAAGTGTTTCCTCCTCTGTATATTTTGGAAGTTGAAAAGTGTTGGCATAAATTCTTCTTGAAATGTTAAGTGGAATTTACTGCCGAAGTCATCTGGTCCTGGAGTTTTATTTGAAGGTTTTGATTACTAATTAAATATTCTCACTTATAAATATGTTAAGATTTTCTATTTTCTTTATGATTCAGTGACGGTAAGTTGCATGTTTCTAGAAATTGATTTCTTCTAAGTTCTCCAGTTTGTTGGTGTATAATTGTTCAAAGTAATCTGTATGATCCCTTGTATTTATGAGGCATAAGTTGTAATGCCTCTTTTATTTCTGATTTTATGTATTTGAGAACTCTCCTTTTTTTCTGGCTTAGCTAAAAATTTACCAGTTTTGCTAATATTTTTCAAAAAACCAACTCTTAGACTCATTTTTTCTATTTTTAAAAATTCTCTATTTTTTTTATTATGGCTCTGATATTTATTATCTTCCCCCTTTTTGCTCTCTTATATAATTATATTATATTATATTATATTATATTATATTATATTATATTATATTATAATTATAGAATACTCCATTTATATACTGAAGAATACAGATTCTCTTCAAGTGAACACAGGATATTACCTAAATGGATATTCACCAAAATGTCCATATGGTGGTCACACAGACCATATTCTGTGTAACAAAGCATACATTATTAGGTTCAGAAATTTAAAATAATTGAAAGTATCCAAATATAGTCTATCATAATGGATTAAATGAGAGAGAGAGAGAGAAAGAAAGAGAGAGAGAGACTAATAATACTGCTACTAATATGATGCAGACAATAAATGGTTAGGATGTCCCAGAAAAGTGTGAATAATGAGTTTTGAAGTTGTTGAAAAAGATTTTCTGGAGGAAACAGAATTTATTCTGATGTTTATAATTTTGCATATTTTAGATTAAATGCTCTCACTCTCTTCTTTCTATTCCAATGCATGATTCATTTTTGAACTATCATTATGAAATCTCAAATTCAGCCATGTAATTTTCTTGCCTATAAGTGCTTGATAGTGCCCTGCTTTCAGATCCATATATTCCTAGTTCCTTAGTATAGTAAATAATACATTTCAGAAACCCTTCCTGAGCCAAATTTACCTCTATAATATCTCTCCAATGTGGGGACAATATTTTCTCACCAGGGTCTTGACCAGCCATATAGAATTCAAGTCCTAAGTGATGATTACACAATACAAACCACCTGGATATAGTTTGAACTCAGAAGAACCAGAAGGAAAGGACAAATGTTGGCCAATGAGACCAAGAAAGAGTCTTCAAAAGACCAAGTGAAAGTAGATCGAATAAAAACTTTAGGAAGGAGATAAATCCAAGATTGGAGACTAGAAAGAGACAAAATTAAGAACGAATCTCAGGAAAGAATAATAAAGAGATGGGAAAAGATGATGCCAAGAATGGGGATAAAATATTCAGAGTTTTGCAGAGAATGGGGGACAATTGACAATCGGCCTACTGCTTCAGATCTCGGGGAAACAAATTTAACTCAGTATAAATATCTTATAGTACATCTCCCCAACACATATTTTACACTGCCAAGTCATAAAGTGATAACCCAAAGAGAAAATACCTAAACAATGTCAACCTTCAACCTTCAGAGATAGATAGATAAATTATTTAAAGACAATTTTAAAAAATTATCATATATTAAATAAAAGCATAATTAGTTGCCAAAAATTTAAAACTGGAATAGTTTATATTAAAACTCCATACGTTGGGGAGCCTGGGTGGCTCAGTGGGTTAAGCCGCCAACTTTGGCTCAGGTCATGATCTCATAGTTTGTGGGTTCAAGCCCAGCATCAGGCTCTGTGCCGACAGCTCAGAGCCTGGGTCGCACTTTGGATTCTGTCTTCCTCTTTCTCTGCCCCTGTCCAGCTCACACTCTCTCTCTTTCTCTCTTTCAAAAATAAAATAAACATTAAAAAAAACCTCCATACTTTTTTGCAGTTTCTAGTAAACTTAAAAAAAAATCTATGTTTCCAAGTCATTATTCCAACATTGAACAATTAGCTGAGGTTGACTATCAGAAGCTTCTTTCATAGATTTGATTACACAAATCCTTTACATATACTCTCTATAAATCGTCCTTTGCCATATGCCACCATCTAACTGGTTTGCTTTTAATACTTTTTTAATAAATTTTTTTAAATTAAAAATTATTTACTACTGAGAGACAGAAAGAGAGAGTGGGGGAGGGGCAGAAAGAGAGAGAATCAAAGAATCTGAAGCAGGCTAACTGTACAGAGCCTGCTTGGGATTCTCTTTGTCTCCCTTTCTCTCTGCCCTTCTGTGCGCGCTCTCTCTCTCCCTCTCTTAAAATAAATAAACTTAAAAAAAAAAAGAATTAAACTAAAAAAAAAAAAAACTGTGTTCCAGTAATAGGTGAGAGAGGGGCCACATAATACCATACGTATTGTAAATATTGCATGTCTGTGTGTGTGTAGATACAAATTTACAATATACAAACACACACATGCATGTTTATATATGAATATACACACATATATATGTATATGTGTGGTTAATAGTTAATTATTTAATTAGGTAAATTTTTCAGTGCCATAAAAAATACATACAACAGAAGCAGAGGAAGTAGGAAAGAAGTGTAAAATTTGGGTATTATTTCCCACTATGCCAGATGAGATACAATCATAAACATAAGAGACAATTTTCCATATATTCACTAGAGAAAAATATTGTTCTAACAGTAGTTTTTTACTCATATACAATAGAGATATTAATTTATATCAACATATCATATAAAAGGAAGAATCTGTCTCTAAAATATTTGTGAATACCCTTCCATCTGTAAACTAATACTTTTGAATTTTGAATTTTGAATTGAAAAATGGTTAGTTCTCAGATTTGAAAAAAATATTTTTAGGCATTTTAATGTATTCATATTCGGAAAACTAAATAAAAGTTTATTTCAAAATTTCTATTCATATTTTTTTAATTTTTTAATGTTTATTTATTTTTGAGAGAGAGAGAGAGAGAGAGCATGAGCAGGGGAGGAGAAGAAAGAGGGAGACACAGAATCTGAAGCAGGCTCCAGGCTCCAAGCGGTCAGCACAGACCTGGACTCCGGGCTCAAACTCAGGAACGGTGAGATCATGACCTGAGCCAAAGTTGGTCAGTCAACCGACTGAGCCACCAAGGCGCCCCTAAAATTTCTATTCATATTAACAGCAAAGCTCAAAAGCCCATGAAGTTAGAAAGCAAAAGTCTTTCCAATGGAACAACATATGCGTGTGCGCGTATGTGTATATATACATATGCGTGCAGACTCACGTGCTCACACACATTTATATATATACACAACTAAAACACACTGTAAGGGTCTAATTTGCCCAGGAAAAGGAAGCGATGACACTAGGGATAATAGTACAATACAGGATAAAAAGTTGTGAAGCCGTACACATGAGGTATTGACCAATTTAAACAGAAAACAGAACAATGATGGATGGAGAACCCTCTTAGCAGCGTTCTATCTGGGCATATAATCTGATAGTTTGACTCAGAAGGAATTACTATTGTCCCAATAGTTTCCAACTCTGTCTACATGACATACGACCGGGGTGAAGGTGGTTAGAGAAACCACCACCATAATAAACTTATACATTGTCATTTTATTTATGTATAGTCCTCCCTAAGTCTTTTTAGTGTGAATCATTATAAGAGTATAATAAGTTTTTAATATATTAACACAATTGATTTTCTGCATCTGCAGATCTAATGTCTGGTCTTTAAATCAGTATGTTTTCATCAAGGTCATTATATTTATGGGATGCAGAGCCTTGTAGCCAGACAGCCTACTTTAGGGTGAAACAATCACATTATTTTGTTACACCTTTTCAACTGCAACACATATATGAACACAGATTTATACCATATATGAAGAAAAATAATTAACCCATTATTCAGTATCATAGTGAGACAGGTTATTCCCACTCTCCACCAAGAGCTTATATCTTAATTTTCTGAATTGTTAAAATGTACCCAAACAATTGCCTATCTTTCACACAACTGTATATCCTGCCAACTATCATTAATCTTTCTAAAGTAGAACTCAATTATAGGAGGCCTTTGGAAAATGGGAGGAAAAAAGAAAAAAAAAGGTGTCACTTGATTTCTTTCACTGTTCTTTTTGTTCGGTCTGCTAACATGCAGTTTTCTAGACTACTTTCTAGATACTAAGTATTGTGTTGGGTCAAACCTCTGACCTTGAGTTCATGAGCTGGTGGTGTTCAGGTCCCTCTACCGTCTGGTGATCCTACAGACGACCCACTTCAGTTTCTGATGTCATGTTCAGTATTGACTTTCCAACATTTTTAACAAAGAAAATTCATCTTAAAAAAATGTCCTTTACTTTAGTAACAGCCTTTAATTTTTTCCCCCTCACACAGATACTGAAACCCACGGCCTTCGTTCAAACAAGCTTTCACTTAAACAGATTTTCTTCTCTTCTCAGATTTGAATTTAGCTTGTGACTTGACAGTTGAACAGCTGTTGACTTAAATTTCCATAAGACTGTATGCTTTAAAAAAAGATTAGAATACTTTTCTTTTCAGGTCCAACACAAACAAGGGCAGTGAAATCTAAACCATTTGGCTGAGAGAAAGAGGATAGGGTTCTTGTCTTTTGCATTGCACCCTTTCATGTTTCTTCCCTGCCAACCCCCCAACCCCCCGGCCACATCGCACACATATATACACACATGCACACATGCTCTCACACACACACACACACCCCCCGTCTGGTCCTCAAAAGGATCCAATACTTAATTTTTACAGGCATTTATAGATATACATGTAATGAAAATAGTATTGTGTACTCATTATCACAGACTTTCTAGATTTGTCTATCTTTGTCAGTAGCTTTTAAGAATCACTCATGTAGGAGTGCCTGGGTGGCACTGGTTAAGCGTCCAACTTCGGCTCAGGTCATGATCTCGAGGTCTGTAAGTTCAAGCCCCATGTCAGGCTCTGTGGTGGCAGCTCAAAGCAGGAGGCTGCTCCAGATTCTGTGTCTCCCTCTCTCTCTGCCCTTTCCCCATTCATTTTCTCTATCTCTCTCTCTCTCTCCCTCCCTCAAAAAATAAACATTAGAAAAATGAATCAGTTATGTAAGGCAGTCGAGATACTTGTGTTTATTGGATAAAGCATCAAAACTTTCACAAAAGGAAGAACATAAAATAGAGATTCCCTGCCAGTGTTAATTAACACTTTGGAATAGAGATTCAGGATACTTTGGGTTGGGTTCAAAGACGTTAGCCAAACTCATATGGACGTATTCTTATTTGAGCCACTTAAGCCTGGTGTTAATTCAAGTGAAGGCTCAGAAGACTTTGCCTCTCATATATTTAAATAAAATCCATTCTTTTGTAACGTATGCAAGGATACAAAATCAGTGAATGCTGCCTTTTGCAAAATTTGTTGAGAAGGAAAAAATAAGAGGAGACCTTTTCTCTTATTTCATTGCATGTGGAACCATGCTGCCCTCCGCATTCTGTTTTCAGGTAGACGCAAAACAAATGAACACACCAGGAAAGAAAGAAAAAAAACAAGTGTATAGTCACCCTGGATCTTAAACTAGAGAAGAATGCAAGTAGTTATTTCAGGATAATAAGCTACATTGACAGCATCCCATGTACCAACTACATATGGCAGGCTTAATGAAGCAGGGCTGAGTCGGGTGTGGTGTCAGTTTCAGTAGGTCAGACAAGAAGGTCCAGGTAAGTCAAACAATGGGAGGTTTCATAGAAGAAGAAGAAGAAGAAGAAGAAAAAAAACAGATATTCAAAGTTCCATACATACTTCATTAAATGCCACATTTAAGAACATTGTGTAGGTAAAATAACCAAGATGCTACATTTTCTCCAGAATGAAATTATGTAACAACTATTGAATTTCATAAAATTTTTGAATTTGATTCTAATTATGAATATGGTTAAGATTCTACAGGAATCCATTCATTCCTTGAGCCTGTGTTCATTGAGAACTTACTGGCTTCACACAGGAAACGTTTTTTGAGTACCTTCCCTGTGACAGACATATTTGTAGACACTGAGGACACAAGAATGAAATGTCAGGGGTGTCTGGGGGGGCTCAGTCAGTTAAGCCAGGTCTTGATCTCAGTGTTGTGAGTTCAAGCCCTGTGTTGTGCTCCATGCTGGGCGTGCAGCCCATTAAAAAAAAAATGAGATGGTAGATCTCAGATCCCAGGAATTTGGAAACAAAAAACATATTGTCTCTTCCTTTAGAGAGACAGAAGCATACATAACTAATTTTCATGCATCACAATAACCGCTGAAATAGAAATTAATATAAAGGTTCTTAGTGTTAAGAGGAAAATAGCAAGGAAGACTTCCCAGATGATAATGTATTAATAACGGTCCATTAAGGAAGAATAGACACACCCGAAGTAATGTAAAAGGAGGAGGAACACTCAGATCTCTAGAAACAAGGAATATTGTAATTAGTTTCAATTTTTGACCTGCTTTTTCACACACTGTCATTTCATATACACTTTGCTATACAGCCTTAGGGCTCCAAACCTTACGTTTCTAGTAGCCATATTGTATTTTAGTGCACGAATAAAGCAGAGTTTAATAAATTGTTCACTTGCTGTTGGGTATTTGGTGGTTTTGAGTGTTTCATTAAGTTCCCATATACATTTAAAAAATTACTTTTGAAAAATAGAAATACATCCAGAGAATCGACCATATAGTTGTACTGATATTATTAAGACTTTCAAGATTTATCTCCAAGGAAACTGAAACGATTTTAAATACCAACACTGACATACAAGTACACTAGATTTCCTAGAGTTTAATCAGGTTTTCCTGGGTTAGCTGTTAAATCTAAGCTTCACTGGGGCAGAGATCGCTTCATTTACTAGTATATACCTTAGACTTAGTATAGTGCCTCATTTATAAACACTCAGTAATTGCTAAATAAATGAATGATGGATATCAGCATTTTAACTCACCTCTGTTTGTTTCATAGGCATATTTTAGCATCACAGAGTTTATATTCACATATTTATTTATTAATTTATCATCATATACTATCCACCTTGTGCTGAGTTTATGTGATAGGTTTATGCCACACACTTTCTAGTTCTTAACCTATAGTCGTTCTACCTATTCTTTCTGGTGAAAATATGCCAGGTTTTTTTTTTTTTTTAAGAGTTATGTGCCCAACCCCAGGGATGACTAATGATTATCTAATCCAATAGATTTCATTCTTCCTTGCCAGATATCCACTTTTGCTGCAAGAGGTAACTGTATTACCCATTTTTTTGTTGTTGAGACTAAGAAGAAGCTTCAGGAAAAAAAAAAAAAAACACAAAAAAAAACACTTGGAATTATTTTTCTTTTTGTTGAAAAAAAAACAAAGAAAAACACTTGAGGGAAAAAAACCATCTTTATCAGCCTCTTCCATGATTATTCGCTCTGAATGTATTCATGATGGCTAGAGGTGTTGTGGCCATCTGGAAACCATATTTCAAGATGCCTGAAAGAGCAGACCTAGGCCGGCTGACTAGTGACTATGTCCCCGACATGGCCGCAGAAAGAAGTTCCTGCTCAAACCTCAGAACACACCTCCTCCCCTTAAGTAACTTACCGATTGATGCATTCTTACAAAGTCTGAGGTGGGAGGAAGGGGAGTGTGAGAGGCTTGGAAAGTGTGAGTAGAAGAGGGAGGGCTTCTCTCAGGTAGGGGCCAGAGACAGGAGCCCTCAACCCTGTCCAGGCTTAGAATGACCTGGGAGCATTTTACCCCTCCCCAAACCAATTAATCAGAGTCTCTGGGGATGATGTTTGGTGCTAGGTATTTATATAGCACAGCAAGGCAGCCAATGGTTAATAGGTGACCAGTGAGAAACGTTCTGTATACACTGAGGCCAAACATGTTAGAGATCCTCAGACACAGTGGTTCTTAAACTTCAGGTGCATCAGAATCTCTTGGAAGACTTGTTCAAACACAGATTGCTAAGCCCCACCCCCAGAGTTTCTGATTCAGTAGGTCTGTGACCACCAGGCC
Organism: Puma concolor; assembly: GCF_028749965.1. NCBI lineage: Eukaryota > Metazoa > Chordata > Mammalia > Carnivora > Felidae > Puma > Puma concolor. The sequence goes on from NC_141672.1 coordinate 18,555,264, forward strand.
CAACATTTGAGTTTTTAACAAGTTCCAGGTGACGCTGATAATTGCTGATCTGGGACCACACTTTGGCAGCCAATCGGCTGAGTCCACGACCCTTCCCCAGCCAATCGGCTAAGGCCATGATCCTTATGAAACCTTTTGTGCTTTTGAAACTCGCTCTCTCTCTCCGTTATCTCACCGCTGCATCGGTGCAGGTAGGGATTGAGCTCCAGCTAGCTCGAATAAAGGCTCTTTTGCTTTTGCATCGGACTCAGCTCCCTGGTGGTCTTTGGGGATCACGAATTCTGGGCATAACATGCCTATAGCCAAAAAAGCAGCCAGCTGCAGACAATGGAGCAGAACATTCTTGGTAAAATTATTGAGTGGTACCAGCTCTGGATTGCCAACCTCTGGGCCTCTTTTTATTTAAGATCATTAAGTGCTGTTATTCTTAAGTCACTATGTGAAGTTTTCTACTTGCATCCGAAAACTTCTGTGGCCCAATTTCGCTGTGGAATTTTATGAATGATATACTTAAACCCATCCATCAGAGTTTTAATGTTATCATTCCTTTCATTATTGTCAACTTTCTTTAGAACTGAAAAATGTCGGGGTGGCTGGGTGGCTCAGTCCATTAAGTATCCAACTTCAGCTCAAGTCATGATCTCACAGTTTGTCAGTTTGAGCCCTACACTGAGATCTGTGCTGACAGTGTGGAGCCTGCCTAAGGTTCTCTCTCTCCCTCTCTCTCTGACCCTCCGCTGTTCACTCGCTCATTCTCTTTCTCTCAAAATAAATAAATAAACTTGAAAAAAAATTAAAGAGGGTTGATGGGGAGTGGGAGAGAGGGGAAAGTGGGTGATGGGTATTGAGGGCACCTGTTGGAATGAACACTGGGTGTTGTATGGAAACCAATTTGACAATAAATTTCATATAAAAAAAAGAATAAAGATTCACAGGGAACATTAAAAAAAGAAAAATGTTATATTGTTTTTTCTTTAATAATTTTTTTTAATTTCACAAGTTGATTCTATTTACCTATATCCCTTGCAGTTTATTTCAACACCTAGAAGGAAGAATGAAATAAATAATTAATCCTTAAACTCAGAGATGAAGCCCCAAAGAACATATTTACTCAATTTTTTGTATTCCTTTTTGGTTAGAGTTGGAACTTATGTCATCATTTTTTTAGTTTTCTTTGTACTGATCATTTTTCACTATTTTTAATTTTAGGTCAAAAGATTTTGGTGATTACAAATTTTGATGTATTTTAAAAGCTGGTGTGGTAAATTTGCCATCATTACTTTAAAAAATATGTTAATCATTGACCAGCTTTTAAAATACATCAAAATTTGTAATCACCAAAATCTTTTGACCTAATATTAAAAACAGTGAATCCTTAATGTATATGTATGTATTAAATATTATACATCTTTAGAAATAACATGGGCCTTTATTTCACAGTTTAACAGATATAGAATGATATCAAATGATGAGCCAATTTATAGTATAGTATCTGTGATGTACATATGTCTTACATGATACATTAAGTTAATAATTTCCCAATGCTTATCATTACATGGTTGAATTTGTATATTAAGCTCCTATTTTTTAAATATCATTTTGCTATTGATAGTTTACCCACCACTTGCCTAAGATGGCTGCCCAAGTCTTTGGGTCTCTTTTCTAAGATCTCAAAAGTAGTAGTGCCTATTCATAAAAGCTATAGAACTGCATATTCCAAAGGAAAAAAATTCCTATGCACTGAGAAGGCAAATAAATGTCACAACACATTTTTACTTTTCTTTTTGAAAAATGGCCTCAAAATATGGTGGTGCAAAAATCCCCCCAAAACAGAATTTTAAAAGTAGAAACTGGGGCGCCTGGGTGGCGCAGTCGGTTAAGCGTCCGACTTCAGCCAGGTCGCGATCTCGCGGTGCGTGAGTTCGAGCCCCGCGTCAGGCTCTGGGCTGATGGCTCAGAGCCTGGAGCCTGTTTCCGATTCTGTGTCTCCCTCTCTCTCTGCCCCTCCCCCGTTCATGCTCTGTCTCTCTTTGTCCCAAAAATAAATAAACGTTGAAAAAAAAATTAAAAAAAAAAATAAAAGTAGAAACTGATCTAATTGGGTCAATATAAGGCAAATTGAAATATTGCCTAAGTTTTTCCTAGGTAAGTGGAAAAGAACTGGGTTTACAGAAAAGTTGTTAAATGTGACAGACACATTCTCTGTTCCAACACACAGCATCTAAGAGTGATGGCAATTTGATAGGGAAGAACATCAAGTCCAGATAATTAAAATTGAATCTTGGGCACTACTGAAACTCCTTGCACAAATTTGGCAAGGAAGCAGTGAAACCACATACCTTAAAGGGAATATCGACAATACATCTGTGAGATATGATCAGAAGATAACTTCTTTAAATGCTCTTCACAACTTATATCCCTAACTTTCCTTCACCAATGCTGTAAGGGGAGAAACCTCCAAAAACATTGCTGAGTTGAATTTCTCCTGTCTGGGTTGATGGAGATCAGAGCAGAGTTATAGAAAGGAATAATAAAACATTTCTTTTTTTGATTGTGGTACAATTTCATACTAAACATGTCTTTGTTCACTGAGAGTACTAAATCATTGAATAATACTTTAATGTATTGAGTTGCTTAAACTTTCTCTAAATTCACAAATGGTATTTACCTCATTTTTCTGGCTGTTTTTCTACTAGTTTTGTACACATATGTTTAGAACAGTTTATGGAATACAAAGATTATTTTTTTATATTTGTGACCATTCTGCAGGGAATCTATTGACATCTGTCTTTTAAAAAGTTATTTTAGGGGGCGCCTGGGCAGATCATTTAAACGCCCAACTTCAGCTCAGGTCTTGATCTCACGGTCCATGAGTTCGAACCACGCATTGGACTCTGTGCTGACAGCTCAGAGCCAGGAGCCTGATCTGGATTCTGTGGCTCCCTCTCTCTCTGCCATTCCCCTGCTCGTGTTCTGTCTCTCTCTGCACTCAAAAATAAATAAACACTAAAAAAAAATTTTAAAGGTACTTTAGTAACTTTTACAGTACTTTCTTAGGTTTCTTTGGAATTTTTTTTTTTTCATTTTGTGGCCCATAAAGTTGATTCTCTCTTTCTCCACTTCAATCTAAGCTAGCTATTAAATAGTTTATACCCACATTAGGTTTCTCGGTACCTACAGATACCGTTGGTTGACTGAGTTTATTGTCAACTGTAACACCTAACATTTCTTTCAGATAAGCTTCTAAGTGATTTTTACAAGTGAAAGAGTTATGCATCAGACCTTTTAGTGCTAAGTGTAGTAACATACTAGGAATTTTATTGAAATTCATCTTAATAGATTTTCCCTCATCTTGTACAAGTGATTCTATCTAACAGTAATTGTGGAGTATTGTTGAATAAATGAACAAATGGCTTTTAAAGTCTGATTCTGTCATCCAGCTGATTCTGTTCCGCAAAGTTGATAAGCATACCATCTTAAAACTTATTACTTCAACTGTTGCATAGAACAGGGCCACAAAGAGTATTCTGGGAATGTCCCTTAAAACTTCCCTTGATTTTGATATCAATCCATTAATCAAACCTTTTTGGTCTCAGTTGTTCGATCAAGTATAAACCCAACTTATTTTATTATATCTAGTCATATTTCTCCTTCCTAAACATAATGTTATTATGAGTTAAATGGTCAATACATTGTTATAGTCCAGGCCCACTCTATTACATTTTCCTGATGTATTGGTCTAATAATCTGGGTAAATAAGTTAATTAGAAATTGAAATTTGAAATGGCAATTATATCTAAAAGTAATTCTATTTGCTTTGCTTACCATTATCCTTAAGATATCTCAATGCTATACTGTTTGAGATGTATACATTTATTGTGATTTTTATCTATATATTCTACCTTCCTTAATGTTTCATTCTTTTTAGTTACTTTCTATTATATATATATTATCTGATTCCACAGTTAAAAGCAGCATTTCTGTTATTCTCACAAAGTCCTATTCTTTTGTTTCTTTTTTTGTGTGTATATACACACACACACACACACACACACATATATACACATTATATATACATACATATGTACATAAGTATATACACAAATATGTACACACACATATAAATGTATATATGTGTGTTTATATGTATTGTGTATGTATGTACAAAATCTAAACAATTCTGGAAATTTACCTTTAATTGTTCTCATTGTACATTAACTTGACATTTAATGAGGCTGAACTTTTTATTTCCTTGCCCTAAAATAATCACCTAGGGTCAGAAGCTTATTGAACAAGAAAAACTTGAAAATAATTGGTTTAAATTTGCAGTAAGCAAGATTTATTTTTCAAAATTTTCTTTTGCTGTACAGTTTTAAATATAATATAGAACATCATCTATACAATCTCTATTTTAAAACAACTTTTGGTAATTATATTTCTGTATTTATTAACTTATTTTACTCCAGATAAATCTTTTAATTCAGATTAATGAAGACTGAGGAAATAACTTAACACTATTTCCTAATCCTTATATGTCTTTTCCTGTTACACATTGGTTAAAAATATTTTAAAGAAAAAAGTTTTATATGTTGTTCCAGTATATAGCCTTACTTTTATTAATATATATTTTGCCTAACAAATTCTCTGCTAATATGTAAAGCCAATTATCTTCCCATAACTTATACTGTTCTTTAAGTTCTTAATTATTCTTGCTTTGAGTTTTGCAGTAGAGATTATCTGCTGACAAACTATATTTGTCTTTAGATTTGAAATATATTCACTTTCTTCTTTTAAAGTAAAAAATTATTTTGGTCAAGTTAATTGATTTAAGTTTCATTATCTTTATTCAGCTTCTCCCACATTCTTCTTCCATATGGGCTTGGTAATGAAATTCAAAATTATTTATCTTCATAATTTATTATTTCTTTCTGTCAGCTCATAAGATTAAGCCTTTGTCTTTACATTTTCATAAATTTTATATCAATGTCTATGATATTGTCTTTTGTTGATTATGCCCATCAATGGTTGAATTCCAGGCTGAATTTGTTCATATGATATATATATATATATATATATGTATATATATATATATATATATAAAACATGTATATAATATATATATAATGTATAATGTATAATGTAATATAATGATATATATACACACACATATATATAACATATATATATATATATAGTTATTTTGAATATGGCTGGATATACTGTTTCTCTCGGTTTTGAGTTCTGAGTCTTTGAAATTAAGAATTATGTCCTATTTATTTGTATTTTTATCTATGGCCACAAACATAGTACCCGAATATGTATTTATCTGAATTAATATCCATATTTATTGATAACTAAGCCATATGTATCTCTTTACTGGCTGACCTAGATAGCTCTTTTTTTTTAAATGTTTTTAATGTTTATTTATTTTGAGAGAGAGAGAGAGAGAGAGAGAGAGACACTATGAGCAGGGAAGGGGCAGACAGAGAGGGAGACACAGAATCCGAAGCAGGTTCCAGGCTCTGAGCTGTCAGCACAGAGCCCAATGCAGGGCTCAAACTCACAGAGCATGAGATCATGACCTGAGCCAAAGTCGTACACTCAATTTACTGAGCCACCCAGGCACCCCTGACCTAGCTAGCTCTTAACAAAATTTATCTGTGTAAAGCAGTATTCTCAGATACATGGGATTTACTTTCCCAGTCTTAAATAATTCATGTGTCTTACAAAAGCATCCAACCTGCTTGATTTTTTCTTTCTCTACACATTCTGTAAGCATGAGGTCACCAGTGTGGTGGACCAGCATGACATTTGATGTTTGATGTGGGCAAGATGTCTGTGGGCTATAGTGTGGTACAGATTGGGAGAATTTATCTCAGAGATATAACAAGGAGGATGTGCCGTACAGATGATAAGAAACTGTCATGCTTTCTATTTATTGAACTAGATATAGAAAAATAAAGTAATTTTTCTATTAAAATATGAGTACTAGGTTCCAGAGGTTTTATACTCATTTGTACCAACATACACAACCATTACTGTAATTGGAATTACTACCTGGTTAAGCTTATGATAACCTACTGCCATTTTGCAAAGTCTTTTGCATTGGCTATATTGGAATATTAAATAGCATTTTGCTGGAAATCACAACTTCTGCATCTTTCAAGTTTTGACCATGGACTTAAAACGTGTGACATTGCCTATTGCTAAAATTTGATTTTTCTTTTCATTAATTGGCTTTGGAACAGGCATTATTTTTGAGACTCTTTCATTTAGCCCTTACTCTCATACTACTTCTTATTCCAAGGGACAAATCCAGTATAGGGGTTTTGACAGTTGCTTGTATCTCTCTCACTTATATACTTGAACCTGAAGTGGAAATAAAAGGTTTTTTTGATGTAACCTAGGTCCTCGTGGTTTTAGAGCTTCTTCTCTTTGTTGACCACACTTAACTCCCTTTATAACTTCATCCAGCAATCCCAGATGTCAATCTATACAACAAAGCTATAGTAATAAAAACAATATGTACCAGCACAGAAATGGACACATAGATCAATCGAACAGAATAGTGAGCCGAGAAATAAACCCATGCTTAGGTGGTCAATTTATCTATGACAAAGGAGGAACTGATATAATGGGGAAAAGACAGTCCCTTCAACAAATGGTACTGGGAAAACTGACAACCACATGCAAGAGAATGAAACTGCACTACTTCTAACACCATACACAAAAACAAACTCCAAAGAGATTATAGACCTAAATGTGAGACCTGAAACCATAAAACTTCTAAGAGAAAACACAGGCATTAAACTCTTGGACATTACCCTTTGCAATATTTTTCTGGATGTCTCCTCAGGCAGGGGAAACAAAAGCAAATATAAACATTTCAGACAACATGAAACTAAAGAGATTCTGCACAGTGACGGAAACCGTCAACGAAATGAAAAGATGACCTATGAAATGGAAGAAGCTGTTTGCAAATGATGTATCCAATAAGAAGATACTAGACAAAATATATAAATAACTTATGCATCAACATCCAAACAATCTAATTAAACATGGGCAGAAGATTTGAATAGACATTTCTCCAAAGAAGATGGACAGACACGTGAAAAGGTGCTCAACATCACTACTTATCAGGGAAATGGAAATCAAAACCACAATGAGAGGAAGAGGAGCCAAGATGGTGGAACAGCATGGAAGTTTTTTGTATGTCTCGCATCCATGAAATACAGCCAGACTAACACTAAACTATCCTGCATACCTAGAAAACTGATCTGAGGATTGACACAACAACCTGCACAACCTGAACCACAGAATTCAGCAGTTACGTGGCGTGGAGAGGTGAACTGGGGGAGAGAGAAACCGCAAAGGGCAAGGAGCCGCTTTTGCATGTGGAAAGAGGACTGAGATGGGGGGGGAAAGGGGGAGGGAGGCGAGAAATGGGAAAAGCACCCCTCTCCCAAAAGCAGCTGGAGAGGAAGTGGAAAAATGGAAACAGCCACAGGGACTGCACTAAAACGAGAGAGAGGAGAAAGGAGAAAGGAGAAAGGAGAGGGTTTAAGACTATAAACAGGGGGAGCACAGAGTCTGAAACTCTGCAGCTCAATACCTGGAAGTGCTCTGGTGGGAAGGGCAAATCCCCAGAAGCAAAGTGAAGTCCAGGGTTCTTCAGGCCACAGGGGGAAAGGTGGTTCCCCTATTGGAAGGACACCTGGTAGAGGGTGTGTGGGTCACCCAAAGGCAAGGCCCAGTGGATGGGGGAGAACAACCACATTCTCTAGTGCTAGAACAAGCTCATTGGGGGCAAAAACTGGTGCCGGATGTGTGTTGTGATTTTCCATAATCCCAGAAACACTGCAGCTACACTATCTTGTGAACTGTTTTCTGGGGCAGGCTGGCACCCAGCCACAGTCTCTGGGCATTGGCAGCAGCACAGTCCTGCAAAGGTTCCTTGGTGTGGCCGGCACCTGGCCATTGCACAGTGAGACCCTCCTGCAGAGGGGCAGAATGGATCAAAACTGCAGTCCCTCAGAAGTAAGGGGTCGGGAAAAACAGCCACATCTGAGACAAAACTCAGGAGGGAGGTGTTGCCTGGGGCTTGGTCACTGACTGTGTAAAAGTGCGGAATGGATAGAAGCTGAAGACAAAGGATGGGTGCGGGATTGCTGGTCGGGGAAAACAGAGTTTTGATACTAGAGACTGGGTCGCTATTTTCACCACTCCCGCGCGTGTGCATAAACACCTACAAGCACCACAACAATCCACCCCAGTAAACTAAACAGCACCATCTACTGGAGAACAAAGCCGGTACACTAAGCCCTGCCCAACTGGGCCAACCTTGATCTTCAGGAACATAAGTCTCTACACCTGCTTAGTTTATGGACTATAAAGTGTTTCATATTTTGGCTTATAGGAGAAAATGAAGTAATTTCAGTCATATTTCAGCCTGCTGGTCCATCCTGTCAATTTTCTTTTCTTCCATTTTCTTTTTTCTCTTTTTTGTTTCTTTTCTTTTCTTGAATACAGAAAGAAAAAAATTCATTTTTATTTTTAATTTTTATTAAAAATATTTATTTTAATTTTTTTCTACTATATTTTTAATTTGTGTATTTTTTTCAAATTCTATTTTACTTCCATCACTTAATTTTAGTCTACTTCAGTGTATTGATTTTTTTAAATTTTCAAATGATTTCCTTTTTCTTTTTTTCCCCCAATTTATCAAGCCCCTTTCAACACCCAGAACAAAACACACATAGGATCTAGCATCATTTATTCAATTTTTTGTCAGTGTTGGTTTTTAATTTTTTTAATTTTAATATTTTTTAAATTTATTTTTTAAATTTTAGATTTTTTACCCCATTAATTTCTGTTATCCCTTCAAAATGATGAAACGAAGGAATTCACCTCAAAAGAAAGAGCAGGAATTAACGACAGCCAGGGAGTTAAACAACACAGATACAAGCAAGATGTCTGAACCAGAACTTAGAATCATGATAATAAGAATACCAGCTGGAGTCGAAAATAGATTAGAATCTCTTTCTGTGAAGATAAAAGAAGTAAAAGCTAGTCAGGATTAAAAAAAAATGCTATAACTGGGTTGCAATCTCGAATGGTGCCATGGTGACAAGGATGGATGAGGCAACACAGAGAATCGGTGATATAGGGGACAAAATTATGGAGAATAATGAAGCAGAAAAAAAAGGGAGATTAAGGCAAAAGAGCACGCTTTAAGAATTAGAGAAATCAGTGACTCATTAAAAAGGAACAACATCAGAATCATACGGGTCCCAGAAAAGGAAAAGAGAGAAACAGGTAGAAGGGTTATATGAGCAAATCATAGCAGAAAACTTTCCTAACCGGGGGAAAGAGACAGACAACAAAATTCAGGAAGCACAGAGGACTCCCATTAGATCAACAAAAACCATCAACAAGGCATATCATAGTCAAATTTACAAAATATTAAGGTAAGGAGAGAATCATGAAACAAGCAAGGGAAAAAAAAATCCTTAACCTACAAGAAAAAACAGATCAGGTTTGCAGCACACCTATCCACAGAAACTTGGCAGGCCAGAAAGGAGTGGCAGGATACATTCAATGTGCTGAATCTGGAAAATATGCAGTGAATAATTCTCTATCCAACAAGGCTATCATTCAATATAGGAGATGTAAAAAGTTTCCCAAACAGAAGTTAAAGGAGTTTGTGACCACTAAATAAGCCCTGCAAGAAATTTTAATGGGGACTCTCTGAGGGGAGAAAAGATGGGGAAAAAAAGAAATAAATAAGAACCAAAAGCACCAAAGAAAAGAAAGACAAGAGAGCACCACAAGAAACTCCAACTCTACAGGTGACATAATGGCAATAAATTCATATCTTTCAGTACTCACCCTAAAAGTCAATGGACTAAATGCTCCAAATCAAAAGACATAGGGTAACAAAATGGATAAGAAAACAAGATCTATCTACATGCTGTTTACAAAAGACCCACTTTAGACCACAGGACACCTTCAGATTGAAAGTGAGGGAATGGAAACCCATCTAACATGCTAATGGTCAACAAAAGAAAGCTGGAGTAGCCATACTTATATCAGACAATCTAGACTTTAAAATAAAGACTGTATCAAGTGATGAAGAAGGGCATTATATCATAATTAAGGGGTCTATCCATCAAGAAGACCTAACAATTGTAAACATGTATGCTCCAAATGTGCAAGCACCCAAATATATAAATCAATTAATCACAAACATAAGGAAACTCATCGGTAAAATACCATAATATTAGGGGACTTCAGCACCCCACTCACAGCAATGGACACATCATCTAATCAAAAATCAACAAGGAAACAATAGCTTTGAATAACACACTAAACCAGATGGTCTTAACAGATATATTCAGAACATGTCATCCTAAAGCAGCAGAATATATATTCTTTTTCAATGCACATGGAATGTTCTCCAGAATAGACCATATACTGGGACACAAATCAGCCCTAAGTAAGTACAAAAAGATAGAGATCATACTGTGCATATTTTCAGACCACAACGCTATGAACCTCAAAATCAACCACAAGAAAAATTTGGAAAGGTAACAAACACTTGGAGACTGAAGAACATCCTACTAAAGAGTGAATGGGCTAACCAAGTAGTTAAAGAGGAAATTAAAAAGTTTATGGAAGTCAATGAAAATGATAACACCACAACTGAAAACCTCTGGGATGCAGTAAAGGCAGTCATAAGAGGAAAGTACATAGCAATCCAGGCCTTCCTAAAGAAGGAAGAAAGATCTCAGATACACAACCTAACCTTACGCCTTAAGGAGCTGAAAAAAGAACAGCAAATGAAACCCCAAACCAGCAGAAGACAGGAAATAATAAAGACTAGAGCAGAAATTAATGCTATCAAAACCAAACAAACAAACAAAACAAACAAAAAAACCCACTGTAGAACAGATCAATGAAACCAGAAGCTGGTTCTTTGAAAGAATTAACAAAATTGATAAACCACTAGCCATTTTGATCCAAAAGAAAAAGGAAGGGCCCAAATAAATAAAACCAAGAATAAAAGGGGAGAGATCACAACCAACACAGCAGAAATAAAAACAATAATAGAGAATATTATGAGCAATTAAATGCCAATAAAATGGGAATCTGGAAGAAATGGACAAATTCCTAGAAACATACAAAATACCATAACTGAAACAGGAAGAAATAGAAAATTTGAACAGATCCATAACCAGAAAAGAAATCAAATTAGTAATCAAAACTCTCCCAAAAAAAGAGTCCAGAGACAGATGGCTTTCCAGGGGAAATCTACCAACATTTAAGGAAGAGCTAACACCTATTTTGAAGCTGTTCCAAAAAATAGAAATGGAAGGAAAACTTCCAAACTCCTTCTATGAAGCCAGCATTACCTTGATTCCAAAACCAGATGGAGACCCCACTAAAAAGGAGAACTATAGACCAATTTCCCTGATGAATGTGGATGCAAATGTCCTCAACAAGATATTAGCCAGCCAGATCCAACAACACATTAAAAAAAAAATTTACCATAACCAAGTGGGATTTATACCTGGGATACAGGGCTGGTTCAATATCTGCAAAACTATCAATGTGATTCATCACATCAAAAAAAGAAAGTACAAAAACCATATGATCCTCTCAATAGATGCAGAGAAAGCATTTGACAAAATACAGCATCCTTTCTTGATAAAAATCCTCAAGAAAGTAGGGATAGAAGGATCATACCTCAAGATCATAAAAGCCATATATGACAGACCCAACACTAATATCATCCTCAATGGGGAAAAACTGAGAGCTTTTCCCCCTAATTTCAGGAACAAGACAGGATGTCCATTCTCGTCACCTTTATTCATCATAGTATTGGAAGTCTCAGCCTCTGCAATAAGACAACAGAAAGAAATAAAAGGCATCCAAATCGGCCAGGAGGACGTCAAATTTCACTCTTCGTAGATGACATGATACTCTATATGGAAAACCGAAAAGATTCCACCAAAAAACTGTTAGAACTGAAGCACGAATTCAACAAAGTTGCAGGATATAAAATCAATGCACAGAAATAGGTTGTATTCCTACACACCAACAATGAAGCAACAGAAAGAGAAATCAAGGAATCAATCCCATTTACAATTGAACCCAAAACCGTAAAACACCTAGGAATAAATTTAACTAAAAGGTGAAAAATCTATACACTGAAAACTATAGAAAGTTTGTGAAAGAATTTGAAGAAGACACAAAAAAATGGAAGAAGATTCCATGCTCCTGGATAGGAAGAACAAATATTGTTAAAATGTCAATACTACCGAAAACAATCTATATATACAATGTAATCCCTATCAAAATTGCACCAGCATTTTTCACAGACCTAGAATAAACAATTCTAAAATGTGTATGGTACCAAAAAAGACACCAAAGAGCCAAAGTATTGTTAAAAAAGAAAATCAAAGCTGTAGACATCACAATTCCAGACTTGAAGCTATATTACAAAGCTGTAATTGTCAAGTCAGTATGGTACTGGCACAAGAGCAGACACTCAGATCAATGGAGCAGAATAGAGAACCCAGAAATGGACCCACAAACGTATGGCCAACTAATCTTTGACAAAGCAGGAACAAATATACAATGGAATCAAGACAGTCTCTTCAGCAAGTGGTGCTGGGAAAACTGGACAGCAACATGCAGAAGAATGAACCTGGCCACTTTCTTATACCATACACAAAAATAAACTCAAAGTGGATGAAAGACCTCAATGTAAGACAGGAAGCCATCAAAATCCTTGAGGAGAAAGCAGGCAAAATCCTCTTTGATCTTGGCCACAGCAACTTCTTAACCAATCTCCAGAGGCAAGGGAAACAAAAGCAAAAATGAACTACTGGTACCTCATGAAAATAAAAAGCTTCTGCACAGCAAAGGAAACAATCAGCAAAACTAAATGGCAACTGACAGAATGGGAGAAGATATTTGCAAATGACATATAAAGGGTTAGTATCCAAAATCGATAAAGAACTTATCAAACTCAACACCCAAAAAACAAAGAATCCAGTGAAGACATGGGCAAAAGACATGAATAGACACTTTTCCAAAGAAGACATCCAGATGACCAACCAACACATGAAAAAATGCTCCACATCACTCATCATCAGGGAAATACAAATCAAAACCACAATGAGATACCACCTCACACCTGTCAGAATGGCTAACATTAACAACTCAGGCAAGAACAGATGTTGGCGAGGATGCGGAGAAAGAGGATCTCTTTTGCATTGTTGGTGGGAATGCAAGCTGGTGCAGCCACTCTGGAAAACAGTATGGAGGTTCCTCAAAAAACTAAAAATAGAACTACCCTATGACCCAGCAATTGCACTACCAGGCATTTATCCACAGGATGCAGGTGTGCTGTTTCGAAGGGACACATGCACCCCAATGTTTATAGCAGCACTATCAACAATAGCCAAAGTATGGAAAGAGCCCAAAGGTCCATTGATGGATGAATGGATAAAGAAGAAGTGGTATTATTCAGCAATCGAAAACAATGAAATCTTGCCATTTGCAACTACATGGATGGAACTGGAGGGTATTATGCGAAGTGAAATTAGTCAGTCAAAGAAAGACAAAAATCATATGACTTCACTCATATGAGGACTTTAAGAGACAAAACAGATGAACATAAGGGAAGGGAAACAAAAATAATATAGAAACAGGGAGAGGGCAAAACATAAGAGACTCTTAAGTAGGGAGAACAAACAGAGGGTTACTGGAGGGGTTGTGGGAGCGGTGTGGGCTAAATGGGTAAGGGGCATTAAGGAATCTACTTCTGAAATCATTGTTGCACTATATGCTAACTAATTTGTATGTAAATTAAAAGAAATTTAAAATGAAAAAAAACACAATGAGATATCATCTCACACCTAGCAGAATGTCTGTTATCAAAAAGACAAAAAATAACATGTGTTGATGAGAATGTGGAACAAAGGGAATTCTTACGCACCATTGGTGGAAATGTAAATTGGTAGAGCCACTATGAAAAATAGTATAGGGTTTTATCAAAAAATTAGAAGTAGAAATACAATACAACCCAGAAATTCCACTTCTGGATTTTACCTAAAGAAAATAAAAACACTAATTCAAAAAGATTATAGACACCATAATGTGTATTGAAACATTATTTACCAAACAAAGATATGGAAGCAGTCAGGTGACCATGGATAGATGAATGGTTAAAGATGATGTGATGATATATATGTATATGTGTGTGTGTATACACACACACACACACACACACACACACACACACACACACACTGGAATATTATTTAGCCATAAAAAAGAATAAAATTTTGCCATTCATGACAACATGGATAGACTTAGAGGGTATTATGCTAAGTGCGATAAATCAGACAGAGAAAGACAAATACCATGTAATTTCATTTGTACGTGGAAAATAAAAACAAAACAAATGAATAAATAACAAACAAACAAAAACCAGAAACAAACTCAAAAATAGAGAACAAACTGGTGGTCGCTAGAGGATAGCGTTTGGGATGGTATAGACAAAATAAGTGAAGGGGATTCAGAGGTACAATCTTCTAGTTATAAAATATAAGCCACAAGGATTAAAACTATACACTACAGTGAGAGGACTGGATAGCTCAACTAGTTAAGTTTTGGACTCTTGATATCGGCTCAGGTCGTGATCCCATGGTGGTGAGATGGAGTCCCATGTGGAGCTCTGCACTGAACCTGGAGCATGCTTGGGATCTCTCTCTCTCTCTCTCTCTCTCTCTCTCTGCCCCTTTCTACCTCCCCAACACACATTCTCTTTCTCTCTCTCTCTCAAAATAAATAAGTTAAGGAAAAAGAGTACAGCATAGGGAATGTAGTCGGTAAGATTGTAATAACTTTGTATAATGACCGATGGTAACTACACTTATTGTCATGAGTATTTTATAATGTATATAATTGCCAAATCACAATGTTATACCTCTGAAACCAATATAATATGTGCCAACTGTACTTCAATTGAAATAAGATAAAAATATATAAAAATTAGATAATTTTGTATAAATTCATGGCTTTAGATACAACCTGTTTGAAATCCCTTCTTCTGGAGTTCTCTTCTGAATTTCAGATTTATATATACAACTATTGAACACCACCATTGGGATAATTTAATAACCTCTCAAGTTTAGCTGATCCAAATTGCTTCAACCGCAGCATCTCCCATTTTATTTTTTTAGTGTTTATTTATTTTTGAGAGAGAGAGACAGAGACACAGAGAGGGACAGAATGTGAGTGAGGGAGGGCAGAGAGAGAGACAGAGACAGAGACAGAGAATCTGAAGCAGGCTCCAGGCTCTGAGCGGTCAGCATAGAGCCCTACATGGGGTTTGAACTCATGAACCACTAGATCATGACCTGAGCCAAAGTCGGATGCTCAACGGACTGAGCCACCCAGGTGCCCCTGCCGTATTAGACAATAGCAGCTCCTTCCTAACAATTTTCTTGGGGCAGAAACATTGGTATCATTTTTGATTACTCTCTTTCTATCCTATCAGGAAATCCTGTTGATTTTAATCTTCAAAATATCCAGAACCTTATTTTACCTCATCCATTGCTACCATCATAGTCCAAACCACAATTATTTCTTTCCTGGATAACTGCAATGACCAAAATGATTTCCCTAACTCTACTCTTATCTTCCCTCACTATGCCTGAGCAATGTCTGTGCATGACACAGCACCCAGAGGCATCCAAAGACCAGATAGGTCAGATTATGTTTCTCTTCAGATTAATCTCTTCCAAAATTCTCCTGTCTCATTTAGAAATTTAAGCCTTATCTGACCTTATCTCTTACTACTCCTCCCTTAACTGTATTGGTGCAGCTGGATTGGTTCCCTTACTGTTTTTAGTATACCTCAAGGAAGGCCACTCTTTAGGGTTTTTGCATTGGCTCATCTCTTAGCCTGTAATTCTCTAGCTGCAGATTGCCATATGAATAGCTTCTATACATCCTTCAAATGTTTTTATTGATGTTTTTACCCTGATCACCCTCGTTAAAATTGTACCCCTCTTCTTGATTCACAGCATTGCCTATGTCCACCCTTTTGCTATTATTTTAAATCACTCATAAATTTATGAAATACAATATAATTTATTTGTTGTCTAAATTTGGTATTGTTTTTTTTTCTTTTCTCTTCCTAATAATATATAAATTCCATACAATCAAAACACATTTTCTCTCTATTTCTTCGCCACTGTATCCTAGGCACAGAGTACAACCAGACAGATATTCTGGATTCAGTACTTATTTGTTAAATCAATGACCAAACTAATAAATGAATGAAAATTATATGTTGGACGGCCTATATGTCTGAGTTCTAGGGGATCAAAGATCAATTACACTGCTAAATATTCCAGCATGTTGGTCCATTCTGATTTCCATAGCAGCTCCTTTGCTTCTCATAGTAACTCTTTTTTATGTGCCTCCATTTTGGGGTAGGCACTCCAGGATTTGTCCAATCATCCTGAAAACAATGAGCTCATTTCAAACATAGCATTTGGCAACAGCATCCTAGTTGACAAATACAAGGGCTAATTATTATTCAAATGAGCTTCTGCTCTCTTCACTGATATATTTCTCAGTGCCTTGGGTCTGCTGGGCTTTCACAAAGGACACAGTGGGTCAATGGGCTGGTCACTAATGACACATTCACTCAGTGATTCATTCTTTTCTGATGTGAAGTACTTCACCAATATCATTTTTAAAATGCTCACATCTCAACTAGATTTAGTATGAGATACCACTGAGCGAACAATTATGAGTAAACAATTGTTACCATCCCCAGCTGCTTGAGCTAACACATTGAATTCAAAAGCTCTGAAAATTTCACCCATTTCAGTGGATTCAGACATAATTCAGATATAAAATTCTTTTCTTTGTCAATCGAACATCCTCAACCTATTCCCAAATCTAACAGCATATTTTTCTTACAAAACTTAGTAAAGTTCTGAAATTATCTTCTTCAGTCAGTTTCTTCTCTAGTATGAGGCCGGTCTATTGATATCTAACCATTTACCCTCTACTACAACTGGAGGGCTTGTTCATGGATCCTAAATGGGATTTATATCAGTATAGCTTTTATAGGGTAACTGCCTCTTGAAAACAAGTTATACCATTTCACCAAAGATGAACTAACAGTTCATTAAATCTATTATCTGCTTTCTGACTACAGTGCTAAATAAATTTTCCTATCCCTCTTGCATACACATGTGACATGGTACTAATTTTCCTCAGTAATATGTGAGTAGAATCAATGTGTTGAATCTTGTATGCTTTATCTACTCCCTCATTTCCATGTCTCACTGCCAGCTGGATGTCAATGCCTAGGATAAACTCAAGAGACATGCTTTGTAACGAAAACCTAAAACATGTGGCAAAGTCTTAGCATACAGGAAACAAGAAATAATAAAACTGTTATCAGAGGCTGAGGAGATGATGATCTATATTACGTAATGGCAAACATTTGGTAAAACTCTTGCTTTCAATTTCCTGGGGGAAAGATCACATGTCTACTGAACTGACAGCTGTGGGGAAGAGATTGAGAAGAATCAAAGTATTGGTGTCTATTGGCTACCATTGTATCTTTTGGTCAAAGTATTATAAGAAAGAAATATATTCAGGAGGGAATTGGCCAGTTTGTAAGCATGGATAGGAAAGAGAGAGTGTTGGGAAATTCAGAGCCTTAAAGGTTGTAAAACCTGTGTCTGACCTTCAAACAGGGGTATGATGATGAAAAAAACCTTGAGCAAAAAAATGCCACTAAAATGCAAACATGCATAGGAAACATCTTTTCTATCAATGATGAAGTAACAGAGCCCCAATTTATTGTTTTTCCTTTAACAACTAGAAAACTGAAGATAGTATAAGGAAGGAAGGAAGGAAAGAAGGAAGGAAGGAAAAAAGAGAGACAAAAAGAGGAAGGAAGAAAGAAAGAGAGAAAGGAATGAAGAGAAAAGATTATATAACCCTCTCAATAGACACAGAAATTTTTTTCTTACAAAACTCAACATATATTCATGGAAAAAAAAACCAACTAACCAATCTAGAAATAAAGGCATGCTCCCCAAAATAATACAGGACATTAAAAGAAAAAACACAAAAGTGGGGTGCCTGGGTGGCTCAGTCAGTTAAGCATCCAAATTCAGCTCAGGTCATAACCTCAAGGTTTGTGGGTTCGAGCTCCGTGTCGGGCTCTGTACTGACAACTCAGAACTTGCAGCCTGCTTCACATTCTGTGTTTCCTTCTCTCTATGCCCCTCGCCTGCTTGCACTCTGCCTCTCTCTCTCTCTCTCAACAATAAATAAACATTAAAAAAATTTTAAAAACCCACAAAACTAACAGTATACTTCAGAATAAAAGACCAAATGCTTTCTTTCTTCCAATAATCAGTATCGAAGCAAGGATGTATATGCCTTCACCATTTCCGTTCAACATTTAAGAAAAGAAAAGGAGAAAAAAAAAGAAAAGAAAAGGAGAAGAGAAAAGAGAAGAAAAGAAAAGAAAAACAAACTGAAAACCTTAGAGATTGGAAAGGAAAAAGTAGAATAAAAAAAGCCTTTATTTGCATATGATGTGGTTTTCTACATATCTAATATCAAAGATACAGGAACTAATTAATGGGTTTATGAAGGTCACAGAATACAATCACAATAAAAATCAATTATATATCTATGTACTAGCAATTAAAACTTAGAATATGAAATAAAAACAATACCACTTATAATAGCATCAAAATATGAAATATTGGGAGACAAACTTAATTACACAAAAGCAAAACCTGTGAACTGAAAGCTATGAAACAATGCTTAAGGGAGACGAAAAGAAGTGGAAATATATACCATATTCATGGATTGAAAAACAACGTACTATTACGATGTTCATTCTCAGAAAACTGATCTATTACTCAGGGAAATCCTGATCAAAATCCCATCTGGATTTTTTTGTGTGTTGTTTTTGTTTTTATTTTTGGTAAAACTTTTGATGTGTTTATTTTAAAATTTATAGAGAAATACAAATGTTCCAAATAGCAGAAACATTTTTTTAAATAAAAACAAAATTGGAGTACTTACTATACGTTATTTGAAGACTTACTACAGTCATAGGAAACAAGACAGTGTGGCATTTACATATAGATAGATATTGAACAGAATAAAGATAGAGAGATGAACAAATAGTCTATTCTCTACTGATATCTCAAAATGTTTCCAAGGTCATTCAAGGGAGAAAGAATATCCATCTTGTTAAAGCAGTGAAGTTAACAGTTGACATCCATATGCAGAATAATGGTTCTACCCTTCCCCCTCAAATACACAATAAGTTGATTCAAAGTAGACCATTGACTTAAATGTAAAAGCTAAAACAATTAAATTGCTAGGAACAATCATATGAGAAAATCTTTGCAATCTTGGGGAGGGCAATGATATATTTGATAGAACACAAACAGCATAAACCATAAAATACTGGAGTTATCTAAATCAAAAACTTCTGCTCAATAAAGGATTCTTTTATGGAAATTTAAAAACAAGTTACTGACTGGGAGAAAATATTTGCAATATAAAATTTGACAAAGGACTTTTTTTTTTTTCAAACTGTACACGCAGAACTCTATAACTCAATAGGACAAAGCAGGAGTACAAAATATTTGAAGAGACATTTTATAGAGGAAGATAAAAGAAGATATATAAGCACATAAAAAGATGTACAGCATAATCATCACTAACAGAAATAAACATCACAATAAAATCACTACACACATTCCAGAATACCTAAAATTAAAAAGACTGACTATATCACATTGCTGGTGGGAATGTAAAACCACACAGTCATGTTAGCAGTTTCTTGTAAAGTCAAGAAAGTTCCAATTAGCATATGTATCTCTACCATATTTATCAGAAAAAATGAAAATGTGTTCCTATTAAAATCTGCATGGTCATAGAGCATGACAGCCAAAAACTAGAGACAATGCAAATGTCCACCCAGAGAATAATGGAGAAACAAATTTTGGTATATCTATATAATGGGATACCACTCAGCAGACATAAAATGAGCTACTTATACACATAATGTCAAGGATGCATCTCAAAATCATTAGGCTGAGTAAAAGAAGACAGATACAAAATAGTGCATACTGTAAGATTCCTTTTTATAAGAAATTCTAGACAAAATAATCTCTAATAATTGAAAGCGGATCAGCAGTTGCTTCAGCTGGGCATGAAGCAGAGTATGACTGCAAATTTGCAAGGAGGGAACTTTTTGATGTGTCAGAAATATTTTATGTTACAATTGTGGAATGGGTTACTTTGCAAATATCATCAAATTGTACATAAAATTGGTAAATTCAAATGTATGTAAATTATAGCTTGAGAGATGATTGGAAATGCAGCTTTGCAGCAGAAATGATTAAGTGTGTAGTCTAAAGGATCCTGGTAGCTTCGATGTAGCCACAATTAATTTAAAAGATAGGGCATGGACGTGAAGAAACAAATAAAGCAGATCTGAGACTATATGCAATAATTTAAGTATGATTATTAATGTACATAACAAATTAAATAGATTGGAAGGCTACAAATGTTCTGAAGGAGTAATTCTACCAAATAAACCATGGGACAGACTGAAAATTATGTAACTTGTTATGACTTACAGTAAACTTTGGTCTTCTAAAATTCCATGTATTTAAACTTGGCTTTAAAAACAGTACAATTTCTTAAGAGAGCATTAATCCAACTTCAGACATTGCTGTACAGCATGATGGATAAGATAAGGCTTCTAGAGGATAGTGTCAGGGCCACAAAGATTATTTCTCCTCTTCCAGAGAGATACCTTCATAGTATATCTGCAGTGGGATTTTAGAATTGTTACAGAAGAATAATGCAAGTGTCCTATTCATTTTCTCTGTATATACTCTATATATAGTTCTGTATGTGGAAGGGGGAAGTTGGTGTTTTCAGTGTATGGACAGCCAGACCACAGGGAATCCTCATCAGAACAAATGGAGAGAATTGTTCAAGTTCAGGAGATTCGGTGAGTAGATACAGTGAGTTCAGGAGAGTTCGGTGAGTAGATACAGAGATTAGATTAGATCTTAGGTTTTCTCCCTTGGGATGGAATTAGTGTAAGCAAAAGACTAAAATACATTTACATTGTGCAAGGCATTAAATTCAGAACTGGGGAACTGGGTGAACTCCCAGTCACTTCCTGGTTTCTGTGTTTCATCCCATTCATTCCAGCATCCCCTCTCCATTGCATTCCTACTTGGCCCAGGCTCTGTGCTGCACACTGGGGAGATAGCAATGAAGAGGAAACAATCCTGCTCTCCAGCAACTCCCATTCTAAGAGGATAGGTTTGTGAGCTAGTATTTGCATTATGGGACATTTGCTTTGAACGACATGCATATGTGTTGATGGTTTGAGAAGTGAGCTCTGAGGTGAGGCAGTCTTCCCCAAATGGAAGAAACCAGAGTGTGGGTTTAGAGAATACATAAAGACCATGGAAGTGAAAGAACCTTGGTCCATTTAATAGGTTCCTCAGGAGCCTTCACATGGATTTTTATCATAGTAGTACATCCATGCATTGTTCTTTCATTTATTCATCCAGGAAACTCAAACCTTCTTTGTGGGCTGCTTACCATGTTAGGTATCATATTCGTTTTCTACTACCGCTGTAACAAATTGCCACAAACTCAGTGGCTTAAAACAACCCAAATTTATTAATTTAAAAGTTTGGGGGCACCTGGGTGGCGCAGTCGGTTAAGCGTCCGGCTTCAGCCAGGTCACGGTCTCGCGGTCCGTGAGTTCGAGCCCCGCATCAGGCTCTGGGCTGATGGCTCGGAGCCTGGAGCCTGTTTCCGATTCTGTGTGTCCCTCTCTCTCTGCCCCTCCCCCGTTCATGCTCTGTCTCTCTCTGTCCCAAAAATAAATAAACGTTGAAAAAAAAAATTTAAAAAAAAAATAAAAAAAAAAAGTTTGTAGGTCAGAAGTATGGCATGGTCTTACTGGACTAAAATCAATGTTTAAAATGGTCTTCCTTTTTGGAAGCTTCCTTTTTGGAGGCTTTATAGGATCAAATACATCTTATTGCATCTTCTAGTTTCCAGAGACTGCCCTCATCGCCTGGCTTGTGATGTCCTTCCTCCATCTCCAAAGCTGCCAGCAATGGCAGCTCAAGTTCTCCTCACGGCACATCACTCTGACTTCTGCTTCTCTTTTCCACTTTTAGGGACCATGTGATCACATCAGGCTTACCTAGAAAATCCAAGATAATCTCTCTATTTTAAGGTCCTAATTTAATCTCATCTGCAGGGTCCCATGTAAGGTAACATATTCACAGACTCTGGGGATTAGAGCTTGGACAGCTTTGGGGGCCATTATTCTGCCTGGCACAGACACACATCTGCAGTGTTCATCTTTACCCCTGATGGCTGCAATAGTGTGTGAGTCTGGCTGTCTCCCCAAATTCCAATTGGCGGTTTCACCACCAGATCAGCAAATAGTTTAAATATTGCACCGTCTCTCTTCCACTTCTTGAGCAAGAAGCTGTTTTGAGAAGTTAATCTCTTTCATAATTCTCATTTCAAAGATGAGGCGACTGATATTCTGGGAGGTTAATTAACATACCCAAGGTCACAGGTGACAAGAGAAGACTATTGTTAAAATTCAAAGCTCCTGGCTGCAGGTCTATTCGTTTCCCAGAGCAAGATTCTGTCAGATCTCACATATAAATTGAGTTCATTTTAATTTTGAAAAAAAAAAAAATAGCCCATTATTTAACAAGAGACTAATTTAAGGAAACTTCTATAGAAACCCAGCCACTATTTCTCTTATTTCACTAGTGGAGCACCTTCAAACATTCAGTGCAAAGATTGCATTGAACAAGAAACCCTGCTATTCGACTCATGACAGAGGACTATTACTCACTTCCAAATGACTGATACGTGGTGATGCATCTGTTCACCCCGGAAAATCTCTTCCATGCATGTCTCTAAATCTTCTCTATTCTAAATAAATTGACTGAAGATGAGTTTATTATCATTTTGCTGCATGTTCCGAGTAGCATTCAAACAGCTCAGTGAAAGGACTTATTTTATCACTGTTAAAGGTTCCCTCCCCCACTATTAATTATTTTTCTATTTGTAGGGTGTCAGTACAGAACTCAATTTCTTCAGGACTATTACTTATGGTAGAAACCAAATAAGATTGATTTATTGAACTGGTTCCAGAGTAGCTATGCATATAGAGCACCTTCCAAATAGAACACGACCCATATAGCCTAACTGCACACTTACAGATCATATCCCTAAGGAGGCGGCATGGCCTGGTTCATCGGACAAAGAGGCAGGGTCAGTCACGCAGCTAATAAGTAGCAGAGCCCAGAACTGAACCCAAAGCTCGTGTCATTTCAATTACATCATGCTGCCTTCTAACACATAACAAACTTTGGCAAATATTAGGGAGAAAACTTGCTGATGTTTCAAGCCACTGCAAAATGTACCCGCGCCTAACTGCTTTCACTCTACGGTGGTAAAACGTGGAAAAACCAATTTCAGTCTGACACAAGGAAGTTAAAGTTGCGATTTATGAGGCAGATATTTCAGAAAGGCCCAAACGTTTTCATCCACGTTAAAGAAACTCTGGAAAAAAAACACATGTTCTGAGTATCCTAGTCCTAAGTGCTTAATGCTAAAGTCAGTCAGGCAACACAGATGCAAGGAGCTTTAAAAGCTTTTGGAGTCTAAGGTTGTAACCTTTGGGTATGATGGTGAGGCTGTCAGTCCACCGAAAACCAGCACTTTCCCTCCGCGGTCTGTCTTGCCCTTCCTTGCACCTTGAGTGCCTACTCTGAGTTCCTCTGGCCGTTACATAAAGCTTTTTAGGAAACATCACTGCAGACAGCTGTTTAACCCCCGGCTCTGCGGGGACTACACGGCGAGATGCTAGGTCTGTTGATTAATTTTACATGTACGTGCACGCTAATGTAGTCTGACACCGAGGCCCTGGTAGCCATCCGGTCTTGTTAAGTAAACAAAGTAGTTCAGGCAAGATCGGTGCTGAAAGTTGTCTGTGCGCGGGATGCTTTTCCTTCTCAGTCTTGAAGGAGACGTCGTTCTTTTTCCTCGGCAGCCATCAGAGGTGACCTGGTCAACGATTATCCTAAGTCTTCTTTGTTTCGCTCGTGATATGCCACCCCATCTTTAACAACTCACGTGTGATAAGAAAGACTTAAAAACAAATGGAAACGTAAGCTCCGTGATACTAAGATGAAAGAGGAGCTTTCAATACTATGATTACAATTGGTGACAATTATTGCTCAGACAGAAATTAAGCTGCATGGTCTACGTCTGTCGGTCTTTGTGTTTTGTGAACGTCACCAATTTGCAAAAGTTAAATGTGGGATTATTTTCAAAAATCGTGTGATGATTTTGAGAAAAACTGGTGAATGATATTTCCATTTGTAAATATCAATATTATAGATTGTCCTTCTGAGTTTGTAGATAAACCATTTCAGATTATTTCCCCTGTTAAAAACAAGAAGAGCTAGCGGAAAGCTAGGAGATTTTTTTTTCTTTTATTTATTTATTTATTTATTTATTTATTTATTTATTTCAAAATTTGTTGGAAGGCATTGGAGAAAAATCAAGGCAGCCAGGCCTTAAGATATGAGCTTTGGAGAAATGAGTTGTGCTCATAAAACTCCAACCATCAGCAAAACTTTATCCTTAGAGGCATTTGCTAAGTCACAAGTGAAAGTCTAGAGGCTGAGAGCTGAGCTGGTGCTAGAGGGAACAAAGCTTAGAAATCACGGAAGGAAAAATCCTGGTAAACACCACCAGCTCAGTAGAGATGCCTGAAGCCTTATACCTAAAGAGAGAGAGAGAGAGAGAGAGAGAACCCAGACCCCATGAACACTGATAGCCTCCAACAAATCAGATTGGATTCAAGTGATCCATTCCTAACATAGCTGCTTTCTAGAAGCAAAAGTCAATACTATTACAGAGCCTAACAAAACGCCTTGAATTCTATAGGTAAATAGTGAAAATTAAATTTTTTTCTTGTCGAGAATAATTATTTTCCAATAATAATAAGGTTAATGAAAACAATTATCTTGTTTTTGGAGACCCTGACGCATGTCCAGGCTTTGGGATCTTAGTTTTATGTAAGCTATCTCTAATTCTTATACCACATTTGCAAGTGAAGAATTATTTTTGTCTGATTACAAGACATGTGCACAGATGTTATGTGACTTACAAAATCCACACAGCTATTATATGCCGATTGAAGACTTAAATTCTGAACTGTTTAGTTTCAACAAAAACTTTTCTGGGTTCAAGTGGGTGTGGATCTTCATGGAATGCATGAATGAGAGGTTACTTTCACAGAGAAAACAGAGAAGTCTGTCAGGAAATTTGGGTTTATTTTTGAAGAAAATTATCTCCTGTGAAAAGTAGTCATCTTAGATTTTTTCCCCCTTTGGAATTTGGAGGATTTTCTAAATTGTACGAGAATGTCTCTTAAAATACTCATCAAAAAGAAAAATAATAATGAAATAATTCATTCAGGATAGATTTACTGTTTATTATTTATCAGGTGCTCTTCTATATTTTAGACCTATAGCAATGCACAAAATGGACAAAGTCCCTAGCCCCATGTAGATTAGATGCTATTAGAGTGGACAGTTACTAAATAAACAAATAAAAATAGAATTTAGGGAGTCACCAGTACTGAATTGATATCTATAGCCCAACTAATGTGATGGGTTGAAAGCCTGTTTAGACTAGGTTCAAAAAATTGACGAAAACTGTAAGAGACACAATGTAGAGACCAGGAAAATTATGGAATTCAGGAGACATCTAGGAAGCCAATGTGTTGGAAATAGTGCTGCATCCACCTGAAATTCTGCTTTATTTTGGAGATCTTAATAATATGATGCAATGGCTTCTTCGTGATTCTAGGCAGTAGGGTAGAATGGGGATTATAGCAAAATAAGAACTACATTTCCTAGTGAATGAATGAAATAAAGTAGGGACAATAAACAGGCACTGGTGCCAATATTCTTTCATCAATATAATGTTTTTGTGAAACAACCAAAATTTTAACTTTTACCCAGTTGTGTAGGTATCTATGCCAAAAGCATGAGAGCCACAAAGTCTTAACTGAGGTCATTGCCTCATTAAACTGAAATCTATCTGCAATAGTACCTCCTAGATCACAAATCATGTTAAAAACTGAAGAGAAATGATGTATAGTAAAACCTTGGTTTGCAAGCATAATTCGTTCTGGAAACATGCTTGTTATCCACAGTACTTGCAAATCAAAGCGAATTTCCCCATGAGAAATAATGGAAACACAGATGATTCATTCCACAACCAAAAAATATTCATAAAAATAATTACAATACTGTAATATAATACAAAATAATAACGGAAATACAGGATTTAAAGAAAAATAAATTAACCTGCACATACCTTTGAAAACCTTTGTGGCTGGTGTGAAGGAGACAAGAGACAGGAGGGTTATTGGTGTAAGACGCCTTTCACTAACGGATCATTGCTATCTATTGCCTCATTACGGTCTTTTTCTTTTCGTGCAACTTTAACATGGAACTTATCCAATGACATTCCTTTTGAGGATTTCATGAAAACGTGACACTGCATTGTCATTAAACGGATTCATCACTTACACTGCTACAGCCTTATTCGGGTGGTGCTTTTCTACAAAATTTTGCACTGTTTCCCACATTTTACACATCTCCCTAATCTCATTTGAAGTGAGGGATTCCTCTGCCTTTTTCTCTTCTTCCTCTGCAGACATAGACTTCTTATAAAATCTTGCCATTTTGGCCACTTGCATACCTCACTTGTACTTCTTGATGATTTCTTTCTTAACTTCCACTATAATCATCTCCTTCCTCTTACCGCCTTTCTTTTCAACCTTTTTCTGCATCGGGGTCATTGTGTACACTCACACGGATGTTGACTACAGTACGGTATTAATAAACTCTTGTTCATATACTGAATTTAATGTAACTGGCAATAAAGCAGCAGAGGAAAGGGTCTCTATCTGCAGGCAGCCTGACCTAGAATGAAGCAGAGCATTCCTAAGCTCACTCTTGTATGGAAAAGCAAAGGTGCTTTGAAGCAACAAAAAATACACTAGTGCCAGTTGTGGGAACCTTCCAATGTTCTGAAAAATCACTGATTTTTGCCAAACACCGAGGCCTGAGACCGAGCATCTGAGCATGGGAGACAATCACCTACAATCCCGCAGCAACAGAGAGAGAGAGAACCATTGGCTCAGTTGTGATCATGTGACCTTCGGTGTCACGTACTACTTGTTTTGCAAGGCATCACCCATTTGTCTAGTAAAATTTATTAGAAATATTTGCTCATCTTGTGGAACACGCACAGAACAAGTTACTCACAAGCCAAGGTTTTACTGTACATGGATTTAGATTTAACACAGCATGACAGGCAGTCATGAAAATCTCCAGAGTTTGGTGCTAGAACAGCCATTTGAGGATCCTTCTGAAAGAGATGTATTTACCCCAAACTGTATGTTTTCTAAACTGAGACCTGCTTTGCTAAGGAACACAGTTGTCTGAATGGTCCCAATTACCATCTGAATTCCAGTTCCGTAAATTCAACAGATATTTCTTCCAATTCCCAGGCTGGAATTTTATAGTGATGACAACTTCATTTTATCTTGAATTTGAGTGCAAACCATTCAAATTAATTGGATAGTTAAGCACATACAGACGCCATTTCACTAAAGAGAATATAGTTACCAAGTATGAAAGGATTGCAGCTGTAAAACCCTTTTCTGCATGGACTACCATGGCCTACGCCCACTTCCCTTAGCATACAATCATTTGAAACATTTCCCCACATGGGATTCAGGAACTTAAATCTTTGAAAGTTGTCATAGCAAAAGGGGAAGTAGAATATGGCTGGAAGACATTACTGGTGCCTTCCATTGTGCATTCATGGGTGAAATAAAATGATTTTAATTTACCTTAACTCTAAAGTGCTATCAATTGCATAGCTAACTTACCGAGAGAAAAATTTCAACAGTTGTAACTTGAAGTTACTCAATTAATATTTAACAGAATACTTGCCTCAAAAATAATCAAAATATCAAATATCAAAACATTACTTAAGTGGTGTTCTGCTAATGGTAATGACAAAACCGGGCTTTGAGGAATTTCTTTCATAGTCAATATTATTGATCCATAGCCTGAAACAGTGGTTCCAGAGCAGTGATGGTTTTACCAGTTAAGTTTGATGTAAGATGCTTGTTTCTCTAGAATGATGGGAGAGTGTACTGGTCGTTTGGTACAATAGATGTTTTTCAGATAACCTGAATATATCCATACGCCTTTTAATTTCTGTTGGAAGGTTTTTCTAAAATACATTTCACACACTTACAACTGCTTAAATGAGGGTCCTAAACCATAATTTAATTTGTACTTGATTTTTATTTTCAAGGCAATAATTAGGAAAAATATTTTTTAAAGGTTTTTCAGTTCTTTTGTGTCTACACTAAATGGTCACACACACACACACACACACACACACACACACACACTTTAAATAAATATGTTTAAAATGTTACTTCCCAGTATCAAGTTATCCACTTTAAATTCTCTATAGTCTCAAGGAATCAGAAACTATAGAACCTCTTTCTGCTCAGTACGTAATATCTCAAGATGTCATCAGAATTATTTCTAAACCACTAAACTAAGATGATTATGTGAGAATTGTTATAGGCAGTTTTTTTAAACAATTATGTGTCACTCTAGTTAAAGTCAGTTTATTGAACATAGCTTAGAAAGTTAGAATTTTGTTATCAAAATTTAGTAACTTTGTATTAAAATTGCTTACGTTAAATCAAAATATATTTAAAAATCCATTTGTGCGAAATCCATTTTTTATTCCATTGTTCCTTTTAAAAATAATTAATCAAATAGCAATACTATGGACTAATTCGTGTTTCCCCAAATGCATAGGTTGAAGTCGTAAGCTTGATGTGACTATATTTGGAGATAGGACCTTGAAAGAAGGAATTAAGGTTAACCGAGGTCATAAGTGTGGGACCCTAATCTGATGGGACTGATGTCCTTATAAAAGGAAAGGACAATACACCAGTTCACTCTCTCTCTTCTGAAACACAGAGAGAAAAAGTCATGTGAAAATGTAGTAAGAAGGCAGAAAGAAAAGTCTCACCAGAAACGAACCCTCTTGGTGCCTTGATCTTGGGCTTCCGTCCTCCAGAAATATGAGAAAATACATTTCTGGTGTATGCCCTCCCTTTCTGTGGTATCTTGTTATGGAAATTCATGCTTACTAATACAATCAACAATTAACTATTTTTCCCAATTTCTGATTAACTTCTCTGTGATAGCAGCAAACCAATGAGTTACAAATTAAGATAAAATCAATAGTGCCATTGAAAACAGTCAACAAAACCTTTAATAAGAGAATATAAGAATTATTCTGGACTCTTTCTCTATAAATTATTTCCAATCATGGGACATTAAAATGTGTCTTTGCACCAATGGGTCTTGAGGTTCTACAGTAGAATAAAATCCACTGAATGATTTCTGTTTATTTTTTTTTAAATATGGTTTGCTTTTGAACCACAGTTCTAGTTTGTGGTTGCAAAGAAAACTGTGGGCGGCATTTTGGGAAGAAGGGCCGATTGTTGCCAAAAGTAGGTGTCTCCATTGCTTTTGAGTTTTTCAGCTTGGACCTGAGTTCTGAACCTCCGTTGGGAATTCCTTCAGTCCCTTCTACATGAAAGACTTCTTGTCCCTGCATGGACTGCTGCCATGCTCTATGGCAGGACTGAGAAAGACTTCATAAAATGGAGGAAACGAAAACAAAATATTGGTCGAAGATCTTTCTCAATTCATTTCTTCTTTCCATGTGAATGCAGAAAAGGATCAAACACATCAGTCATGATTATCTAAAGGATGCAGACACTGTACTAGGCACCAAGATGAAGAGAAAAGAAAATGCCCAAAAGTTGCCCATGTGCTCATTGTGGCATTACAAAACAAATACTCCGCTGATATTAGAGCCATAAATAGGCATTAGATGTCTTTTGAAACAGTCATTTTTAGGTACAAGAAAACTGAAAAGCTAAAACTCAAATGCCTTATTCACATTTCTCCTTGTTCTCCTTGAATTGGGTCAGTATCAAGGGTGAGCTTCGGATACCAAGTTAGATTCTTCTAATGGAAGAATCTGGAAACTTTAAGCTCTCTCAAATTTGTGTATCTTCAGAGACAAGCCAGGAGCTCCTGTACTACCCCGATTACTCACCTGGGTCCAATTTCCACCTTACTCTCCCCATCCTGCCATCCATCACCTGCCCTTGCTCCTGCCTGCATCCTTGTCTCAAAAACTATTTCAGCCTTCCACTTGCAGCCCCCTCTCTTTAGTTTCTTAATCAGCCCTTATTATTTGTCAGTACTTTTCATGGTAAATATGGAAACCAATATGAGGTGGTTAATTGATTATAAAGTAAAAACATGCTAAGTGAAGTAAGTCAGTCAGAGACAGATATTATGTTTTCACTCGTATGTGGAACTTGAGAAACTTAACAGAAGGTCATGGGGGAAGAGAAAGGGAAAACAGTTACAAACAGAGAGAGGGAGGAAAACCATAAGAGACTCTTAAATACAGAGAACAGACTGTATTTAAGGTTGATGGGAGGAGGGGCGGGGGAAAGGGGAAAACGGGTGATGGACATTGAGGAGGGCACTTGTTGGGATGAGCACTGGGTGTTGTATGGAAGCGATGAACCATGGGAATCTACCCTCAAGAGCACACAGTATACACTGTGTGTTAGCCAAATTGACAATAAATTATATTTAAAAATAAATAAACAAACACACAAATACATAAAGTAAAAGCATGCATCACAGACCCATGTGATATTCCTGTTGCTGGCTTTCAGAAAGTGCTGTCCGTAGGAAATAGGACGTGACTCTGGTTTTTTGCCTCTCATCTGTGTTTCCATATGCTTCATTTTGTGTAGACTGGAAAAAATAACAACAGAAATATGGGATAAGGTGTTGTTGTTTTTAATTTTAAAGGGAAAGGACTCATTTGGGAAATACTTTTCCAAATACTTTTTTTGTTTTATTGAGATATAATTGACATATAGCACTGTATAACTTTAAGGGGTCTAGCAGAATGACTTGATATACATACACTATGAAAGGGTTACCACAGCAAGATTGATCAATCTTAACAATTTTTTTAAAACATACATGTTACAGAGAAACTGAACTACAATAGGTGTTTATCTAGTTTTCTAAGGAGTAATGCTACTTGTTGAAAGTTGCATTACGGAAAACATATCTGTGTAGTTTGAAGACAGTATTATGAGAGCCTGGGGGAAAACAAAAACTATTTTTAGTAGTTTAGACATGAAGCAAATAGTTATCATGGGATTGTACCTATGACAAGTTGGAAGGGGTGAATTAAACAAGCCCCCTCCCTTAATAGGAAACTCGGCCTGATCACTTGTGTCATGGCAGGTAGGTGATGGGGATAGATGTGATTGTAGGTATGTATCATAGTCTTTAAAACAACAGTCTTCAAGAATATTAAATATTATGTATTTTAACCTAGGAATTTTCCTCTTAGAAATTTATTCTAAGGTTTCCTATACAACATCCAACCCAAGGAAACAACCAGATAAAAATAACAAAGTTTTATAGCCACATTTATCAAAAGGGTGGTAGTTCACATTAACAATTTATTGCTAAGTAGGCCCTCACTAGAGATTAGTGGGGTGGTTATTTTGCTAGAGCATTATCCATGATCCAATCTAGAGGAGGAACAGAGAAACATTTCCCTAATCCTTCTGTCTACAGCCTTCCTGTCTCACTTATGGGGCCAAAGAAAAAAGCTAAAGAACCCCAATTATTAATATCATATCCCACCCCTTCCTCCAAGAACCAACTAACCTTACTTCTAGTTAGCATGCAGTGTGTTCTCTTTTGTTTCTGGCTTCTTTCGTTCAACGTTAAGTTTGTGAGATTAATTCTATACATTCTGTGGATACTCATATTACCCGTGTTATCATTCTGTGTCATGGCTAAGCTTTCATCCTTATTGCTGAATAGTATTCTGTTGTATGAATTTAAAAAATCAGTTCTACTCTCGGTGGGCATGTGGTTTGATTCTAGTTTGAAGCTATTAAGAAGAATTGTCTTAGGGACATTCTAGCTCACCCTTTTTTATGAATATATGTCACATTTCTTTTGCATATATACCAAAAACTGGAACTGCAAGATCATAGAGTATGAAATTGTTCAGTTTCAGTTATTATTCAGATATTATTAGACAGCTTTCCAACGCAATTTTACACCCATTGGCAATTATGAGAGTTGGAATTCGCTTCATAGCCTTGCCAATTGGATTTTTACTGTTTTTCTCATTTAGGTTTCCAATGGTTAGATGTGGAATCACATTTCCCCCCAAATTGATGGAGAGTGTGGCATCTTTCATATGTTTATTGGCCATTTGGCTTTGTTAAGTGCATGTTCAAGACATGTGTTTATTATTATTACTTTTCCCATTAGGTTGTCTGTCTTTTTTTTTTTTTTTTTTGATACAGGAGCCTTGTATCGTCTTTTTTAACTGTATCCATCTCTTATATGAGTTCATTGTTAGATGCCTCTACCTACATATCTACCTCTATAACTATATATCTATATTGATTCCAACTCTTTTAATGGTCCCTTTTGATGAACAATAGTTTTTAATTTTTAAAGTTCCTAATTAATTTTTAAGTTAAGTTAAAATGATCAATTTCACCTTTTGTGATTAATGTTTTCTGTTCCAGTCAGGAAATATTGAGACAAGTAACTTTGCCTAATCCAAGGTCACAAAAGTGTTTTCTAAATTCTCCTCTAAATGTTTTATATTTTATTCTTTATGTTTAGACCAGTCATCGATCTGGAATTGATTTTGTGGACGGTATGAAATAGGTGTTCAGAATCATTTTTTTCTCAAATGGATATTAATTTACTCAGCACCATGTGTGGCATAATTCATAATAATTGAGTACATTACATTATACCGAAGTGGAGATTTTGTTGTACTCAGGAAATGAAATCTGTGTGGATCTGTTTCTGTATGCTTCAGTTGATCTTATTAGTCAATATATCTATCCTTCTGCAAATAGCACTCTGTTTTAATAACGATAGTTTTGTGGGGTGCCTGGGTGGCTCTGTTGGTTGAGTGTCCAACCCCCTTGATTTGGGCTCAGGTTATAATCTCATGGCTCAAGAGTTTGAACCTCCACATCAGGCTTCTCACCGACAGCACAGAGCCTACTTGGGATTCTCTGCTCCTCCCTTATGCTCAAGAGAGCATTCTAAATAAATAAAGATTTTTTAAAAAACAACCCAATCAAATAACCCAATGAAAAACATAACCATAGTTTTGTAATGGTGTATAGGAAAAACTCACTGTTTTTCTTTACACACCCACACAGAACACGTTCATAACCAGAGATATGAATTTCTTCTCGCTTTGACTAATTTTTCAATTCCAGCTTGGTGTCCTACAATTCAATACAATTCTGACACTAATAAAACTTAGTGGAGACCCCACAGGTTACGGGCTCAGTCACAAAACACTGTCTTCCACTTCAGATAGCTACTGCAAGTAGTGGGTCACCAGTTGCCCACAACTTCTGTTCTACTTGGCTACAAATTGTTGTTCCCACAAATCTCACCTTAAGTACAATAATTTGCTAGAGCAGCTCTCAGAACCCAGGAAAACAGTTTACTTTTTATTAAGATATTATTATGAGAGATGTTTTAAAGGATGCAAATGAACAGCATGATGAAGAGGTACACAGAGTGAGGTCTAGAAGGGTCCAGAGCACAGGAACTTCTGTCCCTATAGAGTTGGAGTGTGTTACCTTCCTGGCATGTGGCTGTGTTCATCAACCCAGAAGATCCCAGAATCCTGTACTATCTGGATTTTTGTGAAGGCCTCGTTACGTAGACATGATCGATTATTCACTCACTTTCCAGCCTCCTTCCTCTCTCCAGAAAATGCGGGTGGGGCTAAAAGTACCAAATTTCTAACTATACTTGATCTTGTTGGTGACCAACTAATATTCAAGAACCTACCAAGATTTGCTGTATTAGAACAAAGATGCTCCTATGTTTATGACTTAGAATCTCTGGGTAAGACACCATGAGCAAAGACCAAATATTAGAACAAAAGATGATCCTAGCACCCTAGGAGATGACAAGCGTTTTAGGAACTCTGTCAGGCACCAGAGTCAAAAGACCGATTATTACCAGAAACCAGGGATATAGAGATAGAAATAAAGATAGAAAAGACTTATTGTATATAATTTATTATTTCATAAAGAGCTTTGAGTTCTGTTAGTATGGATAGTTCAACTTTGCTCTTCTTTAATTTTGCCTGAATTATTCTTGGTTCTTTGTATTTTTCTTCCTTCCTTCCTTTTTTTTTTTTAAGAGAGAGAGAGAGAGAGACAGAGAGACAGAGAGACAGAGAGAGAGAGAGAGTCTCAAGCAGGCTCCATGCTGCCAGCGCATAGCCTGGCACAAGCCTCAATCCCACAACCCTGGGATCACAACAAGAGCTGAAACCAAGAGTTGGGTGGACCACCTAGGTGTCCCGGTTCTTTGTATTTCTGAAACTTAAAAGTTTAGCTTGTCAATTTCAATAAACTATCCTGCTGGAATAATTGATCAAGATTCCATTCAATATATACTTTATTTTTTTTTTATTTTTGTTAAACTCCTTTCTTTAATTAGAGAGAGACAGAGACAGAGACAGAGACAGAGAGAGAGAGCTTGAGTTGGGGAGAGGGGCAGATGGGGAGAGAGAGAAAATCCCAAGCAGGCTCCATGCTCAGCACACAGACTCACCAAGGGGCTTGATCCCATAACCCTGGGATTATGACCTGAGTCCAAACCAAGATTGCTCAACTGTCTGAACCACCCAGGTGCCTTAAAATATAGTTTAATTTAGAAGGAAATATCCTGGGGCGCCTGGGTGGCGCAGTCGGTTAAGCGTCCGACTTCAGCCAGGTCACGATCTCGCGGTCTGTGAGTTCGAGCCCAACGTCGGGCTCTGGGCTGATGGTCCAGAGCCTGGAGCCTGTTTCCGATTCTGTGTCTCCCTCTCTCTCTGCCCCTCCCCCGCTCATGCTCTCTGTCCCAAAAATAAATAAACGTTGAAAAAAAAAAATTAAAAAAAAAAAAAAAGAAGGAAATATCCTTACAATATTGCAGCTGAAAACCATGAAAATGGTGCACGCTTTCATTTACTGAAATTCTTTAATTCTTCTCGACGGTATTTTTACAGCTTTTTGTTTAGGGATTTTTCAGAACTTGTTTAAATTTATTGTTTGATATTGAATGATTTTCTATGGTGAATTATTCATTTTATTGTCTAACTATTTGGTATTAGTATATAGAACTGTATTTGATTTTTTAAATTGACCTGTATCCAGTAAACTTGCTAAAAATTCATTAAATTTTAATAGTTTGTAGATGTCTCTGCATTATCTATCTGCATAACCATTTGATCTGTAAGTAGTGATGCTGTCATTGCTTTCACATCATGATATTATTTATTTCTTTTCCTTGACTTAAAGAAATATGGTATAGAATGGATATTATTTAACAATTTCTGGGGAAAAATTCAGTATTTCACCATTGTGCCTAATGTGCACATAATGTGCATAATGTGGGCTGTAAGATTTTGAAGCTATTCTTTTTCATATTGAGGAAAATTTCTTCTATTTCTAGTTTTTTTTAAATCATAAATGGGGGTTACACATTGTCAAATGCTTTTTGTACATGTATTAAA
Organism: Puma concolor; assembly: GCF_028749965.1. Classification (NCBI taxonomy): domain Eukaryota; kingdom Metazoa; phylum Chordata; class Mammalia; order Carnivora; family Felidae; genus Puma; species Puma concolor. Next base: position 18,591,213 of record NC_141672.1, read on the forward strand.
ATTGTTTATTCTTTTTTCTCTTTTCTATGAATGTGGTGAATTTTACTAATTATTGTGTTAATTTTATTAATTAATATATTTTTCATATATAGCTACATCTTTGTATTTAAGTTTCTGAGAAAGATGGGTCAATACTTTTTTTCTTGAAAAATATTAGGAACCAAAATTAAATTAGTCTTATAAACAGATAATTATTCCCCTTTTTCTATTCTGGGAATTCTGGTATTGGAAAAATTTTCTAGAAAAGCCATATGGTCCTAAGTTTTTTACTGTGAAAGAACTCAATGGACTCAATATTTTCACAAGAACTGAGGTAATCAAACATTGTATTTATTTTTATTTAAGCTTTGTATTTATATTTATTCCAGTGAATTTTTCTACTCCATTCAAATTATAAATTTTAGTATCAGAAAGTTGGTAATAATATACTATCATCATTTGATATTGGAATTATTTATGTTTCATTTTCATGTCCAAAATTGCTGATCTATATCATTTTTATTTTTTTTGTTATGTTTTCTCTAGTGGTTTACTAATCTTATTGGTATTAAAAAAAACAAAAAAACAAAAAACAGCTTTGGGGCACCTCCGTGGCTCAGTTGGTTAAGTGTCTGACTTTGGCTCAGGTCATGATCTCACAGCTGGTGAGTTCGAGCCCCCGTATTAGGCTCTGTGCTGACAGCTCAGAGCCTGGAGCCTGCCTCGGATTCTGTGTCTTCCTCACTCTCTGCCCCTTCCCCACTTGCACTCTGTCTCAGTCTCTCTAAAATAAGTAAACAGTAAATTTTTTTAAACAAACTTTTAGTTTTGTTTACATTATCCACTTATATTTGTATTATATTTTGTTTATTCCTTCTCTTATCATTGGCATTTATTTTTTTGTACACTCTTTGGATTTGATTTGACTTTCTTCTCAACTTTTATGAGAATGCTTAAACCAGTTTCAATCTTTACATATTTTCTAATACATAAAATTCGGCCTATAAATTTCTCTCAAAACACTATCTTAGCTGTAGTCCACAGTAAAAAAAAAAAAAAAAAAAGTATAGCTTCATTAACTTTCCATTTAAAATATTTTCCAATTTGCATTCTGAGTTCTTTGACCCTGAAATAGTAAAATATCTTCACTAATACTTTGGAGTTTGGGATTTTCTAGTTATCGTCTTCGTTTTTAATAAAACGTTAATCAAACAAATTCTAGCTTAATCCCTTTGTGGTTAGAGAATATAATCTGAATAATGTCATTCTTACAAAATTTGTTGAGTCTATCTTTATGGCTCCTCCATATCCTTCCTACAGAGAGCTGTTCATACATTTTTATCTTGGGACTAAAAAACTGCCATTTTGTACTACAAAGGAGGAGAAAGGGTAATGAAATGGCGAAATCCTAACTGGTCCACTTATTCCTGATAGAGTTCTTTAATTAATTATACTCATAATTGCCCTGTGTCCCATGCCTGTCCTTTAGTACAATTAGCTCAGATTCCAGTGCCTCCAGGGTTCCCTCAGTGAAGATTGTTCTTACCTCTGGTGTTTTGGATTGTGAATTTCTCTATTAATATCAACCCATCTGCTTGAAATTTTCCAGATTTCCTCAAATATTCTGGTCCACTGACTTCTTGTTTTCCTGCAGGTAGCTTCCTAATTTCTTTTATAACTTTCTATAATCCCAAAGGAAGTTTGGGAACAAAAGGCAGTAAAACTGAATGCTCAGTCTTCCATCTTGAATAAGCTTGTAGATCATTTTTAGCAGTATCTTCTGTGATCCATATTTAACTTCCCTTTTGAGAAACAGGGCTATAAAAACGAGCATTAAATATTAAAATTGGCCATTGAGATATGCATATTATTTTATAATTGGAAAAGATATTAAAGATTGTTTCCTATTCTTTACTAAAACCAACCAATTATTAGCTCAATTCAACCTGTAGTCTAATAGGGGAAAAATATATATATTATTTTTGTAAAAATGAATTTTCTGGTCACTTGTCAGTACCAAGATGACTTTCAGTACCACACAGCCAGACCAAAGAAGCTAGGTCATCTAGCATGCCATCCAAGAATTGTTATCAAAGGGTGGTTTATGGTCAACAAATTGGGGTAGTTCTCTATTATAACTGGATCCATTTATACTTGAGGCAATCAGCTGGCATGTGAAATACACGAATCTGTTCAACCTCAGCTATTTAGACATTTTCCTGAAATCTCCCATGGAACCATCTAAGTCTCTTAAAATTATTGAGAAATTAATTATTCCTTTAATATATAATCCAATTGAGGCTCCTATCATGTAAAAAATTAGTATATCTCTCTTACAATGCAGATTTCTTGCATTCTTTACATGAGTCATTGTTACAATCCTTTATGAACAATTAGAAGTACAAAAGACATGAATTTACATAATGATAATCTATGTATATCAGGAATCACTATTCCCAATTGTCTCAGCTGTTGGAGGTTGGACATAATCATAATTTAACCCCCAAGTATAAGAGGTAGGATCTCCTGTCCTATCCCACTAGGTGCTCAGGGGCTTATTTGATCTTACAGTTTCTCAAAGATGAACTGCAGAGGAGCATTACTTAGTGTAGCTGGCTCAAGAGCAAATTCTCATGGCACGGGCCCATTGGCCCGTTAGGAGACAAGCTGATCAAGGCTGTTGGTGAAGTTGGGGCAATACTTTGACTAATGGGAACCTGAGCTATGAATGATTTCAAAGAACTTCTATTCCGTGAAGTTCCTCAGAAATAAAATGATGCAATTACATTCAATGTTTTTTTTCTTTTTTTAAATTTTTTTTTTCAACGTTTTATTTATTTTTGGGACAGAGAGAGACACAGCATGAACGGGGGAGGGGCAGAGAGAGAGGGAGACACAGAATTGGAAACAGGCTCCAGGCTCCGAGCCATCAGCCCAGAGCCTGACACGGGGCTCGAACTCACGGACCGCGAGATTGTGACCTGGCTGAAGTCGGACGCTTAACCGACTGCGCCACCCAGGCGCCCCTCAATTTTTTTTTCTATTACCAAGTTCTTTCACAAAGTGTCTTTTCTCTGGACCATGTTACTGTTAGAGGAATCCTAATACCCATCTGTCCCTGTTTCTCCTACATTTTTCAGACTCCATGTTTTTCCAGTTCACAGCCCTTTGTTCCCTGCCACGAAATTGTATCAATATCTCTCCTGGAATACAAACACTTGAAAGCCAATCGGTAACCTGTATAATCATCAATTAAAACCAAGTAGTGAAGAACAAAACAAAATTAAAATATTTTCCTTTCATAATGGGCAACTGTGTAGTTGATATTTACTAGTAAAAAAGAAAGAATTCAGTCTGCTCCCCAGAAGATAGCTTCCCATCCTAACCATCCATCCTCAAATCCTACCCAAAAGGGGGCTGAATGAGGTACTTCTAACAGAGCAAAGACAAGGAAATGGAAAGAGCTTATATTTGTATGTGAATGAGAATTTGGCATTCATATTCATCTACTACTAATATGCTAACTTATGTACAGGGAGTTGAGCTGAGAAGATATCACTGGCTTGCCTCTTAGTTTCTGAGTCTACATTCTTGACTTCAAAAGCTGAAAACTTTATCAGTATATGACTTTTAAGACTCTTGAGTTTCCTCTAATGCCAGAGAATCAATGTTTAACAAAGTCTTGTAGAGAGTTTGAAAAAAGATTGAGATTTTTAGTAACAAAAACTACATTTTAACATTTTAGACTAGTCAAAGACTTTGTCCTAAAAGCATTTATTATCTGTTCCAGAATTCATAGATAAGTACACATTATAATTTTATTGAATTCAGCATATCTTACAAACTTGAAAAGATGTAATTTTTCTATTTATACCCAAAATACAATACGTGCATTAAAAAAAAATCAAAGGCAAAGTGGAAAAGTTATTTAGTCTGTCTTTATTTCAAATGAGCCAAAAGGGGGGAAAAAAACCCAAATACAATTGGCTAATTGCTTTGTAATTTGGCTTTATTTTTTTGACACTAATGGAGAATTTCTAACACCTACACAGCTAATGAGTTGGGAAGTTATGAGCTTTACCTGAATACAGATATTTAGTCAGAAAGAAAAATAAAAGCATATTTATTGTTTAGAAAATAGTGAATGTTGAACAGACATGGTAGTGTCTATATTCTAGTTCTGGGTTTCAAGTGTTTGCCCTAAGGATCTTGAAGTTTAAGGGGATACATGGGTATGCAAAAATGCATTTTCAGTCTCATGTGTTTAGTGTCATGACAGATGAACTGTCAAAACACATAAAAAGTCATCTAAATAACAGTAACAAATAACAATAAGTATTAGTGCCAACTATGATATATTCATTATGTCACAGCTTGTTTGCTATGTGCTTCATGTATGTAGTGCTCCTTGAGTCCACCCTGATGAATATTGGTATAATTGTCCTCATTTGAATCAGTAACAATTATGATCAAAGAGGAAGTATCTTATTTCCATAGCTCATAAGAGGAAGATTTGGGATTCATTATTATATCTATCAAAATCCAAAGCCCATTTGTTTAACCCCTATTTAAACCCCCCTACTTAACCATCAGGGAATTTTTTTTATAGAGAAGATACAACCGTAGTTGGCTTTGGAAGCAAATGTTAAGAGAAGCAGGCAAGGAAGCGGAGTCAGGAAGCTAATTTAATCAGGAAAAATGTCATTTACTTACAAGAAGAGAGAGGTATGCTATATTTTTATAGAATCCAAAGCAATTTTCCATCACACAGCTATAAATTGCATAGAGCAAAAGTCACATATGAGGATGAAGGGTTAGGCTGGGTTCAAATTATAAGGGGTTCAAATGTCCAAGTAGGAATCTGGGGTTCCTGTGGTTTATGGAAGATGATTGAAGCTTACATGGAGAAAAGGTATGGTTGGACTTGCCTGTTTGATGAAAGTCTCATCAGACCAGGTGAAAGGGTATGTAGCAAAGTTACTATGAAGGTATGTAATAGAAGCAATGGAGAAAATTTGGAAGAAAAGAAAGTCTTCATGCTAAAAGAGGGAGAGATATGATCTGAGTGGCTTATGTGTTACACACCTAAGTTGTGAATACGGGCCAGTGTTAGAAGTGAGACATCGGAAATTCTGTTTAGGAAGGCACAGTTGTATCTGGCTTAGGTGTAAGCAGCGGTTGCTTTGGGTGAGACACCACTAGGATTAGGGCTCTGGTTTGGTAGGGGATGCTTGTTACCTCAGACAATGTTGTGGAGTCTGGGCACATCAGGACTGCCCTACTCTCACGTAGGTATACCTTGTTCCATTTGGCATGTTCACTCTGTCCATAGCTTTAGAAATAACTTTTTTCAAGTCACAATGACTCTTCAACCTTCCTCAGAGTTTTGATACCTTCATTTTTCTTCCCATCTAACTACTTCCCATCATAGTTCCATTCCCTGTCATTGTCAACTCATCCTCAAACATTAGATCTTAGCTCAAGCCCCACATTCTCAGGAACAGTGTCTTCACCACTTCTTCAACCAGATCAGAGTTCCCTTATGCACTGCCACGGTCCTCCATATTTTCTTCCACAGCACTGTCACAAATTATCTATTTAAAGAGCTATTTAATTAATGCCTACCTTCCATTATACTGAAACCCTATGAAAGAAGGGAAATATATGTAATATCCTTGAATGTGTCTCACAAGTCCAGCAAATGTTATGAAACACAGTGTGTTCTCAATACATATTTATTCAATGAAATAATGAATTTTTCATTGGGGCCTTCTTAAGTGACAGGTTAAACATGGAAAGTGTATCTTTAAGCTGTGACCTCATTGATCTCCTTCATGATTGTAAAAGAAAAGAAAAGAAAAGAAAAGAAAAGAAAAGAAAAGAGAAAAGAAAGGGAAGGGAAGGAAAGGGAAGGAAAGGGAAGGGAAGGAAAAGAAACTTGGGGATTGACTTTGTATAGTAGCCAAAATTTCCATAGTAGGGAATTTCCATAGTCTGGTCATCCATTCATTCCTTCATTACACAAGCAATAATTGAGCATTATACCACACACTAGGTTTGGGAATACAAGGATAAAAATGACTTGTCTTTTCTCTCAAGAGCTCAGTTAGTTCTGCTCACCTTCCAATCTCAGCTTTCTACTTATTTTTTTTTACAACAAACAAATCCTACCACCAGAAAATAAGTTGCTCGTATTTCAGTCCCTTGTGTTTTCTACTAAAAATTGCCTGCAAAATGAGACATGGCCCTTTTGTTATTTTCATTAGAAAGCAAATTACTTGTGATAACTTTGACAGGAGTTAAATGGATGTAGAATCAGATCTACCTTATTATGGAGTTGATTTTTTGAGAAAGGAATGGAGTCTGTCAGAATCAGGGTTTCATCATTGCTAAAAAATAAAAATGACATCATTGAACTGAGTGCATGAAGGCACCTATGCTGAGTGTCTAGAGACATTTTTAGAAAGAAGTTTACTCTATAACGATTATCACTGCCATGTAATTTTTTCAACTGGTTCTAAGAAGTGCTTTCTTCTTCCTATTTCAAGGAAAACAAGAATATTCTAAAGGTATGGTATTTGAACACCTTTCTACTTTCTTCAATTCAAAGTATTAGAAAAGAGTGATAGTTTGTGTTTTGTGTTAAAAATAAAATGCTGCAGTTTAAAGCTAGTTTTGTGGTTTCCCCAATGTGTCAGGTGCTAATCTTTTCAAAAGGAAAGGCTTTGAGTAACTTTGATTATACAAACAGTGCACTCTGAGCTCAAAGTTGGAATTTGAAGGAAGGGTGGGAAAAATGGTTTATAGATCTTATTCAACAGCATTTGTTGAGCATAATGAATCATGTTGAAGTACAGCATTTGCTTAAAATTATTGTAACATGCAGGGTGCTTGTGTGGCTCAGTTGATTAAGTGTCCAACTTCGACTCAGGTCACAATCTCACGGTTCGTGGGTTCGAGCCCTGCGTCAGGTTCTGTGCTGACAGCTCTGAGCTTGGAGCCTGCTTTGGATTCTGTGTCTCCCTGTCTCCCTGCCTCTCCCCCCATTTGCAGTCTTTCCTCTAAAAATAAACATTAAAAAATAATAATTAAATTATAGTAACATGGGATAGCTGCCTGTATGACTGTTCACATAGATTTCTATATTTCTTTCTTTATGACTGGCCTTTCTCAAGACAAGATTTAAGTAAGTTTTGCCCACTCTTCATTGTTCACCAGATACTAGTCTTACCACATTGTGCATTTAATCTGTACACATCTGAACAAACAAGGGTGTATTTGTCAGCCTTCACAACAGAAGGACAGAAGAGTCCGCTCATAGGAATTTCTTTCGCTCACATTTTCCGGCAGTCTTGTTCTATCACCTGATGTTCATGTTAGATCCATTTGGCATGGTCCTGGAAATTAGTCAGCGATTCTGGTCCTCAAATTTCCTTCACCCTAATGTGGGTAATTCTTATTGTACATTTGACCTTGATTTAGCCACTGATCATCTGCTGACTCCAGAATTTAGATTTTAGTGTATGTTGTGGTTTTGAACCTGTCTTAGCACTAAATATTATAGCAACCTCAATTGAATGTTCAACCAAAATTAGACGCTGTTTCCTACTAAGTCAGGTATAAAAATATATTTAGATGGAGCAAAGAATATGGATTTAACAAAAAAAAAAACAACTGAAAATGGAGGGGCGGCAGGGAGACCCTGAGCTTGTCTCATTCCTGAAATGCAGCTAGATCAGCAACAAACCATTTTGAACACCTAGGAAATGGATCTGAGGTTGAACACAACAATCTGCATAACGTGAGTTACAGAACTCGACAGTTACCTGGTTCAAAGAGGTGAATGGGGGGAGAGAAAGCAGCAGAGGGTAGGGAGCAGTTTTCAGGGAGAGAAGGCAGACAGAGAGGGAGAAAGGGGAAGAGTGTGGCACACCGGGATGGTGCAAGAAAAGCACTCCCCCCAAAAGTAGCTGGTGAGAAAGTGAAAACACTAGCCGGGGACTGAACAAGAAATCTGTTCCCCCAAACCACTGATGGGGAGAAAGGAGAGGGTTTCAAAACCACCGGGATTCTATAAACAATGGAGCCCAGAGTCTGAAGTATCAAAGCTCAGTGCCTGGCAGTGGTCTGGTGAAGAAATAGGGCAAATCCCCAGGAGCAGGCAGTGCAGTCTGAGGGGTCCGTGTGCAACATGGGGAGAAGCGGTTCCTCTGCTTGGAGTACATTTGGTAGAGGTCATATGGCCTCTCCACAGGCAAAAGTCCCAGAGGACCCCAGAGAGCAGCCACGTTTGCTGGTACTGGGACCAGGATGCGAGTGTGGCAAAAGCTGGTGCTGGCTGTGTGCTGTTATTTGCCAAAATCTCCGAACCGCTGCTGCTGCATGATCGCATGAATGTTTTCTGGGGCAAGTCTGCACCCGCCATTGCTCAGTGAGACCCTCCCCCAGAGAGCCAGCTCTCTGAATGAAGGGGTTTTAAAACACAACACTGTCTGAGATCAAACTCCGGAGGGATCAAACTCTGTTCAGACAGCTTGACCACAGAGTAGAGGGGAAAGTGGACAGAGGCCTCAGACAAAGGAGGGGCGCTTGATTCCGAGTCAGTGAAAGCATGAAGTTCCTGCACCAGGGACTAGGGAGCTGCGTGAAGCCATTTCCACATCTCCAGCACATGCACACGTACATACACACACACACACACACACACACACACACACACACACACACACACTGATCCACTCCAGTAAGCTAGGCAGCGCCACCTAGTGAAGAAGGGAGCTGTTACACCAAGCCCCGCCCAACTGTGCCCACTAAGCACATCCCCAGAAGACAAGCACAAGTCACTCCTTGGTGTAAGGATGACAGTATGCTTCATAGTTTCAGTTCTCGGTGAACCTGGATGTAACTATTCGGGTATCATTCTGTAGGCTGGTTCATTTATATGTTCGTTTTCTTTGATTCTGTTTTTGCTTACACTCTTCTTTTCTTTCTTTTCTTTCTTTTTCTCGGATACAGAAAGAAACATTTTTTTTTTAATTTTTCCTATTTTTAAAATTTTTTAAATTTTTATTCTATTTCATTTTCTTTATTTTTCTATTTGATTATATAATTTTGTTTAACTTTCAAGCTTTTTTTCATACCTTTTTCCCCCTTTCTTTTCCCTTTTTTTTCTATTAAGCTTCTTTCAACAAGCAGATTGAAACACATCTAGGATCTAGCTTCCTTTACTTGATTTTGTTTTGTTTGTAGTTTTTAATTTTAATTTTTTATTTTGTTAATTTTTTTCTTCCTCCAAAAATGACACAAAAACAGACACATCTATCAATGGAACAGAATAGAGAACCCAGAAATGGACCCACAAACATATGGCCAACTAATCTTTGACAAAGCAGAAAAGAATATCCAATGGAAAAAAGACAGTCTCTTCAGCAAGTGGTGCTGGGAAATCTGGACAGTGACATGCAGAAGAATGAACCTGGACCACTCTCTTACACCATACACAAAAATAAACTCAAAATGGATGAAAGACCTAAATGTGAGACAAGAAAACATCACAATCTCAGAAGAGAAAACAGGCAATAACCTCTTTGGCCTTGGCCCCAGCACCTACTTACTTGACATGTCTCTGGAGGCAAGGGAAACAAAAACAAAAATGAACTACTGGGACCACATCAAGATAAAAATCTTCTGCACAGCAAAGTAAACAATCAGCAAAACTAAAAGGCAATGGAAATAATGAGGAATATATTTGAAAATGACATATCAGATAAAGAGTTAGTATCCAAAATCTATAAAGAACTGATCAAACTCAATGTCCCAAAAACAAATAATCCTGTGAAGAAATGGGCAAAAGACATGAATAGACATGAATAGACACTTTCCAAAGAAGACATCCAGATGGCCAACTGACATATGAAAAAATGCTCAACATCACTCATCATCAGGGAAATACTAATCAAAACCACAATGAGATACTGCCTCACATCTGTCGGAATGGCTAAAATTAACAACTCAGGAAATGACAGATGTTGGCGAGGATGTAGAGAAAGAGGAACACTTTTGCACTGCTGGTGGGAATGCAAACTGGTGCAGCCACTCTGGAAAAGGGTGTGGAGTTTCCTCAAAAAATTAAAAATAGATAACCCAGAAATTGCACCACCAGATACTTAACCAAAGGATGCAAAAATGCTGATTCGAAGGGGCACATGCAGCCCAATGTTCATAGCAGCGCTATCGACAACAAAGTATAGAAAGAGCCCAAATGTTCATCAACTGATAAATTGATAAAGAAGAAGTGGTGTGTGTGTGTGTGTGTGTGTGTGTGTGTGTGTGTATACACATTACTTGGAAGTCAAAAAAATGAAATCTTGCCATTTGCAACAATGTGGATGGAACTAGCTAAGTGAAACAAGTCAATCAGAGAAAGACAAATATCATGATTTCACTCATATGTGACAGTTAAGAACCAAGACAGATGAACACAGGGAAAGTGAAGCAAAAATAAGATAAAAACACAGAGAGAGACAAACCATAAGAGACTCTTAAATACAGAGAAAAAACTGAGGGTAGCTGAAACGCATGTGGGTTGGGACATGAGCTAAATAGGCGAGAGGCATTAAGGAGGACACTTGTTGGGATGAGCACTGGGTGCTACATGTAAGTGATGGATCACTAAATTCTATTCCTGTTCTATTGCTGAAATCATTATTATACTATATGTTAATGAACTTGGATTCAAATTTTAAAAAATAATAAAATAAAATTAAATAAAATAAAAATAAAATAATTAAATTAAATTAAATTAAATTAAATTAAATTAAATCAAAAAAATAACTCAGGGTGCCTGGGTGATTCAGTTGGTTAAGTATCCAACTCTTGATTTCAGCTCAAGTCATGATCTCATGGTTCATGAGATCGAGCCCTGTAACAGGCTCTGCACTGACAGTATGGAGCCTGCTTGGGATTCTCTCCCTCCCTATCTCTCTTTCTGACCCTTTTCTGCTTGCTGTCACTCTCAAAAAAAAAAAAAAAAAAAAGGTCAACTAAATTGCCGAATGTTAAATCTTATCATTTCCAAAAATCTGGGTATTTGAAATATGTCCACTTAAATGACTTCCTTGTACATTTCATTCAGATTTCCATCCTTATGGAAACACAAATGAAGTTTCTGTGAATAAAGCAGAACATATTTAAGGTACAAAGTAGCAAAGGGAAATACTAGAAATGAAAACCACTGTAACAGAAAAAAATTAATGTCTTTGATAGTTTTTTACTAGACTCCATGTAATTGAGGAAAAAACAATTGAGGCTGAAGTTAGGCCAGGAAAAAATTCCCAAAATATATACAAAAAGAAAAAAAAAAAGAAAAAAACAGAGTGTAATACTCAAGAATTACACAATTCAAAAGTTGGAATATGCATATTGTTGGAAGAAAAACAGAGAATGGAGCAAAGAAATATTCTAAATAATAATAACCAAGGACTGTCTGAACGTAATAGATATATCAAAATAAAGATCTAGAAAATTTAGAAAACAAGTGGGATAAATATAAGAAAAAAATCACAATTAGCATGTGATTTTCTGTAGCATCAAACTACAGAAAAACAAATACAAAATGACCACTCAAAAGTATCTAGATTAGGGGCGCCTGGGTGGCTCAGTCAGTTAAGTGTCCCACTTCGGCTCAGGTTGTGATCTTGTGCTTCGCAAACAAGAGCCCCGCGTTGGGCTCTGTGCTGACAGCTGGGAGCCTGGAGCCTGCTTCGGATTCTGTGTTTCTCTCTCTCTCTGTTCCTCCCCCACTCATGCTCTGTCTTTCTCTGTCTCTCAAAAATAAATGTTAAAGAAAAAGAAAAATTAAAGGGAAGAAAGTATCTAGATCTAAAAAAAAAAAACAGAAACAAAAAATGTACCTATTGAATAACAAGGATAAGAATTAATGCAGATTTATCATAGAAATCATATAAGCAAAAAGAGAGTGGATTGAAATATTTAAAACTTTGCAAGAAAAAAAAATAGAACTTAAATACCATACTGAGTAAAATTACCATTGAAAAATTAAAAAGATTTAAAGACAAAAACAAAAATAAAAAAACAAAAACAAACAAAATTGAAGGACTTTATTGCCAGCAAACTTGTCCAGTATGAAGTGTTAAAAGACACTCATGAGGGCTAGATTTGGACTAGTAGGTTATAGACAAACAAGGAAAAAGGCCGAAATCATCCATGTGATAATGTATTAAAGTTTGAGATACTGTAATAAACTTATATTTAGCTTTTATTTACACAGAAAGTTACATATAATTATATGTCAGCTGAGAGGACAAATGAAAAAATGACTCCCTAAAGCCTAATAGCAATAAACAAACTAGGGCCTAGATAACAGTTTCTAATACTATTTGCCAATAAAAGGAATTTGTGCTCCCTGAAAAAATGGCTGATTCTAGGTTCGAGGGCATGACACATACAAAATGAGCCTGGAAAATCCTGAAATTCCAAAGGGAAGAAAGTCTTCAATGATAATGCAATAATATGATTATGTCAAAGGAGACAACCGAGACAGCACAGAGGTGAAAAACTCAACAATTTGAACAATAAAATGAACAAAGCATTATTGGGCTATAATCATAAGTATTAAATAAATATTCACGAATGCATACTGATATGAATGGATTTTTAAAAATGAGCCAGAATAATTTCCTGTGCAGAAGAATTTATGTAGATACTCTGCCCTCAAGGAGGTGGAACATAACTCTTCTGTCCTTGAGTGTGGGCAAAGCATAATGACTTCCATCTAAAGAATACAGTATGGGGGGCGCCTGGGTAGCTCAGTCAGTGAAGCATCCGACTCTTGATTTTTGGCTCAGGTCACGATCTCATGGTTCATGCCTCGCTCTGAACTGACTGGACAGAACCTGCTTGAGATTCTCTCTCTCCCTCTTCTCCTCCCCCATTCAATCTTTCTTTCCTAATAAACAAACTTCTTTAAAAATTAAAAAAAAAAAAAGAATATAGTATAAATCGTCACATGAAGGAAAGAGTAGGGAGACTAACTTTGTGGAGAAACCTGAAAAATACTACCTAATCCAGATAATCAAGGTTAACTTCACTGTGGTAAGATCAGTGACTGTATGATATGATAAGAATGTAACTTCACCTCTGTGGCCTAACCCATAAGCCCATTCTATTCATGACGGGAAACACAGACAAATACCAATTTATTCTTTTCAACAAACGGTACTAGGAAAACTGAATATCCACATGCAAAAGAATGAAATTGGACCCCCAACCTCATGCCTTATTCAAAAATTAATTTTAAATGGAACAATGGCCTAAATGTAAGTGCCAAAACTATGAAAGTCTAGAATACAACATAGGTGTAAGTCTTTGTGGCCTTGGCTTAGGTATGTTTTGTTGTTATGATGATAGCTAAAGCACAAGCAAGCAAAGAAAAAAAAACACAGATTATTTGGCTTCATCAGAATTAAAAACTTTGTGCTTCAAGGATGCTATCAACAAAGTTAAAAGATCACGCATAGAATATAAGAGAATATTTATAAACTATATGGCTCCTCATCGTCTAGCATCCAGAATATATTAAGAACTCCTCCTACTTGGGGCACCTGGGTGGCTCAGTCAGTTGAACATCTGATTTCAGCTCAGGTCATGATCTCACAGTTCATGAGTTCAAGCCCCGTGATGGGCTCTGTGCTGACAGCTGGGAGCCAGGAACCTGCTTCGTATTCTGTGTCTCCTCTGTCTCTGCCCTTTCCCTGCTCATGCTCTGTCTCTCTCTGTCTCTCAAAAATAAATAAATGTAAAAAAGAAAGAAAGAAAAAAAGAAAGAAAGAAAGAAGAACACTTACAACTCAAAGATGAAAAGAAAAATAATTCAATTTAAAAACATCGAATAGAAATTATGGAAAAGGAGATATACAAATGGCAAAGTAGGAAATAAAATGATGATCAGCATAATTAGCATCTGGAAAAGGTAAATCAAAACCACAATAAGCTATCATGTCACACCCCTAGGATGACCAAGTTTAAAAAGACAGATGATACTTAGTGTTGACAAGGATGTGGAGGAATTAGAATTTTCATACACTGCTTGCTGGGTGGGAATGTAAAATGGGGCAGCCACTATAGAAAAGAATTTGGCAGTCCCAAAAAGTTGAGTAGAGTTACCATATGATCCAGCAATTCTACTCCTAGGCACATATCCAAGAGACTGAAAACTTATGCTCACACAAAAACTTGTACTCAAACATTCATAGCAGCATTATTTGTAATAACCAAAAAGCAGAAACAACCCAAATGCCCACCAACTGATGCATGGAAAAATAAAATACAGTGTATTCATACAAGTGAATATTATTTATCCACAAAAAAGAATAAAGTACTAATACATCCAACACCATAGATGGATCTTAAAATCATTATACTAAATGAAAGAAGCCAGACAGAAAAGATCACATATTATGTGAGTCTATGTATATGAATTGTCCAGAATACACAAATCCATAGAGATACAAAGTAGGTTAGTGTTTTCCTGGGGATTTGGGACTCAGAAAAGAGTATGGGATTTCATTTGGGGGTGACAAAATTATCCTGGAATTAGATAGGGGTAATGGTTGCAGAACCAGGTGTATAGACTAAAATTCACTAAATTATATTATTTAGAAGTGTGAATTTTATGGTATGTTAATTACCTCTCAAATTTAAAACATCCCACTGAAGGGCCATTCTGGCCTCTATTCCTCATCTGTATCCAACCAGTATTCCTCAAACCTGTCAAGTCATCAAAAATAAGGAAAGACTAAGAAACTGTCACTCATGACCTGTGTGTCTCCAAGAGGAGACTAAAGAAAGATGGAAGCCAAATGGAATATATGTCCTGGGTGACATCCAAGAACAGGAAAAGACCTAATAAAAACTAAAGAAATATGATCATGGCATAGAATTCATTTAATAATAACGTATCAAATTGATTCATTAATTGTGACAATTATACCACAGTCATGTAAGACGCTGGTAATATGGAAAAGTAGATGAGGGGCATATGGGATTCCCTATACTATCTTCTCATTTTTCCTGTAAATCTGAAACTGTTATAAAATTAAAATTTTCTTAAGAGACACTCAATTTTTAAAATATTACTATAGGGGCGCCTGGGTGGCGCAGTCGGTTAAGCTTCCGACTTCAGCCAGGTCACGATCTTGCGGTCCGTGAGTTCGAGCCCCGCGTCGGGCTCTGGGCTGATGGCTCAGAGCCTGGAGCCTGTTTCCGATTCTGTGTCTCCCTCTCTCTCTGCCCCTCCCCCGTTCATGCTCTGTCTCTCTCTGTCCCAAAAATAAATAAACGTTGAAAAAAAAAATTAAAAAAAAAAAATATTACTATATATTACTTTTTTTAATGTTTATTTTTGAGAAAGACAGAGAGATAGAGTGAGCATTGGGGAGGGGCAGAGAGAGAGAGACACAGAATCTGAAGCCGACTCCAGACTCCGAGCTGTCAGCACACAGCCCAACGCGGGGCTCAAACTCACAAACCCTAAGATCATGACCGGAGCTTAAATATGATATTTAACAGACAGAGCCACCGAGGTGCCCCAAGACTCTCAATTTTGAAGTATTGGTATTACTCTCCATTATGAAGATAAGTAGATGAAAACAAAACAAAACATAACACTTTAAATAACTTACCTGTGGTCATAGTTCAGTAAGTGCCAAAGCTGGTATTTGGACCTAGGCACTCGGGCTTTAGAGACTGTGCTTCTGACTATTGTGCAGAGTGTTTTCTGATCTACTTTTCACCCTCTCCCATGTCCCTGAAAGCTGACTTGTCTGATTCCCTTCCCCAGCTTCAAGATGTATCTGAATAGTACGGAGTCTAGCAAGCAAGGGATTGGAGGTAGCAAAGAGAGAGGTTCAGGCAGCTATCCCCCCGTGTCTCCCTACAGGATTATTTTAGGTTGGCTGCATTTCTGATCTATCAACCAAAGGTTTTAACTCCTGTCTCGAGATCCTTTCCACGCTGCTTCATGCCCAGCCCCTCGAGCCTGAGCACTATATGATCCTCTGTGATTCCCCTCCACCTTGCCTGTGTCTCTGTGAATAGAATTCATATGAAACTCTTCTCACAGTATTCAATTCGAATAGACTACCCTTGCCAGTCAAGTCCCTTACTGATAGCACCAAGATATCAATTCTTAACTTACTGGCTAAAAGTACAGGTTAACACTATAAAGTAGACAAAGTTTACCTTCAGTGGCCCTCTCACTTTGCCATCTAACTCTTCCAAACATAGATTGAGGTGTTTTTGTTTGCTTGTTTGTTTTGGACAAACATAGTATTTATTCATCTCTGTAGTCCCACTTGAGAATTTAGTATGCCACACACAGGTTCTCAGTACTTATCTTGTTGGAATGAATGAATGGATGAATTAATGAATAAATGAATCCCTTCTCTCTCTTTGGCCACATTCACCCACAAGGCACCTATGTCAACAACCACTGAGTTTGGTGGCTCATGGCTCATGGACACAACCCAGTTTGGTCCTATCTTTGTAGTTAGCCTTATACAGGTAAATGCCGTGATATCAAGGTAAAAACCACACAAATTACCGCCATGTTTAGGTTTTATGGCTTATCTGTCATTCTACTGAAAAGTTACCTAAAATAAAATATAAACCAAAAGCTGAATGGAGTTCTATCTTGCATATACCAGAGAAAATGGAAGCATCAAGAGGAAATATGAAAGGAAAAACAAACAACAGTGATTTTGAAAACAAATCACTGCATACCTTAGGCAATAACAAAGGATACAGAAATAATGAGGTAAGGGAGCTTTTATTTCTTCCTTGGTAACGGGCCTGAGACTCAACAAAATGCCCATAAGGCCATCAACTGAATTTCTGAGTATTAGTCTCACTTCTCAATTATTCTCTTATACTTGGAACATGCATAACACTTTGGGGTTCAACTCTCTCTTCCAAAGATGAACATAAGTGTATGGGTCATTGGCTAATCTCAATGAGCTGCTGTAAAAGCACAATAATTGTGGAGGATTGTAGGAATAATGCATCAGACTAGACTAGTAACAGCAGAAACAAAAGACATTACTGGCATATTTGAGGCTGTTGAATCTACAGAACTGGTCCAGTCATTCAAATACTATGAGGCATCATTTATGAGCCTTTGGTCTATGTTTGATAAATGTTTTCATAATCCTACTTTAAGTAAATGTGTCTCTTCCTTAAATCAAAAGGAAATCAAATCCAAAGATCAATGTAATGTACCACAGTCCTGGTTACAGAAGATATTACCAAAATATATTATTATTATTATTATTATTATTATTATTATTATTATATATTTATATATTATTATACTTTATTAATATATATTATTATTACATATAATATAATTATATACTATTATTATATGTTATATTTAGAAAGTATTCTCATAAATCTTAAACTCAAAAAGAAGAAAAAGGTATCTCTTGCTCAAACAACCATTTTAATCCAGAGAGCCAGTGGAGTGTTCTAGAGAGGGAAGTCCCAGAAAGAACTTTACTGGAGTTCTCTTTGGAATGAGAGAAGCCTTTTCCAAAGCCAATGTTTAAGGATGTAGAAATGAAGCTTGAACTGTTGTTCTGAGCCACTGCCTCTACTTTCATTCATTCTTCTATTCGGCTATCCGTCTATCTGTCTTCTGTCTGTGTGTCTTTGGGTCTGCCCACCGAATCTACCTATCCAGAGGTAGTCTAAAGTGTCAATGTATTCTGGTGGATTAAAAATGGAATAAAGTTGGAAATGAGAACTGGGAAATTCTGAAGGTGGCTCCTGTATGCTATTGCTGAATATAGCAGGTTATGTATTTATGGAACGACTTGAATTAGCCGTTATTTACTATTAAAGACTTGATCAGTAGCTTTTTATGTACATACAGGAAGTTCAGTTGTCAATAAAATATAAAGCATATAAATATATAATGATAACAAGAACTATCTTACTCCCAAAGATGAAATTACTCCTTATTTGGAATAAAGCAAAAATGATATGAGCTAAGTGGTTTATTAAATGTCTCTGTGTTGTCAATCAAACCTTTGTGAATTGCTGAGCAAGTTCTGTTAATTCTTTCCCTATCTCTCAGAGGAAGTAGGAAAGCACGTTTTTTTTTTTTTTTTTTTTTTCAACGTTTATTTATTTTTGGGACAAAGAGAGACAGAGCATGAACGGGGGAGGGGCAGAGAGAGAGGGAGACACAGAATCGGAAACAGGCTCCAGGCTCTGAGCCATCAGCCCAGAGCCTGACGCGGGACTCGAACTCACCGACCGCGAGATCGTGACCTGGCTAAAGTCGGACGCTTAACCAGCTGCGCCACACAGGCGCCCCAGAAAGCACGTTTTAAAGACTTTATTTTATTAAAAAAATTTAATGTTTTATTATTTATTTTTGAAAGAGAGAGAAACAGAGCATGAGCGGGGGAAGAGCAGAGAGAGGGAGCATGAAGCAGAATCCTAAGCAGGCTCCAGGTCCAAACTGTCAGCACAGAGCCCGATGCGGGACTCGAACCCACAAACTGTGAGACTATGACCTGAGCTGAGGTTGGACGCTCAACCGACTGAGCCACCCAGGCGTCCCATAAAGATTTTAAAATAAAACCCAACATAACAATAATCACATCAAATAAATCCATGATATTAGAAACTTTATATAACAGAATTCTTCTTTCCAGGTATAAAAGTGTTTTCCTTCAATGTTGTGCTTTCCGTATTATCTAAAATCTGTCACAACTAGGGCTAAAAAGGGCATAGAAACAGTTGTTTTCAGTCATATCAATTTCCACAGCAGTTTGAAAAGGGCATTGTGTGTATTTTGATGCTATCTCTCCATGAAAATATGGTATATGAGTTTAGAGATTTCTTAGCATCGTTTTGTTTTGTTTTTCAAAAACATGTAATTTGCAAGAATGTTCATTTTATGTATGACCTCAAAAAATATGAATTGCTCACTCAAAAGTAAAAAGCCCCTTTTTTTTTCTCATTTCCCTGGCTATTAAACAACAGATCAGTGTGTGTGTGTGTGTGTGTGTGTGTGTGTGTGTGTGTGTGTGTGTATGTATTATATATATATTATATAAGTTAAGCTGTCAATGAAATATTAAAATGTCCCCACCTAGCTGAGCTAATTTAAGCCTGTCAATATATACAATGCTTCCTTTATTTAGTCATATCAGGGAGCCACCTTCATAATGCCTTAGTCCTTATTTCTAATACCCTTCCCTTTTCAATCTCGCAAAAAGAACTAAAACTTTAACTTACCCACACGTCGCCTTCGGAGAATTTCTAATGTCCTAGGAAAGAGGCATGTTGGCAATCTCCCTGACAGCATTCCTTGTTCTAACCATTAATTTTACCCTCAGAATATTCCAGTTGTCTGTTAATTTTCCAGACCAGCAGCAGCTACATGGGGGAAAGAACTCCAGATAAGTAAGCTATTGCGTATTCTGCTGTGCACCTTCGCCTGCCATCAGAGCCCAGGGGAACACCGACCAGAGATGCGCTTAATTTGGTAGGTGGCTCCATTAGGAAGTGCTAAAGCAAATCAAAAACCACATTCTGCTGACAGTAGCCTTAGCCAGTTGCTGGTTCATGGAAATTGCTGAAGATTTTCTAATACAGGCTGAGAAAATTCATTTTCATAAAAATCAGCCTTGAATACAAGAGTGGTCCAGATGACCTTTGAAGCCTTTGCCAAGTCTGAGATTCTCACATTGTGGGGCACAAAGTTTTACTGTAGAAATTAAGTATAGTAGAGTAATTCTCTCTCCTACATATTAGAGACCTGTGATCTGAGGAAAGAAGAGTAAAGTCAGAATTTTGAGAAAAACTAGAAGATCATTTAGGTAGACACTGTTAATTTCCCCAACTCTCACCCATTAGCCTTTTTTCACTAGCTACCTTCCAGCTAGAGTTGGCCATTTGATGGATGCCTGATCAGAAAGACAGACTAAGGTTTCAGTGAATATAAACTAAGGTCTCTATAAATGAAAAGGCTGGACTTCCCTAAGAAATCCACACAAGATGTCTGAAGACACATCTGACATACTGAAACTGTGGGTAAAAGTTTCCAGGTTGAGGCAGAAATATAAAAGAAGCAGGTCAATGAGAATATCTCTAAGCAGCCCTCCCAGCCCTTGAGTGGCTCCCTCTGGACTTCTCATTATTATGTTAAATAAGCCCGTGTGTTTTTAAAGCACTACATTTCTGTTTTCTGTCATCTTTAGCCTGAAAACTCTGAAACTGATATAGTCACCAAGGTATAGCATGCGGGTAATGGTACATGGCCAAAATCGTGCACTAAGTGAATTTAAAGGAGATAACAAATCTGTGAAAGGGTGAAGTTGAGAACTGACTTCCAAGCAGTCATCTGAAATTAGAGCAGAGTTTGAAGATAAAACCAGGTAAGAGTAAAGAGAAAAGTAAATGATAGGTTTCTCAGTGCTCTGCTTTGGAAAGTCCCTAGTATTGCCCCTTTCTATCTGTTTTCTATTGCCAAAATGATTTTTGTTTGTTTGTTGCTTTTTATTTTTTATTTTATTTTTTTTTAATATTTTTTTTCAACGTTTATTTATTTTTGGGACAGAGAGAGACAGAGCATGAACGGGGGAGGGGCAGAGAGAGAGGGAGACACAGAATCGGAAACAGGCTCCAGGCTCTGAGCCATCAGCCCAGAGCCCGATGCGGGACTCGAACTCACGGACCGCGAGATCGTGACCTGGCTGAAGTCGGACGCTTAACCGACTGCGCCACCCAGGCGCCCCTATTTTATTTTTTTGTGACTTGAAGACAATGTATTGGGGTAGCCAGGATTTAACAATCTAAAGTGAGAAGCTAGGTTCAGGATTTTAAGATGCCCAGAATACATTTCAAGGTCATGAATTCATTACATCAAACACAAAGTGTGTTCATCTCTTCTTGGCTGGAAATAGCATGACAAATTAAAAGTTATGCAATTTCATTTTGAGGAATGAAGGCTAAATCCAGCACCAAGGGATGCAAAATTATAAAATCTGTCATTAAACATTCAATCTCTTTTTTAGTGTAATAAACAGTAGGAAGGAGGAATTGTCTAATTTTCCATATAATTAATGTAACTATCTCAGAAATTTAAAATTCTGCTACTTTTTGCCTTATTTGTTTGGAAAAGCTGGTAATGAAATAAAACAAAATGAGAATAATTCTCCAAGACTTGGGTCTAAGCCATAACTCTGTCACTTACTATCTATGTAACTTTGGGCATATCACTCTGATCTTCATTTTTTCCATATATGAAAGGAAACAATATTCTTCTTATCTATTATTGTGAGAATCAAACACAAACTGACTGATGTATTCATGAGAGGTTTGTTGACTGCACTATGCATCAGGCACTTTACTATTCTTTATGAACAGAAAAGATGAATATAACCTCATTCCTGGAGAATCTATCCTCAAACAAATATGTAACCAAACTAGAATGGATTGTGATGACTAATATTCTGGGGAAAACTACTGAGGGAGGGAGAGAACAGCCTGATCTAAGAGTTAAGGAGATTAAAAAGTGAAATGACATTATAAAGGGTAAAATATTAGTCAAAATACACTTATTGTTTGAGCTATCCTCATTGGTTTAACAACAGTAATAAAATTTATTAAGCACCTATGTATGCCTGTCTATGCATGTCAATAACCCAGATATCAGATGAGTCTGCCAAATCCAATGACCTTCATCTCAAATCCCTCTTCTGTACCCAGTTATTAGCCTGATCTCTCCAAGCTATGTTTGATTTTTCTGGTCAGCTTATTTTCTCACTGTCACTTCTGTGACCAAGCTCCTGTTTCCAACAGTGCGATTTTCTGGTCATGTTGAACCAGACAAAAACGTTGGCAAAGTCTTTCTTCTTCTCAGTTTCCACCAGTAGTGTCACCAACAAGAAAACACATAATCACTGAAGTGATTGGTAAATATCATTAAGAATTCTGGATTAATGGAAGGGATTACACCAACATCAGAGAATAGCTATAAAAATTGTATATTAGGTCTTCTTATTGTTTAATGTCTTAAAAGTCTTAAAATTACAGCCACCCATTGGCCTGAGATCTATGAAGCCACATGGGTCCAGTCTTGAGCCATTTTGTTAACTCCCCTCCCCTTCCCCTCTCTTTTGAAATCCTTTCTATTCTTTATGCTGGTCTCAGAAGCATAAAACAATTTCGTCTCATTTGGTCATGCAGAGTAGCTTAGCTACCATCATATTTACTCAGGATCTCACCTCCTACCCTTTATACAAAATATCTCCACAGGCAAGTTACTTCCCACAACAATACTCAGAAGCACACATCTGTCATGAATGTCTTCAGTAGAAAAACCTAAACCTACAGATTTGAATTTACATGCCCAAGGTCATTAGCCATTAAGTGCCAGGACTAGGATTCAAACCTCGATCACCTGATGTAAAAATCTCCATTTGACTCTTTGTATCCCTGGTCTACATTAGCCTTCCTTTGTGTGTTTTATCTAGGCTTTATTTTTGAAAGATATTTAAATATACCCCAAAGTTTTGAGAAAACACTTCCTTCTCCAAGATGTAAAATGAGCTTTAATTAAGGCAGAACTGCACCGAAAAAATATTTCCCAATTATGTTGATATAATTGTTTCCACAGCATGACGTCTCCTGGTATCAGCTTTAGCAGGCAGTGGAGACATGGTGATATTGGGCTATTACCACTGCAGGCCTGCTCTTAAATTAGACATGGCATTTGGAAAGCAGGCTCTACTTCAACATTCTTAAACAAATATAGATGAAAACTTTTGTCTCTATTTAGACTTCCCACAGAGCTTCATTAATTCATCGCTGTCTGGCCCTTTTGGTCCCCCCTGGAAGGCCATAGCTGTAATGATGAGATACAAACCCAACTGAATATTCAACTTCACAACCTGGCAAGATGCCTAGAGCAAGGCAATGACAGCTCGCTATTCACGTTACTATGTAAATTTTGACACTTACTAAGTGAAAGTTAGGTCATCTGATCATCCCTCTAGGTGCAACCAGAAAGAAGGCAGAGATTCTGGTGAAGATAAGAGTTTTTCTTGGGTCGGACTGCTATACTTGAGTCTTGCCAGATCTACTAAAGGGGAAAAATACTCTAGTTCTCTTTATTTTTTTAATATGAAATTTATTGTCAAATTGGTTTCCATGTATGCTCATCCCAACAGGTGCCCTCCTCAATGCCCATCAGCCACTTTCCCTTCCTTCCCACCCCTATCAACCCTTACTTTATTCTCAGTTTTTAAGTCTCTTATGGTTTGCCTTCTTCCCTAACTTGTTTTTCCCCTTCCCCTCCCCCATGGTCTTCTGTTAAGTTTCTCAGGATCTACATATGAGTGAAAACATATGGTGTCTGTCTTTTTCTGTATGATTTATTTCACTTAGCATAACATTCTCCAGTTCCATCCACGTTGCTACAAAAGGCCACATTTCCTTCTTTCTCATTGCCAAGTAGTATTCCATTGTGTATATAAACCACAATGTCTTTATCCATTCATCAGTTGATGGACATTTAGGTTCTTTCCATAATTTGGCTATTGTTGAAAGTGATGCTATAAACATTGGGGTACAAGTGCCCTTATGCATCAGCACTCCTGTATCCCTTGGGTAAATTCCTAGCAGTGCTATTGCTGGGTCATAGGGTAGGTCTATTTTTAACTTTTTGAAGAACCTCCACACTTTTTTCCAGAGTGGCTGCACCAGTTTGCATTCCCACCAACAGTGCAAGAGGGTTCCCGTTTCTCCACATCCTCTCCAGCATCTATAGTCTCCTGATTTGTCCAGATGGCCAACAGGCACATGAAAAGATGCTCAGCGTCACTCCTCATCAGGGAAATACAAATCAAAACTACACTACACTAAGATATCATCTCACACCAGTCAGAGTGGCTAAAATGAGCAAATCTAGCTCTCTTTAAATATTTTTTTTATTAAGTTCTCCTCTGAGATAAAGTTTTAGCTAAGTCATGTTTTTTTGAGTCTTTTTAGAGACTTGTATTTTTAAAACTCCTTTAGTAAATTCCAGTGATAGAATATATATGATAAATAACAATATAACACGTGCACTTCTATAGTCCTTACTATGGGTCAGATACTGTTCTGAACCCACAGTACACACACATACACACACACCCTTTATTCCCTTTTGAGGTAAGTACAGTTATCTCTCTTGAGGCTTAGAGAGGTTAAGAACCTTGCATAGCATCAAATAGTTAGAAAGTAATAATATATATACAAATATATTTAATATATAATATAATTATAATATTACATATAATCTCCATCATAAGTCTCTATTTATGAAAAACAAGAAAAGGGACAAACTAGCAACCTGTCATTGACATGTAAGGAGGATAGATCATCATAATAAAGGGGTTGGCTGGCTTTTGAACCAAGGGAAATGGATTTGGGGGTGAAAATGGATAAGAACTGCCATAGATTTAAATTACTCATAAAATAAACATGGGATGAAAAATATAGAAAAATCCATAAGATTGATTCCTGGTTCTGGAACCCAGAACACAATAAAGGGAAAATAATGAGGCTGCTTGGAAAATGCCTATAGAGATAACTTAGTGGCTGAAGGACAAAGCAAATGTTTAGAAAAGAACAGAAATGAAAAATAGGGATTTAGGGGCGCCTGGGTGGCGCAGTCGGTTAAGCGTCCGACTTCGGCTCAGGTCACGATCTCGCGGTCCGTGAGTTCGAGCCCCGCGTCGGGCTCTGGGCTGATGGCTCAGAGCCTGGAGCCTGTTTCCCATTCTGTGTCTCCCTCTCTCTCTGCCCCTCCCCTGTTCATGCTCTGTCTCTCTCTGTCCCAAAAATAAATAAATGTTGAAAAAAAAATTAAAAAAAAAAAAAAAGAAAAATAGGGATTTGTATTAATTTTTGCTGTGTAACATTTAATATAAAATCTCTTTTTCTTTTCCATGAAATCTTGAGCAAATTACACATTTCTCACTAAAGGCTTGCTGAAGTGGATTTGTTTTTTTTTTTTTTTTTAATTTTTTTTTTTCAACGTTTATTTATTTTTTTTGGGACAGAGAGAGACAGAGCATGAACGGGGGAGGGGCAGAGAGAGAGGGAGACACAGAATCGGAAACAGGCTCCAGGCTCTGAGCCATCAGCCCAGAGCCTGACGCGGGGCTCGAACTCACGGACCGCGAGATCGTGACCTGGCTGAAGTCGGACGCTTAACCGACTGCGCCACCCAGGCGCCCCGGATTTGTTTTTTATGGCTGCCTGAGGCACCGAATTCTGCAAAACCTCTGGAAGGTTAGCACGGGATATAACCAGTGACTGTCCATGTGAGAACAACATCGACAGGATCTGTGTTATTCATCTCCCACCATTACATTTTTATGAAGTCTACTTTTTTGAACTAGAAGAAGTTATCAGTGCAGTTAAAGAAAGACATTCAACTCCCATGATATCCTAGGTTCTGGAAAGACCAAAATGTGCCATTCCTATTTACCAATTTCTTAGGCTAGAATTTTGACACCACTCTTGCCTTCTAAGTCCAGACCAAAGGATATGGGGAGTACTAGGTTTTCAATGAGCTTCCCTCCAGCATCTGAACTCTTAGAAAATAGGTCCCTCATTACACATTTCACTGAATCATATTACCCCAGACACTGGACTTTTTTCTTCATGAGTCAGCCTTCTTCGCTAATCTCTTTGAAACTTACATCATCAAAATGTATGTATGATATCTCTCCTTCTTGAGAGATGATGAGATGAAAGGAACAGGGCTCTAGTTATAGACCAGAAGTGGGTAATTAATTGAAGAACAGAGGAGGAAAGGAGAGAAGAGAAGGCAACAGCAAACAAGGGGAACAAAGAAAAGAACCAGAGAGGTTGAAACCTATGAGGAAGAAAAGAGACATGAGGATTGAAAACAGCTCGTGCCAAAAAGCTGCAAAACTCTGGATTCTCCATGGAGAGAGGTGCGCATTGGCCATGGTTTTCTGGAAGGGTATATGGTATAGAGGGCTATGTGGAGTCTATAAGATTAAAAATATCATCTAGACTTGTTGGAGGTTAGTTGTCTAGAAGAGTGCTTTTAATATTTCAGCACTCATTGAGAATCATTAAAAGAAGTTACAATTTTTGTTATGAATATTATTCTTATTTTCATAGTCATTGTTATAACAAAATATTTTCCTCTGCTAAATACATAACTATTTCTAAGATAAAAATTCATGGTATTTAATTGTTTATCATAATTATATTAATATAAAATATCTGTGACCTATAGGTAATATATTTCATTAAAATCAATAAGCCAAATGTAGTAGGGGTGTGTGGGTGTGTGTGCATGTGTGTCTGTCCTAGAATATTTCAAAATGTAAAAAAAAACTCTGAATTTAGTGTTTTATGATTAAATTGATCAATATAGCCCTCAT
Organism: Puma concolor; assembly: GCF_028749965.1. NCBI lineage: Eukaryota > Metazoa > Chordata > Mammalia > Carnivora > Felidae > Puma > Puma concolor. The sequence continues at coordinate 18,617,693 of NC_141672.1, forward strand.
AGAATATATTGAGCCCAATTCAAATAAAAAATGGAAACAATTACCCAGTGTAAGATAACTTTTGCTAATGACACATATATACCTTTTACTAAAGAAACATCATTGGCGTCAGTGTGTGATCATAATTAATAATCTGCCTTTTAGTACCTTAAAATCACTTATTTAAATTTTTTCTTTTGTTATTCTTTCCGGGGGTACAACAACAAAAATTCAGAAGCAGTAGTTGGTTTTCATATATCTATATCTATCTATGTCTATCTATATCTACCTATATCTATCTATATCTATATCATCTATATCTATATCTATATCAATGTCAGAATAAAAAATTCACTATGTGGGGTCTAGTCCCTCCAAATTTAAATCAGCAATTCTTGAATCTGTTCAGGATATATCAGGTTGAGACTTCCTGATGTTCCTCTTTCCCTAAATCCTTCTGTGTCCTTTTTCTGTACTTATACTCCTTCATCTGTAGTTAGTTGAAAACAAAGGTTAATTTAAAAATACCTACTTCATGCTATTTATCTATCAAAGTCAAATATTGAATGAAACACACATGTACAAACAATAGTGGCCTTTTCCTTGTGCAGTATAGGATGTGGTCAATCATTTGGCAATTCCATTTTGGCACACCATGAACTATTTATTTGTTAAGTCCAGTACTCTGGGCTGCAAAAGCTTAGAGAGATTTTTTTTCCCCCTTTAACAGGAAACTATTAAATTTGCAGGACCTAATGTTTATTTCGCAGTCAAACTTGTACTATTGTATTGATAAATATTTAATGTCATTCAGCTTAGTGGTTATTGTTTTGTACATTTCATTTAAATGATGTTTTATTACTCTCAAAGTGTATCGTGGTCCATCGAGAAAGGAAAAGAAGGGAGAAAAATCTTTCTGACCAGAGATGACATAGAACTCAGTTTCAATTTGGAGCAGAGAGAGGAAAAGGAAAAACAACCAACCAAATATTTTTTGAGGTCCCGGCAGATTATGGTTTTACAAAGTTTCCATTCAGAAAAAACATCTGGAAAACTCCATGAAATTTTTCAGAATTGTTTAAGCTAAAAGACTCTTACAATGCCACAGATTCTAAATTATTTTGAAAGAGAAATATAGACAGATGATGATGTAAATTCTGACTTTTCTGCAAATGATATTGTCTTAGTTTATTCAGCGGGAGGTGGGTGGGGTAGGAGAAAAAGGAATGTCAAATGAGAGGTGATTTCTGTAATAGAAAAAGTGGGTATTTGGGTAAATGAATAAAATGAAATAGCAATCTCTGAATGGAAAAAGACTCTCTGGATGCTCTTATAAATGAGACTGGGCTTAAAAATAATAAAAAAAATACATCTCACGGTAAAATAGAAACAGATCTTGTTTTTGCAGCTGACAGCTTTAGGGTTCAGTACAGTAGTTTGCACATTTTCATGTATGAGGACCTCTTTTAGATGCCAAAAAACTTTTTAGAGATCCACGGTGTATTAACATCCTGTCAGTGTTTGAGAAAATGACTAAAAGCTGTTGTAAATGTATTGACACTTTAAATCATTAAGCTTGTGCACACACACACACACACACACACACACACATTATCAAGTAATATAATAAGCAAGCAAACAAATGAAAGAGTGGTACAAATTAAAGAGACATGCCAGACGCTGACCAGAGTGTAAACCTATAAAGAGTACTAAAATACTATTGAAATAAATGAAAATAGTTTGCCAGTTAACTCAGGTTAGGATTGACCTGTCAAAATGTTGTTGAAATGCAAGTCGGTCCTACTTCTCTACTTGAAGCAGATAACGCCCTCAAGCAGAAATTTTGTAACTAATTTCAAGGGTCCAAGACCCACTCATACTATCTATTAGATACTGAACAATTGATAAGATAAAGGCTTGAAGAGGTGTTAAACCCTAGGATCCCCAGGAACATTAATTTCTCCTTCCAGTAGAACTATACATGTTAAATACAGTAATACTTTTCAGACCACAGTACATTGTATGCATATAGATTCAAAGCTCCTTTATACTTAACCCTTTGCCCACTTCTGATGTACCTGCAGTCCATAGATCAGGAGTAGCTAAATTAGTCAGTAGACTAATTAGAATGGCCCTCAAGAATTCAACCACCCATCTTGGTCTTGATGGCAAAACTTTCCTTGGTCTCATTTGTCATGAGACCTAGTTATGACCTAGTATTTAGCCTCATATTCTCAATGGCTTCATACTGACATCTTGTAATAAATCACTCTTTTCATGAGGTAGCTTGAATGGGCCTTGACCCTGCTCCCAAGGAGACTTAACTGAGTCAATCTCTTGGTTCTTCATACATAGAGCCATTCCCCTAGCAAACTAGAACGTGAGTTCTGTGCTTGTGACCAGTCACATAGTATTCAAAGTTTAGCTGCCCAATTAGATTTTGGCTATCATATTGTCTCCAGAAATCACAAGTTACTTTTCTGTCTTTCACTTGCTTACCTTTAATCCCAATTCAACTTTTATCAAAATTGTATTTATTCTCTCTCCATCAAATCATGTGGTTCACTTTCCCCTTTTATGGATTTCTGAAAGCAAAAGTTAAGTGTTCTAGTATGTCACTTAAGACTACATTTGTTAGGGGCACCTGGGTGGCTCAGTTGATTCAGCATCTGACTTCAGCTCAGGTCATGATCGCACGGTATGTGAATTCAAGCCCCCCATCAGGCTTGCTGCTGTCAGCACAGAGCCTCCTTTGATCTTCTGTCGCCCTCTCTCTCTGCCCCTCCTCTGCTTGCACGCTCGTTCTCTCTCTCTCTCTCAAAAATAAATACACATTAGAAAAAAAGAGTACATATGTTAGTCTAAACATCAATGACATATTTACCAGGACTATCCTACACGTTAGCCAAGGCAGGTTTCTGGCTTGGGGCCTCAGCCAACTATCAGTATTCTAAACCGCGACCTCTTTTTGCCATTGCTTCATAGGCACTCATATTTTAGTTGCTAAATGCTAGCATCCATGTGTAGAAATGCAGCAAAACAGTGAATTCAAAGAATGATGTGAATATGAAATGATACACAGATTATCAGTCCATGTTAGTCCGTGGCCTTTCCAATTAGCGTGCCTATATTTTATAGCTCCTGGACAACAAGAGAATTGTCACTTTGCATGTTAATTGGCAACATTTTCATAGGAGAGTCAAAACATGTGAAATTATTTTTTTCCTTCAATCATTAGAAAATAAATTTAGGAAAATGTAACTGTTGTAAATGTATATACCTCAAAATTCATATAACAAAACTGAGAGTACAAAGGGGGAATAAGGATAAATCTACAATCCTAGTTTGAGATTTCAATACTTTCTCAATAATTGCAATAACACCCAGATTTTTGTATTAAAAAAAATAATCTCGGGACTCCTGGGTAGCTCAGTTGGTTAAGTGGCAACTTTGGCTCAGGCCATGATCTCATGGTTGGTGAGTTCAAGCCCCACGTCAGGCTCTGTGCTGACAGCTCAGAGTCTAGAGCCTGCTTTGGATTCCGTGTCTCATTCTCTCTCTGCCCCTCCCCTGCTTGGGCTTTGTCTCTGTCTCTCAAAAATAAATGAATTAAAAACAATTTTTTTTTTTAAATCTCAAGGGTGTCTGGGTGGCTCAGTCAGTTAAGTGTTGGACTTTGGCTCAGGTCATGATTTCACAGTTTGTGGGTTCAAGCCCCGCATAGGGCTCTGTGCTGACAGCTCGGAGCCTGTGGAACCTGCTTCAGATTCTATGTCTCCCTCTCTCTCTGCCTCTCCCCAGCTCTCACTCTGTCTCTGTCTCTCTCAAAAAAATAAATAAACATATAAAAAATTTTTAAAATCTCAATACCCTTCAAGAGATTAAAATTTTATGAACTATGCTTTCCTATCAAAGAGGAATTAAAATAGAAATCAATATATAAGATATACAGAAAAGTAAAATACATTTGGAAATTAAACCAGCCACTTATAAATAGTTGATGAACAAAAAAAATCACAAGAAATCATACATGGTAATGAATTGTAATTTAAATATAACATCACAATTTGTGAGATTGATATAAAAGCATAAAGTGCAACCTGAAAGCCATATCCAAGCACCTGCCTATTTTTGTAAATAAAGTTTTATTGGAACACAGCCTCATCATTCATTTATGTATTGTCTATGGCTCTTTTTATACTACAGCAGCAGAGCTGATTAGTGGTGACAGACTATATGGCTTACAAAGCTCAAAATATTTTCTATCTGAATCTTTATTGAAAATGTTAACTGGACTTTGATATAATGCAATGGCTAAAGGGAAACAGTCTTAGGGACTTAAGAAAAAAGACTCCAAAAGTTATCAATCAAATTATCTTCTTAAGTTAGAAAAAATAAAGACAAAATTAAATCCAAAATAAGTAGAAGGAAAGAAATAAAGATAAAAGTAGATCAATTAAGTACAAAAAAATCAAAATAAAATCAACAAAGTCCCAATGCTTCTGACAACAGTAATAAAATTAATAAATAAGTTAAATATAATAACTATATGTAATTTAAATAAATAGAAGTACAAAATTTATTTATACATAATATAGAAAATAATATATAAACATATTATTACATAATATACTAATAACAATATAACAATAAACTTGTAGCTAGGAAATAGAAAAACACAAATTATCAATATCAGGAATGAGTTAAAGGATGGAGTGGACAATAAGGAATCATTATAATTAATTTTATGACAATAAATTCTGCAATTTAGATGAAGCAGAAAAATTTCTTGAAAATCCAAAATGGACAAAAGATGATAAAGATATCTAAAAGTGTAATAATTGTGAAGAATTTGAATTTATTATCATGAACTATCTTAACAAAAAAGTCCAGGCACATGTGGTTTCATTGGCTAATTGTATCACACATTTTAATTTTTCTTATTTTCTTAGAGAGAGTGTGCCTGCAGAGGAGAGGGGAAGAGGGAGAGAGAGTCTTAAGCAGATTCCACATTCAGTGCAGAACCTGATGTGGGGCTCATTCCATCACCCTGGGATCATGACCTAAGCTGAAATCAAGAGTCAGACACTCGACTAACTGAGCCACCCAGGTGCACCAATTCTATCAGGCATTATAAAAAGAAATGTCATTTAAAAGTTAAACAGACTCAAAGTAGAGGAATGGAATGATTCTCTAACTTCTTTTATGAGGCCAGACAATCCACATCAAAATCTTAAAAAGATATTTCACAAAAATAAAATTATAAACAAATATCCCCTCATAATAACAGACACAGAAATATTTAAATGTATTTTTAAAAATTAGCAGATCAAAAATAACAGAAAAGATAATACATTATAACCAGGCAAGGTTTATCCCTCTTGATTTAACATTTAAAAATCAATCCATGCAGTTCACCAAATTAACAGGACAAAAGAAAGTATTCAGATTTCCAAAACACATTTGAAAAAAATTAAATGGCCATTCTCCATAAAAATTCTTGGTGAAATAGGAAGAGAAGGAAAACTTCTTTAAATGGATAAAGTATATCTCCAAAAATTCCACATTATGTTAATAATGAAATGCTAGCATTTCCTGTATGTTTAGGAACAAAGGAAAGCTGTTTATCTCACTATATTTACTAAACATTACTAGGAGCTCCCAGCCACTGCAATAAGGCAAGAAAAAGAAATAAAATGCAGTGAGATTGGAAATGACAAAATCAAACAATTTTTACCTGAAGACAACAAAACTACTGAAAGATATAATTGTAGGGAATTTCAAAAAAAAAAAAAAAAAAGAAACTGCAAATAATAGATAAATTTAACAAGATAGTGTTGTACATTATCACTATTGAAAACTCGAATTTATTTCTACATGCTACCTGGAAATAATTAGAAAAAGAAATAAAACGTTCAGATTATCAGGAACATAAAATACTTATAAATATATTCATCAATATATGTATAACCTCTATTTTGAAACTATATAAAATTGCATAGAGTCATTAAAGAAAGACAAAATATATGGAGAAATATGTTGTGTTCTTGGATTAGAAGATTTACTGCTGTTTAGACAGTTTTCTTCCCAAATTGATTTATACATTCAATACAATTCAAATAAAAAGCTCCAAAACCTAATTTTAGAGAAACTGAGAAGAGGATCCTAGTCAGATGCGGCTGGACTTGAAATCATCCAAATGTCAAGAAGGCTTCATCATTTATCTGTCTGGCGCATCAGCTAGAATGGAAAGAACACCTGCCCACTGGCGGGGCATCTCAGTGGACACATGGCATCTCTCCTGGCTATTTTGGCCTTTCTCATAGCCTGGTTTGCTCATGGTAGTCAGATATCTGAAGCCACATAAGTGATCCAGAAAAAAACATGTGGAAGCTGAACGGTTCTTATGAGCTAGACTTAGAAATAATACTGTGTTATCACTGCCATGCTCAATTGGTTAAAAAAAAAAAAAAAAGTCAGTGTATCACTAGTCCAGCCAAAAAACAAAAGGAGGGACTATGTAGGCATATGGAGGTTGAAAGGAGTGGCTCATGGGGGAGGGGAGAATTTTATAGCTGGCTCCCACATTTATAAAGCTAAAAAGTAGCAGAAATAGAATTTTAACTTTGATTTGATGAGTTCCAAAGTCAAAACTTCTAACCAGTGTATTTTCCTTATCTACTTCATTTTAAAGTTTTTATTTCTATTACATTAATATTAAGAAATTTGTTCACCTTATCTAATTGCATTTCGGGTGGGTATGATGGCTAGTTTTATGTATTAACTTGTTTAAGCTATAATACACAGTTATTTAATTAAACATTGATCTAGGTATTCCTATGAAAGTATTTTATAGATGTTGTTAATATCCACAATCAGTTAGCATTAGAGAAAGATTACCTTATCCATTCAGCTGAAAGTTTTGAAAAGAAAAATGTGAAGTTTCCCAGAGAAGAAATTCCCTCAAGTCTACAGTATCAAATTCTGAATTTCTAGTTTGCTGGCCAGTCCTTACAATCATATGAGTCAATTCCTTAAAATAAATTTCTTTATACATACACACACACACAATAATTGTATATGCATAATATATATGCATATTATAGTGTAAAATATATATAATATATATTATAAAAACACATAAATGTGTATTCCTACACATTATACATGTATACACATATATGTTCATATATAATGTAAATATGCATATTGTATAATAGCATAGTATAATACTGTATAAATGTACACATACATAACATTTGTATATATGTGTATATGCAGATAGATATAGACACAGATATCCTATTGATTATATTCTCTGGAGAACCCTGACTGATACAGGGGATATATATGTCACCTATAAGGAATAACATTTAATTTGGGCCCACATAAAAGAGGTTTAGCTTTGGGGGTTTAGCCTAAAATTTATTTCGTTTCAGAAGACTCTATCTGTGTATGTAGCCTTTCAAGTGCTTTTATGCACTGATGCCAAGTCTGTTTAAAACTTAGAAAATAGGGGCGCCTGGGTGGCTCAGTCGGTTAAGCGGCCGCCTTCGGCTCAGGTCATGATTTCGCGGTCCGTGAGTTCGAGCCCCACGTCGGGCTCTGTGCTGACAGCTCAGAGCCTGGAGCCTGTTTCGGATTCTGTGTCTCCCTCTCTCTGACCCTCCCCCGTTCATGCTCTGTCTCTCTCTGTCTCAAAAATAAATAAACGTTAAAAAAAATAATAAAATAAAAAAAAAACTTAGAAAATTAAAGCAGATCATGCTATTCATACAAAAGACCATTTGAATGTGGTGATATCTTTATTAAACCAAAGCATCCAAAATTCCACTGTGTTTACAGCAAGTTGAACAAACAGAAATGATACACAACAAATAACATAATATGTGTAATGTGGCATTAAACACACACACACACACGCACACACACACACACACACACACACACAGAAAAACAGGATGCGGCATGGCAATATCATATCTGTCTCAAAGTGCCTTTGTTGGTTTAGGCAAATCAATTCAAAAGCTTAACCTAATTAGAATGTAGATTTGTATGGCTTTTTGGTGAAATGCACTGGAGGGGAGAAAGGATACGGCTAGAGCTTTGGGGCTTTTGCATTAAGCTCCAGCTGCAGCCAGCAGACACTGTCCAAAAGATGACCTCCAAATAATTAAATGTTTTCCATATGTTTGCTCAGGTATACTCTTCTAATTCAGGTTTTGCCAGGTCTTTCCAAGCCCACGGCTTCTGATTGTGCTGGCTCGGTGCTTAGAAAAGACACATAATTAGAAACTATTCAATATTCTATAATTGGATTATATATATATATATATATATATATATATATATATATATATATACCTACAACAGTCAGTTCTTTTCATTTGATCTTCAAAATGGAGCCCTTCCTAAGTATGATACCATTAGATTGATTTCAGGTTAGAGAAATCTCATTTGCTTTTTGGGTGTTTGGAAACAGTTTGAGATAAAACTGAAAAAAAAAGTATCTCATCAAAAACTAAGGGAAAGTAGAATAAACTTTCTATTTCTCAAAAAAGCTTAGGGACGTACTGGCTCTTTATAATAAAATATATTTTCTACTTTGAGCATACTCAACATTAAATCTGAATGTATTATTTGAAATTTCTTCAAATAGAGAATGAATGGTTATGTTTTCAATCAGCACTTGTATGACTAGATAGACTTTAATAAAAATATAATAGATTTGTTGGGACATATGGCAAGAAAACGCTGTATCAAAGAGGCTGCAAATCAGAGCTTTCATATATAAAGGCTGGGAACTTTACAGGATTATCCTACAATTTACATACCATACCCTTCCCCCACTTCCTGCCTATTTTGTGCTTGTGCCTCTTTTTCAAAGTCTACCTATGGTCAGTTTAAGAACTATGATCTCTCCTTCCTTTATGTCAGCGATTGACAAACTTAAGCCCAGGGACACTGCCACCCTAATTTTATAAATGAAATATTTGTGGAACAGAGCCATGTCCATTTGTGGACGTATTATTTCTGGTTGCTTTTGCTCTAGAGTTAACAGTTGTGACAGACGTGGTAGGGCCTGCAAGGCAGAAAGAAATATTTACTATCTGATCCTTTACAGAAAAAGTTTTCCAACTCTTGCTTTATACTGATAAAGTGATAAATGGAGCATCACATAATTCAATGTGCTTATTTATTCATTCTATAAACACTTATTGAACATTAATTATGTTTCAAGAATATGTCATATAGTACTTTTACAAATATGAACATGACACCAAAACTGACCCTAAAGATCATATGTTCCATGGAGAGATTGCCATGAAATTAAAGAATTACAACATAGTGCAATGGTTACTACAGAAGGCAGGTTTAAATTTTAGATGAGAGAGAATGGAGCAACTAATGGTATAGGAACTGGGAAGAGATGATATTTGATAAGCATTTAGTGTAGGAACACTCGTTCACAAAGTTGGGTGAGAATGATATTCAGAGCGAAAGTAATACATGTGCCAAACCCTGGAAATCTCATCGTGTGGAGAGAGAGTATCAACTATAACAGCGCTGTGACCTGAGAGGCAGTAACAGTAAACAGGCTCCATATGCAGACCGGGGTCTTATTCAATATGAAAACAGTCGTTGAAGGGTTATGGGAAGATATTGAAGCCTTTTAGGAAAGGAAACAACATGATCACATTTACATTTCAAAATAGCTCAGGCCAACATTTAAGGATGGGCAGGAGTGAAGAACAGAAAAGAGTAAAATGAAAATATAAACCAAGAAAGGGTATTAATATTATTTTGACAGAGTTATAGAAACCCAACTTGAATTGACTTTAATCAGGCTTATTCATTTGGAAGGCCATCCACAGATCTAGATCTGTATTTCTCCAGCTAAACGTCCTCAATAATGGAAAACTTCTGCTTCCCAATTGTTCTAGTCAAATTAACCCAACTCACTTGCCAGGCTTTGACCTCATGCCATCTCTAAACCAACCACCATGTGCTGACCTGAAAGGAGACGGCAATTATTTTCCCATAATTGAGTTTGAAGTAATAACATTAACATATATTAGCTCTGTAAAGTTTTATGAATGTGTGTTTAAGTTCAGCCTTGATTCTCTGCTTATTCATTCACCGAGCATATCTTGTTTGAATGTTACTTGGTGTCAGGGGTTGAGTAGGTGGAAATGCAGGCACGGAGAAGCTGCCTCTGCCTTCAGGGATCTTTTCATCTAGTAAGTGAAAGAAAAATCCAGTGAAAAAAGAGAAATAGTAGATGAAGTAAGAGATAGGCAAGCTTGGGGTGCTATGGGAACCCAAGAGAATCAAATAGGGGAGGCAGGAGTTGTTAAGAGGGTCGCCCATCAATAAAACTGTCCAAAGTGAGACTTGAAGGGGTGTAGAATCCAGCCAAGGAAGAGAAGGAAGTGAATTGTGAATCGACAAAATGAAAATATACAAATCCTTGGCAATCAGGCCAATCAATTCAAAGAGGAAGGTAGACATGAGGAGAGATGGAATCCAAGACGTTAGCCAAAGTCAGGCCAAGAAGGTTGGAGACACCATGATAAAGAACTGGAACTTTATTTTGAGGGAAATTTGGAACAATTGAATCATTTTAAGTTGCGAGAGTATCGTGAATCAATTTACCCTTTAGAAAAAAAAAAAACACTTTCTATATAGAGATTGGTTAGTGTCTCTTGGCCTCTCATTTCAAGCGAACAATAGCCATGTAAAGAGCTAAACTGTTTAATTTCAACTTAAAGAATGGATAGATTCAGAGCAGGCACAGTACAGCTGTTCTCTCTTTCATACTGTAACCACTCTGAAACTCAGCTGGTTTCCTCTGCGTAAGAGGAATAATAATATTTCCTGCTTTATAGGATTGTCATGGAAACAAGTGAGATAACATAATGCAAAAACTCTACAATAAAGCCAATTGCATAGGCATTGCTCAACAAGCTGCCATGATTTTTATCATCATTATTATTATGAGTATTTGTTCAATGAAGCTCATAGGCATTCTATCTCATGAAGTTATACAGACACTGAGATCGTGTGTAAGAGGGACGGGGGACAGGCTGCGAAAGAGCAAAGGTAAGAGCAACAATGAGAGAGATGCTGATCCATCTCAGAGAATGGGGGGATTTTTATCTCATTTGATATGAAGATCTTTACAAACTCTACCATAAATAAACATTATTCTTACAGTTGGCAAAATGCAGCAACCTCTGGGGTGAAATGAAGCAGCTGCTTAACAGAGCACAGCTCTCAGCAGGGGAAAGAGTACTTTAGTCAACCGAAACCATAGGCACTGGTGTTAATCAAAACGTGTTTCAGGTAAAGATCATAATGTGTGTTTTCACAGCATTAATTAAGAAAGCAAACTATTATCTGGAGGCAAATTAAAATGAGGAAGCTGTTCTATTAAAACTTCTATGGAGCAACCATTACCCAAAACTAGTCTCATAGACTCAAGGAGGAAATAAGGGGTAAGAGAAAAAGCAGATCATATATACCTTCAGGGACACAAGCTTGCATAGTTTTATAATTTTCACTAATGAGAGAAGAACCACTTGGTTTTGTAAAGCAAATCAGGGAAACATATTGACCATGCACGTTGTTTCCCAGTCCCCAAAGATTCTAGCAAATATTACTTTGGTATAACAAGACTTCTTTAAGAAAGAAATGGATTTAGTCAAAAGGTTCCTTTCTTTTCATTCCTGTTTGTGTCTGTACCACAGTCATGGTGTACACCTTATGGATAAATGAGGAGACTTTCCCTTTAAATGAGATGCCCAAAGACCAATACAGATGTGTGGCTGGCCTTACCTTAAACAAATGGGCGGAGTAATATGTGTAATGATTTGAAATATGTCACAATCCCTTATATACACATCTGAAACCCTCCATTTTGGTGGGCTACACAATGAATGGTTTTGAGGATTCTTTTCTTTTCCCTTTCTTAAAAAAAAAGTCGGGGGGTTGCATCTAGATGGCTCAGTCGGTTAAGCGCCCGACTTTGGCTCAGGTCATGATCTCACAGTTCGTGAGTTTGAGCCCCACGTCAGGCTCTGTGCTGACAGCTCAGAGCCTGGAGCCTGCTTCAGATTCTGTGTCTCCCTCTCTGTCTTTCCCATCCCTTGCTCGTGCTCGGTCTCTCTCTCAAAAATACATAAACATCAAAAAAATAAAATATAAAGATGTTTCCAGGAATACAGTGATAGTACAATTATCCCTGGAAGAAAAATTAATAATAAATTCCATAGAGCAATTTCATTCATTAATCTCGTTCTTTTTTTGCAGAAAAGACTGTGGATAGCAGTGGGCATAGAGACAAAGGGAGAAAATAAAATAGAGGAAAGACCCAGAAGGAGGAAACAGAGTCTTTGGGAAAGAGGCACTAATACTACCTTCTTTATAGGTAGAGATGCCTGACAGGACTCTTATGAAAACATGATTAAAGATGAAAAAAACAGAGCAGGCAACAATACAACCCATTTCTTGCCCATGCCTGTCAAGGGATTTCATATAAGCAACTGGAGTGGAGATTTGGGAGAAAACTCTTAACTTCAGATATCCCAAGGGGACTCTCAGTCTGCTCATTAATGCCTAATTTACTCATTCTTTCTGGTTACTTGTCTAGGGAAATAAATTTGTCTTTGCTTCTTTCATATTATCCCTTACCACCATAAAGAAACTTTTAAATTATTATTATGCCCTTAATATGTTTGGTAATTCCCACATATTTCATGTGAATTTCTCCTTGACTTTAATTCTCTGCTTTTCCACATCACTATCAGCTCCCATTTTGATTAATGTTTTATCCAATGGTCATATCAGAATAGAAGTCAGAGGTGACCACCATCCTCACAAGGAATAATCTAACTTGGGATTTCTCTCGTTGTATTTAAACAAATGCAACTGGACAAGTCCTTTACAAACTTAAAACAACTCCCACCATCCTCTTGTATCATGAAGCATGCCACGTTTGCAAATACAAAAGAAGGAATACACAAAGAACCTAAAAATATTGTCTAGCTTCACTTGGTGATTTTCAGCTGGTTAGGAAAAGAACAAAGGCTTCCGGTTTCTAGGGTACTTGTCTTAACTAATACACACAACTACATTAATACATAATGCAGATGAAAACAATAGGAAGAAGGGTCAGTATGGCCACCCTTCCTTCTCTGATTCTGACACTTGGACTGGGCAGGGATCCACCTGCACCACCATATGTCGGCACAGCAGAGAAGTGAAAAGCTCTTCTCTTTGACCTCCTGGGATTTCTACATCAGATGAGATCGAGCTGAAGGCAACAGCTGGCTTGCAGATGTGCACGATTACCCACATCTAACCAGCTGGGGCAGAGGCAGAGACATCTTTGAGTGTGTACCCAATTCCATGTGGTCAATCAACAGCCTTTGGTCTATTTGGAAGTCTCTGGAACCTGTTTCTTTTCTTTGCTTACAGGCTGATGGAAAAAGACTGAGGAGGATTTTAGATGTGGTGGGGGTAAAGTGAGGGTTTGGAACTGAGTCAGTACACGGAATCAAGTCAGATGGATAACGGGTGGTATGATGCTCCTGGAACGTGAGCTTAGACTGCCATTTTACGAACATACTTATGAAGGTATAATCTCATTGAAAGAAAATGAGACAAGATCTGGCTCATGTGGCTGGAAATTGCTATGAACTAAGAATTACATAACATGGGAGGCAAAGTTACACACCTCACAATCGCTGGAGAACGAACAGAGTCTTTTTTTAACGCATGCACATAACTTAGTCCATACTGTCTTAGAGCACACAAGGCAAAAAGTACACACTGTGCTGATCTTTTCTGGAATCCTATTGCCTGACCTAGACAGGGGCAGGCTCACCGGACAGAAAGTTGAAATCTAATGTTAGAAACCGGCCACTTTCAGTTCGTATCTACGTTAGGATTTGGATTTAAGTTACCCGAAAGTGATAGCTTTTAATCTTTGCAAACTAATTTGACTCGAACGGATTCAGAAGCGACTTGGAGCACAAGTCAGCACGTTGCTAGACAGTGCTGTATGCCATGCTCCACCATCTGTATGTGCTCGATGCCCATCTCTGGTCAACAGTCTCCCAGCCCCATCAACCCCAACACTGGTGACAGATTTGGTTTAGCCCCGCAAGTACTTAGGGAGACTGGCAGGCCACTCCCTGGTACTTAGGAAAGGATGATTCTGCAGGGCCGTCTAATCGTGAAAGTGATTAGTTACACCGCCCTCAAGGGTGACTTATAATCCACACTTTAATACTTTGCAGTTGAAGGTAGAAATTCCATAATAAGTTGAAAAGCTATTTTCAATTTGTTCTCTTAATTTCTATTAATGGTGCACTGAAACTGTTACTCTTTTGCAGGAAAAATTTCAAAGCATGTAACTTGTTGTTTCAGTAAGAAAAATCCTAAAATCCTAAAAAGCCTAAGAGAAAAATCCTAAAAGATTTTATTTAACATTTTCAGAACAAATGTATTAATTTGAAAAATCCATAAGATACATGTATTCCAAAATATTTTTAAAAACACTTATACTAGGAGCCTACTTTTTGTGCAGGGGGCTCGAAAATTTGAGGCAACTACAAATACATGGGAGAACATATCAAAATGACTAATGCCATAGCTATACTAAATAATCACGAAATATCAAAAAGGTAAAAATATATTGCACAATTTAATCTGATGGTGGTGCCTGTGAGGTATCTTTGCACATTGCAGACTTACAATATTTTGTTTTTGTCTGACTAGATACCTGCAAATATTTGAAAGATCTACTAATTCCTTTCATTTAACCTACGCATACCATTCTCTCCCCTTGTCCTTGACCATGCCTCGGGATATCCAAAGCATCTGGAAACCAACACAAACAGAAATGGAATTGCATAGCATGACAGGACCTTTCTTATGCATGGCTGGCTCCCACTTGAAGGAAGGGAAAGCATACATAGCAATGTAAGTCTACATGCACAGCTTCTGATTTGGTCCATGAATTATAGATGGACTTCTGAGGGGCCGTTTCCCTTATGGTTTCTAATGCAAAAACAGTCTGTAAATTTCCAATGCTCTTGACCCAATATGTTAATCAGGCAGTAAGGCAGACACCCATGTCCTCAGCGCTAAGTTTAATTAATGGCATCTATAACCATACAGTCTCCTTTTCCTCCCCTTAAACACTACATGATGGGATACATTCTCCCACAAGGGCCCAGAAGTTTGTGTTTTCTAGTCATGAAGTTTTGTTCACTATTGTAAGGTCAGCACATTCATTTCTCAGTACTCTCAGTTCCCAACTGCTATTTAAGCTGTTAGTTCATTGAGTTCATCTGTCATGGGCCTGCTTTAACATGCTTGCCAAAGGCTCTGAGAACTGTTTCCACTCTGCAATTTCTTTGCGCTAATGAATCACTTTGAACTAGTCAGATATATCCTCACCGTTGAATGGAATCCCTTATGTGGGTTCAGCGTAACAAGACCACGCCAAATGCCCTCACCTGCTCACTGTGCTATGTCATCTATTTATCTGTGACATGTCAAGGTATCTACAAGTCTGGAAGAGAAGCCTCCTTGCTTTGTCCACATAATGAGATATGACACAAGGCCTGTGTATAAAAGTGCCAAGGTGGGGCGCCTGGGTGGCGCAGTCGGTTAAGCGTCCGATTTCAGCCAGGTCACCATCTCGCGGTCCGTGAGTTCGAGCCCCGCGTCAGGCTCTGGGCGGATGGCTCAGAGCCTGGAGCCTGTTTCCGATTCTGTGTCTCCCTCTCTCTCTGCCCCTCCCCCGTTCATGCTCTGTCTCTCTCTGTCCCAAAAATAAATAAACGTTGAAAAAAAAATTTTTTAAATAAATAAATAAATAAATAAAAGTGCCAAGGTACATCCACAAAATACATAGAAACAAGAACTTACATGTTTTTACAGCTATTCATGGTTCTCAATGGATACAACTGAACTTGGGTTTTGAAAGTAAATACTCTCTTTAAAATAATCACAATTCTCATCATTATGGTTATGAATCATTTAGCATTAGATTTCTCTAGAGCTCTCCATGTAAATGGAGATAACTTTGGTCCAGATGAGATTGTCATCTCCATGGCATGGTATCATGTTGGAGCTTAAAAACAGTATTTCTGTTTATTTGGTTATTACAAGAAGTACCTTACTGTCATGTTTCTGCATAATCAGAAAATCTGTTGTTATTTAAAGTTTCAAAGAACAAGTGTGTATTCCCAGAAAAAGTGGTTTGTATACCTCTCCAGACTTGATAACAGGAAAGACCCAGAAGTTATATAGAAAATATATTACTTGTAGCTATAATATGTTTAGGCCTTAATCTGATTACTGAAATCATAGCCAGGATTTTGCCCAGCTTCTAGAAGATGTGATACTTCCTTACAGCAAATGAATCACACAAATCTCAGTCATTTTGACTTAAGTCACAAGATAAAGATTCTGGATTTTGTTCTATATTCTCATTACAAGCAGGACATACTCTTTTGACTACGAGAATGATGATCTGGCTTACAGTTTATGTCCGCCTGCTTTCACGGTAGCTACCATTGTATAGCTTCCTCTATGAAAAACTGTCTCCAAGGGTAGAGGGAGTAGAGCCTTGGGCCTGGGTGGTGCACACACTATCGGGTAGGCACAGACTGATCTCACTAGAACCAGCTGCGGGGACCTGGCAAAGCCAGAGAGTGCAGACAGGTGCAGTGATGACACACGTGTGAGCTCCATGAAGTACACAGATAGCACTGGGGCCACCTATGTATATTCGTTCATTCATTCATCAGTTTTCAGCACCTACTCCGTAACAGGTGTTGCAAAAAACACTAGGAAGGGATCAGTGAATAATACAGGCCCAATCTTCAAGGGGCTCCGGTCTAGTAGCAGCCATCTGCTCAGTAGTGAGGAAGATGGCATTTGTTTTTTCTTTCCATTTTCATCCAGTAAGCATTATGTTAATTTTTTTTTTTCATTTCAGTTCCATTCCATTATAGAAAGATTGACAGGGAAATTTAATCCAAAAGACATCTATTCTATACCTACTGGAAGCAAAGCACTGTGTTAGGTGCTGTAGGGGATGCAAACATGGCTAGGAGTCTATGGGTGCCTAAGAGGGTGAGAGAGGAAAAGGAAACACATATAGAAGAGTGTAAATAAACAGAGCATGGTAGGGGTTAAGTCTATCACCTTAGGAGTGGCTGTCACAGGAACAGGAATTTGATGGAATCTTTTCAAAACAGTCTAATATCAGAACCTTTGTGAAGAAAAGAATAACTAAAGGAAAACGCAGAGTAGGGATTATTGAATTAACTCCTGAGACTGGAAGAGAGGTTCAAAGAGGAGTTTCAGGAAAGGTAAGGGAAGTTACAGAATATCATAAAATGTGGAGCAAATACATAGAGAAGCTTAATATCATACATATCCTTAGGGCGCCTTTACCTTTGAAATTTCCCATCAGAAGAGTGTTCCATCAGACGTTAAAAATTGTCTTCATCATTCAAGGTCCTTGTGAAGCTCTACCTACTGCAACTAACTTCCCCCAACCACTGAGCCAGTATTGCTCTCTCTCTCTTCTTGGAATGCATTTAATCCCATTTGCCTTCTAAAACAATCATATGCCTACAGCTACAAGTGGTTATGCTTTGTCTCCCCAGATGGTAAGCTACTTGAAGGAAGTCTTTCCCTTGTTCTTCTGTCCTACCTTCCGTGATACATACCAAGGCACATAATGATAGCTAAAAAAAATAATTGTTGCTGTGACTAGACCACATGTCTTAGAGCTATAAAATCCCTTTCAAATCCACATCAGCAATGACTTTTCTTGACTGATGATCTTACTATTTCTTGCATGTTTATTTATTTTGAGTGGGAGAGGAGAAGAAAGAGAGGGAGAGAGAGAGATAGAGAGAGGATCCCTCTCCTGAACCATGAGATCATGACCTAAACCAAAATCAAGAGTCGGACACTTAAATGAGTAGGCCATCCGTGTGTCCATGATCTTAAGATTCTTAATAAAATCTCTTCTTACCTAGTATTTATTCACTATATACATAGGCTGAGTACTATAAAATAGATGAAACACTGACTTAACCCTGACCTTTAAGGATGTGACTCAAGATCATTCCAAGCACAGTCTTGGTTCTGAGTGCCAGACATAAGCCTTGTTTCTTGCTCCAATAAATTACTTGCACCTTCTCTAATTCTTTGAAAGAACAGAAATAGGTACAATATATATTTGGGAGTTTCCTTCTTGGAAGAAAAAAAATGTATCCACTAGATGATTTTTCATTTCTGAAATGTAAGGGTCTGAATTTTAAGGATAAGTCTACTGTTCAGCATCCTTAATTATCCCAACCTCACAATCCATACTTTAAGATAAGGCTATTAACCAATCACCCAAGCTAGCAAAGAAGGCATGTATTTTTAAAAAAAATTTTTTTAACTTTTATTTATTATTGAGAGACAGAGAGAGTCAGAGCATGAACATGGGAGGGACAGAGAGAGGGGGAGACACAGAATCTGAGCTATCAGCACAGAGCCCGATGCAGGGCTCGAACTCACAAGCCGCGAGATCATGACCCGAGCCCAGGTCAGACGCTTCACCAACTGAGCCACCCAGGTGCCCCGAAGGCACGTATTTTAAAGAAACATTAAGTCTTATCTTCATCTGCAAACTGCTCATGATCCTTCTGCTTAAGTGAAAAAAATACGGGTTTTTCCCCTGACCACCAAAATAATCATGCAAATTAACATTTGAGAATGCTGAAATAATTATCCCATAGTTTGAATTTAGAGAGACTCCAACACTTCTTTTTTTCCTGACAGAATGACAGTGTATTATAAATTCCAACAATTTATATTTTAAGGCCCCAGCTTCCCATGCCTGCCAGCCATGTCATAGCCTTGAGGAATTATGGCCGTTTAATCAGGGTTGAGCATTTCCATGCTCAACCTTCAAGCAGTGATGCTGTGCCCATGCTTTCACCAGTGATAGATGAATCCACTTACTCTACGGCTTCCTGCATGACAATACTTCAGAAGCCCTGCTAAAGTTCACATTTCTCAATATATCAAACTTTAGCAGCACAATGACCTTCTAATATTTGTTTTCAACTGTTTATAACCAACAGTTCATTACCTTGCCACCATGGAGAGGAAGGAAGCTGGCCAATGCTCACTTACAGAGCAGGTACTGCAGCCAGTACTAGGCTTGGAAATCGGATTGTAGGCAATCCCATAAAGAAGAGTCTAGGAGAATGTTAGCCTCTTAAGCTGCCGAGGCGATCGGAGGCAGTCAGAATTACAACAGCCTTATCTGTCTTTTAGTGTGTTGCTTAAAAGATGCACGAATCCCTTTCCGGACATTTTTTTTTCTATGTAGTAGAGTTAATCATTTTTATTTGAAACCGTCACTCACCCATCCCACCCCCTTGGTCACAGCCATTCAATCTAAACTCTCTGGGATAATCTAGAGGTCTCAACAGGCAATACGTATTCTCCAGTGTTTGGATTTGGACTCTCCTCACAAATGAGCTTTGCTGCCCTGGTAAATGGGATATGATCATACGTGAGTTCGGTGGGATTCTTTTTGCCACTCAAGTTTAACGCCTAGGGGGAAAAAAAAAAGAATACCAGATTTTTTATTTATTGGAGGGGGTTGTTTTTGCTTTTGGGTTTTGTTTTTGGGTTTTTTGGGATTCTCTCTCTCTTCCCTCTCTATCTGCCCCGCCCCTGTTGGTTCTCTGTCTCCTCTCTCAAAATAAATGAACTTTCGGGGCGCCTGGGTGGCGCAGTCGGTTAAGCGTCCGACTTCAGCCGGGTCACGATCTCGCGGTCCGTGAGTTCGAGCCCCGCGTCGGGCTCTGGGCTGATGGCTCAGAGCCTGGAGCCTGTTTCCGATTCTGTGTCTCCCTCTCTCTCTGCCCCTCCCCCGTTCATGCTCTGTCTCTCTCTGTCCCAAAAAATAATAAATAAACGTTAAAAAAAAAAATAAATGAACTTTCTCACCGAGATTTAGCAGAAAACTTGCCTAAACCACCCACAAAATACTTCCCTACCTCAGGACCCACTCTGAGCTTGATAACCTTCTAAGAATGAACGTAAGAATGTACGTTTAAGACAATGGATTCCAAACGGGACATAGGCTCATGCCTACTTGCATACCAGGTACCCTGAGATATGCCTCAAACCTAATTCGTAAAGAAGAACTGGTGTTATTACATGTTTATTTCATCGAAGGAGACAGTGATGAATGGTGTGTGCCCCAGGATGGCAGGAAGATTTCATCAGCCACAGCAACTCCATTGGCTGAATTTGGTTACATGGAGGGATATGTTGGAACAAGTTGTGAGACAGCATTAGGCCTCTGCGGGAAAGTGTTGTTACCTATGAATAATGACCACTCTGGGTACTAGAGATATGAAAAAAGACACAAGTGCTAGCTATTTTCCATCCCTGCCATAAATCCTTGACACATAATTAGAATGTCTCCTCAAGAGTCGAGGGAAGAAGGGAGATCTTAAAAGTTATCCTTGGAAGGGCACCTGGGTGGCTGAGTAGGTTGAGCGTCCATGATCTCGTGGTTCATGGGACTGAGCCTTGTGTCAGGCTCTGCACTGACAGCATGGAGCCTCCTTGGGATTCTCTCTGTCCCTCTCTCTCTGTCCCTCCCCTGTCGCATGCTCTCTCTTTCCCTCTCTCTCTCTCTCTTTCAAAATAAATAAATAAACCAAAGTTATCCTTGGATAGTTTCTTTTTCAACCCTTTCCATCATGTATTCTACTCTTTCTCCCTTTCTTACATCTACTTTACATTTAATTAAGTTTGGAAGTACAGGAATAGAAAAAAGACACAGGTAATATCTATATTTGACCAAGACTCTTGATAAGGACAAACTTTTGCAATGTCATTTTCTCCTGGATGTGTCATTTTAAACTCGAGTGGTCATAAGAATCACCTGAGGAGCTTGTTTCCAGTGTTGGCTCTGAGTTTACCCCTAAAAGATTCTAATTAGAGCCATAGGCAGATACCACAGATCTGCATCTAACAGACACTCAAAGTAACTCTGAGCCTGGGGTGGGGGGTGGGGGCTCTGGGCCACAATTTGAGCAACACTGCCCTAAACCAAGGTAAGATCCCCTCTCACCTGTGAGCTGCGATCTGAATTAATGCCAGCTATTTTTTTCCCACTTCCAGCCCACTTAGTACTTTCCCAACAAAATCGCTGGATATGTTTTAACAGGAGCCATAATCTTATGTTCCAAAATGAAATTGGAGAGACCCTTTTCCTGGGCTCAGTACCCCACTGTCTGCTCCTCCCCATTCTGTCCCTGGTTTATCCTTTTTATTATTTATCTACGTGGAGCTTCCTCTCTTCATTCCCATAGAATTATGCATTAAACTGAGGATGGATTTGTGTCTTACTCTTCTTTGTATTTCTTACAGTAAGCTACATAATAAGCATTCATCAATGTTCTTTAAAGGGAATAAAACAGATCAAGCCCTTCACTGAGTCAATTGTCCTCAGGAGCCAGTCCATTCGTGGATCAAGATATCTATTTATCATGGTTATTTGTGATGTTGATGAAGATAGCAGCAATAACCACTAACGGAGCTCCTCAACCAGAGGCATAATATTGTGTTGTGCTGAGTTTCACCTTTGTTCTTCCTTCACTTCTCTTGGCAATCCAGGGAGGTTGTCCAAGGAGGCAGACGTGAAGAAGGTGGGCGGAGCTTTAATATGCAAGGTCCTTTCTCATCTTGGAGAAAACAATGGCCGCTGAACCCACAACCAATCAAACCACATCCTCCGGAGCTGTTGAGTGAAAAGCCTCGGCTCCTGGGCATTAATCATTTCCATACATGAATGAGGAGCTTGTGTGGAAAGGTAGTTATGTTTATAAGCAGGCACACACACTCAATCCCACTTCCCCCACACATACACATGAGCGTTGAACTTTCTGAGACACAAGGGTGTCTTTCAATTTATCCTTTTTTAAAAGACCTGGGTGGATATAAGGATTACAGGTTTCCTGCCTGTCCAGGGAGAGTGATGGCTCTGCTCTCTAAGAACTTAACTCCCAGGCTTAATTATTCTGCAAGTGTACCGGTGTAGTAAACATGTAGGCCAAAAGCAATTTAATCTATGCTGCATTGACTTTCAAATCATTTCATTTCTAATTCAGACACATGCTTTTGTTAAGGCATTTATCACTTTTACATAATCAACCAGATTGTCCCATGGCTATCAGCCCTCGAGACCCCCCCGGCCTCACCAAGCCTGCATCAGTAGCAATAATTGACATTTCATACCGTTCTATGTTGAGTCAGCCTCAGAGGCTCCTCCCCAAGTGCCTCACTTCATCGTTCAATGTAGCTCTTACTCACAGAAAATTTATCAAGGACTGCAGAACTTGTCAGCGAGGCTGTTCGTTCTTAATTACCAAGCCATTGTGGTGCTCTTGCAAAGGTGGGCACCGTTTGTTCTACAAACACACTCTGAATTCCTTGAAACTTATCAAATGGCTTTTGTCAGATCAGTAAATCAGATGTATTACTTCCTCAAATGGGTCAAGATTAAAAAAAAACATTAACAAATACAAATATTCTGAAGTGTTAGAATATGAGAAATCAACAGATCTCCAAAGAACTTTGAAGTCATACCTGATGTTAATAACCTATCCCTTGCAAACATAAGGCCAGTGAGGTATATACCAACAGCCTCCAAGGACTGTCCTCCACCATCCAAATCTCCAAACTGCAAGGAAGAATGTTCCCACCATGCATGTCACATATTAAATCTGCACACTTTTGAAGTTAGGGAATAGAGTTAGAGACAGAGAAGGAAAAAATACTTGGAAAATAAGTGAAATCATGAGGCACCCCAAAGGGGACCAGACTAATGTGGAGGATGTTTCTGATTAGGTTGATGACTAAGGTTTCTTTTCATCAAAGGAACTTTAGATCAAGGAAAAGCATTGTAGGTTTATGACACAAGATGACTGTCAGTGTGCTAAATGAAGCAGGCTGATCCCTTACCCTCAGAAAGGGGACTGTGATCCCTGAATAACAGCATTTTCTGGAGCATCAACCACAAAAGTACACATGACACTGTTTGGTAAAACTGTAAAGTAGCATATTCATTATTGTGGATAGCATTTTTTTTTTAACTTAGTGCTTAAATAAGCAATTTGGTCTCTGAAAATTTTAATGTTTTTATCAGGTCTTTTAAACAAAACTAACTCCATCTGGTAAGCATCCCACTTCGGCTCAGGTCTTGATCTCCAGGTTTGTAAATTCAAGCCCCACATCAGGCTCTGTGCTGATAGCTTGGAGTCTGGAGCCTGCTTCAGACTCTGTGCCTCTCTCTCTCTCTCTCTCTCTCTTCTTCTTCTCTTCCGCAGCTCATGTTCTCTCTCAAGAATACACATTAAAAATTAAAAAAATAAACAAAACTAACCCCATAAAAAATTAATTTAAGCTTAGGAGGATACATGCACACACACACACACACACACACACACACACACACACACATATATGTATATATATATGAAAATATGCTACATATATATGTAGAGAGAGAGAGAGAGAGAGAGGAGAGGGGAAAGATCAATAAACATTAATTTTATATTTCAACTATTTTACTAAAAATGATATTGCTTTTATTTGTTAAAAGAGATGACACTCATAAATACCCCACAACATTGAATCTTCTCTCTCTCTCTCATCCCTAAAGATGGGATGGAAAACTCTGCAATCACTTACAGTCAACAGCTGAAAAAAATCTGGGGTCTGTGCCCTAATTTGGGATGACCCTCTCTGTTCTGATTTGTCCTTGGTGCTACCAGGGAAACCCATATGCCTCTTCTCACTGCACAATGCCCAGGGTAGCTGGAAAAAATTGGTCAATAAGTATACCGAGGTTTAAGCCCACCAATAAAACTAAAGAAAGAAAAGGCATTGTACGTAGAGTATATGATTTAAGGGCAATATGAATAACAAAAGAGTTTTGTATGTAGCTAATGGAAGCTTGGCCAGCTCCTGCTTGCTAATGAATAATATTCTGACAAGCTGAGAGCCAAATATTTGGGCGAAAGTTTGGAGATTCCAGGAATCCTGAAATTAATTAAGATATAAATATGGAGGATCCTGAAAAACACAAGGATAGATCTGGAGAGACAAATGCCCCAGCAAGATGACATCCCTCTTCAATGAATAGTTTTCTGGGAGATGGGACATCCACATGGAGTTGGGCACCTGAAGGACAAGAAGGAAATTTAAAGAGTGTTCGTGGGAACTGAGGAAGAAGAAATTTGTATTTTTGTGCAGTTTTGGCTTGTGGTCTTTATATTGATCGACTTAACATCGAGGAAACTAGAGTAAGTCCGGTTGATGGGAGGAAAACTGAAAGTGACTTTCAATGGTGTGGGAGGGGGTGAAAGGGGGCCCAGCAGAAAGATTGTTTGTGGCCACTCCTGAGACGGCAAATGAGACAAGAAGCCCCATGAGTGTTAACAAAGCCTGGAGTGTGGTGTGCGGATGATGCGTGTGCTCATGCTCAGAGACTCGCTTTTGTGTTCCATCTGAAACCAATCAGTGAGTGAAAATGCAGAACGCTCTCTTGGCATCTCTTCCACACTGACAGTGGGGGAAGGGAAGAGGATTTATACACAGAGACCCCCATTAACACTAATGAAAAGTAGGCGGGTAAATCCCATGTGCATGAGGAGCAAACACTGCTCTTTGTGTGGGGGTAATTAAAAGCCAAAGAAGCTTGCTGCTGCTCAGAACTGCACACATACTCCTGGTGAAAGCCCCTTCACAGCAGCCTCGCAATTGCTTTCTTCGGTTTCAATGGCTGAAACCTAACAGTTGTTAACCACCTCTCGCCCTAGTTCCCCCATAAAGGAATGAAAGGGAATGATGTATTGGAAATAACATTATTTGACACTATTGGCAGAGGGCCTTTCAGGGAGAAAGTACAGGCAAACAAGGGGGGAAGTTGAAAAGAATCTAAAATTAAGCTGAGTAGAATGGTAAGTGGATTGAGGGAAATAACCCTACACTCCTAGGGTCCTTGCCTGCACCCAGTCCTCTGGAACGATGGCAGAAAGAGAAGCCATGTATGGACCAAGAATATTAAATACGAATGAGCATGGCACCTGAGGTCCAAAGCCATAAATCCGGGAAGAAAATGCTCGAATGATTGCAGGAGTGGAGAAGTAAAAGCAAGAGTGACCGAGTCTTCCCCTTCTCACCCCTCTGCTCAAGGCCTGGCAATGCATTTCGGTACAGTCGTTCCGACTTCCAGAAATATCTGAGAGCAATAAAAGTACATATCTCTTCCCAGGACATGTCTGAGCCTCTAATCCAAACCCTGGGCTTAACTCCACAGGTTGGATCTATGTAAACAAACAACACAATGAAATTTTACAGGCATGCAATGCATGCGAAGTCTGTTATGTTTTAATTTCACTGCTAGAGTATGGGGCAGTTCTGCCTGAGCAACAGGTTATGAAGATATCCCGTTTCTTCACTGCAAATTCAAGAAGAATTCAGAGCACATTCACCTTCGGTTACTCCAGCCATCTGCCCATAGCCTATCTGTCAATATAATCTCAGCCTAATTACTGACTGAATAAATAAATGAGGTTGTTAGAGAAGCTAATTCATAGCTGAACTGCCTTCTTATCTTGAGAGGAATCAGTCTGCTCTATGCTTCTCAGTTCGCAGGTAGAGGGGTCTTTTCCATTCTAAGAAACAACATTTCAGAGAAATATTGATAAAGCAGGACTCCTGGAAGGTGAGATGTCTATGACAAGTGTATGAAATCCAGTTGAAGGAACTGGAGAAAAATGTCTAGAAGAGAACACACTTGGGACAAACAATCCAGCAGCTTTTGCATATTGAAGGGTTGCCAAACAAAGTCTCGCTGAATACACTTTCAGCTGCTCCAACAGAGAGACCCGAAATAACAGAATATGAACTAAGCATTTCAGGACTGATAGGGCACCTTCAAGGTCTGGGGGATGCAGGGTCTTTTTATCTTGCTTCTCCGTGTGTCACAAAATGTCACTAACTCTTGGTCTAAAATTACTACTCCAGGTTCCACCTTTGTAATTGCAATGCAGTCAGCAGAAGGCAAGGAAACAGGGAGTGAAAAGTATACTTCTTTTTTGAGAATAAGACCTAAAGTTTCAAGCATTTCCACTCACTTCCATTGACTAAAAAATGGAGGCCATAACAAACTGCAAAGAAGGAAGAAAAATAATATTTAAGCCTCTATTACTATGGAAAAAGAGACTAGATAATAGGAGGAAACTGGCTATTTCTTCCACGGTCACATGCTCAGTATGAATATGGATCATTAGTTTATGGTGATGATTTTTGGTAGGTAGACAGGTCACTTAACATCTCTGTTTTGACTAATTTTGAGAACGGGTTTTTTGCAATTGGACACAGTCCATTATATAAAATAATATATGTATGTTCCATAAAAATATAAGCACATTATATACATAATGTATATAAAATGATAAATAGCACACTGTATGTGAATATATCATATAGAACATGTAACCTATATCTATATATTACGCATGTTAAGTACATGATAATCAGAATAATAAAAAATAATAAAATCTCTTGGCTCTTTCTTTCATGTTTCCACTTATGTAATCTGATACCACAAGGGTCCTGCTCAGATATAAATCCTCTCCTTCCTGATTTGGAGAACTTGCCTTCTTAGTCCTTCCAGGGAGACCCACATCTCTCTTTTCACTGCATTACACCCAGGCTACATGGAAACCACTTACCAATAATTCTACTTAAGCAGTTTAGGTCTAACAGAATAGCTGCATGATTATTATCATCAATAAAATGGGAATAATAATGATGTCTCTCTCTGTATTTTGCAGGCTTGATGGGAGGAGCAAAGCTATTGTGGCATCAGATTAGGTAAGTGTAACATGAAAGGATGAACCAAGAGATTTCATATATTTACATATAGTATATTACTATGTTATTGCACATTTTATGTATAGAATACACTTTATTTTACATATAATACATATATCAATTTATGCATTATGTAATCTACTGTATCTACTTCAGTTATTTATTTATTTTTTTTTTTTTTAATTTTTTTTTTTTTCAACGTTTATTTATTTTTGGGACAGAGAGAGACAGAGCATGAACGGAGGAGGGGCAGAGAGAGAGGGAGACACAGAATCGGAAACAGGCTCCAGGCTCCGAGCCATCAGCCCAGAGCCTGACGCGGGGCTCGAACTCACAGACTGCGAGATCGTGACCTGGCTGAAGTCGGATGCTTAACCGACTGCGCCACCCAGGCGCCCCTCTACTTCAGTTATTTAAATGTAGATATAATTTCAAATACCACTTTCAGAAATATATACTAAGTAGATCAATGAGTTAATCCAATAAGCACATGAAAACATGCTAAACAACATTACTCACCAGGAGAATGTAGATCAAAACCATAAAGAGATACCGCTTTACATTCACTAGGATGGCTATGATAAGAGATAATAACAAGTGTTGGCGAGAAAAAGGAGACATTGAAATGCTCATACATTGTTGGTGGGAATGTAAAATGGTGCAACCACTTTTAAAAACAGTATGGTGGTTCCTCAAATGGTTTAACATAGCGTTACCATCTGATTGAGAAGTAGGTATTAATCTACTCCTTGGTATCTACCCAAAAGAAATACAAATATCTGTCTGCACAAATACTTGTACATGAATGTCCATAGGAGTATTATTCATAAAACCCAAAACTGGAAACAACTCAAATGCCCAACGGATTCATCAACCCACTAATAAACAGTAACAAAATGTGAAGTATCTGTAGGGGGTGCCTGGGTGACTCAGTTGGGTAAGCATCTGACTCTTGATTTTGGCTCAGGTCATGATCTCACAGGTTTGTGAGATCAAGTCTTATGTCTGGTTCTGTGCTAAGCGTGGAGCCTGCTTGGGATTCTCTCTCTCTCTCTCTCTCTCTCTCTCTCTCTCTCATTCTTTCAGCTCTTCCCCCACTCATGCTCTCAAAATAAATAAATATTTTTAAATGAGATATTATTCAAGTGATAGAAAAGGATCGAAGTACTGGTACATGCTAAAACATGATGAACCTTGAAGGTATTATGCTGAAGGACCCAATCACAAAAGACTACATGTTTTCTGATTTCATCTACATGAAATGTCCATGGGAGGAAAATCTATAGAGACAGTCACTAGAGTTTGCTTTAAGCTGTGGGGGAGTTGGAGGGAAAAGGAGTGAATGAGATTGTTCTAAAATGGATTATGGTGATATTTGTACAAGTCTCTGAATATACCAAAATCGATCAAATTTTACACTTTAAATTCTTTTTAATGTTTACCTGTCTTTGAGAGAGAGAGAGAGAGAGAGAGAGAGAGAGCGAGCGCATAAGTGGGGGAGGGGCAGAGAGACAGAGGAAGACATAGAATCTGGAGCAGACTCCAGGTTCTGAGCTGTCAGCACAGAGCCCGATGCAGGGCTCAAACCCACGAGCTGTGAGATCATGACCTGAGTCAAATTTGGATGCTTAGCCAAGTGAGCCACCCACACGCCCCTCAAATTTTACACTTTAAATGAGTGGATGCGTGGCACATGAATTTATTTATAAAAATGAAATGATTTTTAGTAAAAAGTAAAAGAAAATGCTAATGTCCTAGAGCAGGGGTCTTTTGTTTTATTTTTTTTTAAGTTTATTTATTTTTTGAAGGAGACAGAGAGAGAGAGTGAGCAGGGAAGGACAGGGAGGGAGGGAGAGAGAGAATCCCAAGAGGCTCCACACTGACAGTGCAAAGCCCAACACGGGGCTGGCACTCACAAACCATAAGACCTGAGCCAAAAATCAAGACTCAGACGCTCAATCTACTGAGCCACTCAGGTGCCCCTACTATATAGCAGGAGTCTTTATTTAGCAATATGGTTTGACACTGTGTGGACTATATCCGAACCCTGCATGCAGATAAATGTTTTTAATTAACTTGCTTACACATATGAACCATCTGCCTATAAGAAATATGAGAGATTTGGCCTAAACATGGAAAAGGTGAGTTCATCTGCCATCAATCAACATTTGAAATGGAAGGGGTGTATGGGTGAGTGGACGTGTGTGTGTGGGGGGGGGGATGCAAAATATATAGAAAGAATATATTATGCCTAGTTTATTTATCTATTTATTCATCTATTCAATTATAATAAGACTAGACATTTTGGGAGACATGTACCAAGAAGTATTTCAAATATATTACTCCATTAACCTTCACAGCAGTCTCAGGGTCCTACAGATTTGTAGACTGAAGAAGCTGTATTTCTTACACAATAGTCTCTAGGTAGCAGATTACACAGCTGGGGCTTGAACCCTGATTCTCTGAGTTTGGATTTTGATCACTTGAAATATCACCTCCTCCAACTTCCATATATCAGAGGGGGTAGTAGACAAGAAATCACCCTTCTGTATATTACCCACCCGACAGCCCACACCAGAGCTGTGCGTTTGTTAATATCCATGAACCAACATCATCATTATCAACCAATGTCCACCGTTTACATTTGAATCACTCTTTGTGTTGCATAGTTTCTGAGTAGTGGCAAATATGTAAGGACATGACACTACCATTATACAAAACAGCTTTACCCCTCTAAAAAATTCTCTGTTCTCTCTCTCCCTCTCTGCCACCCAGTCCATGGAAACCACTGATCTTTTTACTGTCTCCATAGTTTTGCCATTTCCAGAATCTCATAGTTGTATTGACACCATACCTAGCCTTTTCAGACTGGTTGTTTCCACCTAGCAATATGCATTTAAGGCTCTTCTATGTATTTTCATGGCTTGATAGTTTCATTCTTTTTTAGTGCTGAATAATAATTCATCATCTAGATGTATTGCTATTTATCCATTCACCTAGCAGTGGGCCTCTTGGTTACTTAAAAGTTTTGACACTTACGAATAAAGCTGCTATGAACATCTGTGTGCAGGTTTTGGTGGGGACACACATCTTCACTCATTCGAGTAAATACCAATGAGCATGATTACTGCATTGCATGTAAGATTATGTTTCATTTTGTAAAAAAAAAAAAAAAAAAGCCAAACTATCTTACAAAGAGGCTATACCATTTTGCATCCCCACTCTTAGTGAATAAGACTTCCTCTGGCTCCATATCGTCACCAGTAACTGACATTGTCAGTGCTTTGAATTTTCACCATTCCAATGGTGTTTACTGGTGTCTCGTTGTTTTAATTCGAAATTCCCCATGGCATATGACAGTATATTTTCATATTCTTATTTGCCTTTTGTATCTTTGGTGAGGTGTCTGTACAGATACTTTGCTCTTTTTTTTAATTAGGTTGTTTTTTTTTTTTTAATTTTTTTTTCAACGTTTTTTTATTTTATTTTTGGGACAGAGAGAAACAGAGCATAAACGGGGGAGGGGCAGAGAGAGAGGGAGACACAGCATCGGAAACAGGCTCCAAGCTCCGAGCCATCAGCCCAGAGCCTGACGCAGGGCTCGAACTCACGGACCGCGAGATCGTGACCTGGCTGAAGTCGGACGCTTAACCGACTGCGCCACCCAGGCGCCCCTAATTAGGTTGTTTTATCCAAAGACTTTTTATGTTTAAATGAGAAGCACAATTTGTTAGACTCTTCTTTCATTCAGGAGATCTTGGATTGGACAAGGAGTTTAAAATACTAATTCCTTGGGGTCCCTGGGTGGCTCAGTCAGGTGAGTGGCTGACTCTTGATTTCAGCTCAGGTCATGGTCCCAGGGTTGTGAGATTGAGCCACATGTTGGGATCCACACTGAGTATGCAGCCTGTTTAAGACATTCTATCTCCTCCCTCTGCCCCTACTCCATTGCTTGCATTATCTTTATCTTTCTAAAATTAAAAAAAAAAGAATATTAATTAATTTAAAAGTTAAATGATTTGAGATTTTTTAATAGAAATGCTATTGCTTATACGGATTGACAAGGTGGTAAATAGAGACCGCACTGATTTAATTTTCTTTGGCAAACTCCTGGGCTTAGTAGAGTAGCAGATTTGAAGACAAGCCAATTATCATAAAATTGCCTTATCAA
The DNA here is from genome assembly GCF_028749965.1 of Puma concolor. Taxonomy (NCBI): domain Eukaryota; kingdom Metazoa; phylum Chordata; class Mammalia; order Carnivora; family Felidae; genus Puma; species Puma concolor. The sequence goes on from NC_141672.1 coordinate 18,648,840, forward strand.
AATAATGAGTAATAATTAAATTTAAGCTGTGATAATCAAGAAAATACAGTGTCTCTTGAATTTTATTAGTAATCAGGGGTCTTTTCTACTCTCAGGATGAGCTCTTAAGGGCTCAGAATACACCTCTTCTTTGACAAAAAAAAAAAAAAAAAAAATATATATATATATATATATATATATATATATATATATATATATATATTTATAAGCCGATATAATCATCTGTCTATTCCAAGGAGTTCATGCAGGTCTTGTCTTTATACCCTGTCCCGAATATTCATAGTAATTAATTTGAAGCAACTCATTTTGCTCTACTTGGATTTTATAAATAGGCTTAATTTATAAGTCTCAGCAACACTGACCTAGAAACCCTTCATAGTATTTTGCCATTTTTAATTGTTTCTAGAACATGCCATGAGAAGCGCAGTTTTGAATCATGCCCAGCTTAAATTCTAGGACATGGGTACCATTGTTGGGTCCAGCAGCTTCCATTTCTGAGTAAGAATCAATCAGTGATGAACCTGAGTCACAGGAAATACTATTCATGCTATTAACTTTTTTTTTTAAGATTTTATTTTTATGTAACCTCTACACCCAATTTGGGGCTCAAACTTACAACCTTGAGATCAAGACTTGTATGCTCTACTGACTGAGCCATGCTAATAACTTTTGATAGTCAGTGTTCACCTTTGGAGAATAAGTTTTTTTTTTTTATCAACTCCTAAAGTTGAGCCACCATTAATAACACCAACTTGAGAGTCAAAGTTTAGGTATGGTCTGATGGAAAGCATTCACTACTTTTAGAATAATTCTGATATTTAAATACTGGTATTATCATTGACTTGATGAAAACTGACCAAAGATGAATACTAGATCTGTTAACTGTTATTGCTATAAATATACATTTACTGTCTCTCGTGGACCTACTCATGATTTTCTGCAGCAAAGTCAAACTTTTTAATAACTAAAAAGCTGTACCCTATCCTTATTATCAACAAAGATTCACGTTGTGGTACCTATATTAAAGTGTAATAACTAAGCCAACTAGGAAAGCACTTCCGTGATCTCCATTGGTGCAATATGAAGTTCGCCCCCTGGTGGTAACACAAGGCTGAATTGTTACCATTTGCCAGATACTACTCACTTTCTACTACTCAAAACGCATAACGTTAGATATAAAAAGCTCAGATGCCCAAAATTTCAGTAGTCTTTGCCCTAATACAAAGCAAAATGTGTCCAGCATAAGATGACAATACTTGCTTTCTACCACCCTCTGATTTAAGGGGCTCTATTACAAGAATGTATAGGGAATCTCCTGAATAATTTTTCTAATCTTCCTGTTATTGTTTCCTGCAATTTTTATTCCTTTTCTTTCCTGATTTTAATTTACCCCTCTTGTCTTTCAAACCTAGTTGAAACTTTAATAGTTTTATTCTTGCCATAGCTATAGTTTCCCAAGCACTATTTTGTCAGATAAAAATGCATACATAGTACAGAAAGTAGTTATGCAAAATACAATACCTTGAAACAAGTGAGAAACTTCTTTAATGACATATCTTCTCTGAAGGTTTTTATTTATTTCCTTCAGGTCATCCAGATACTTCAGACTTCTTCCAGACACTCTTCTAATACTGAACACCCGCCTTTGGCTTTTCCTAGATCTATTCTGGGCAACATGTTTCCCTGAATGCTTCTGTTATTCAGCTCTCCTGACATATAAACTCCTGTTGTTAATTATTAGAGAAAATATTAAAAATCATCATAGATCCTGGTGACCTTATTCTTATTAGGCAAATCTTCAGCCAGCTTCCCTCATCATGATTTCATTCACATTTCAACAGAGATTAATGTTGTGTCTGCCATACCAGCTCATTTGAGGTCTATTCCTTGAATCAATATCAATCATTTAAATGTGGTGTGATCCTGTGGGATTCGAATTAGTCCAAATGATAATTGAGCTGCTCTATTCTCAGAATTTGGTACCCACAATTGTGTCTTTCCTCATCAGAGCAGAGACATAGCAATATCAATGATAAAGAGCAATGACTATCCATGCAGGCAGTTATAGGCCAATAGTGGTAAAGTGATACTATATTTTCACAAACGTTTTCCAATAACTACTTGCTGGCTTATCAAGTTAGGCAATAATTACTGGTAACAGAAAGAAAGCATGCTTGGATTCAAACCTTTAAATTAGAATTTGTTTTCCCTTCTCCCTTTATACTTAAACAAATTATCCTATTTATATCTACTTAATATTTCTTTTGTTCCAGACCCCCTTTTAGAGACACATGAACATTTCCTGATAGACAACAATAACAGCTGTTTTCCTTAGAGTGAACCTACCTGAAAAACATTTCATATTGAAAACAAAGGCCATAATTGTTGGTAAGGAAAAGATACGTTCACAAAAATAATTTTGGGTATGGGACTTCTTGTGTCATGAGTAGCATTTTCTGAGAATCATCTAGTCCATGGCTTCACGCACAAGGAAAAAGGAACACGTGAGCAATGGCCCAGTACTGCTGTAGTAAATATTTCTGGCCCCTCACGACCAACAGTGACAATTATCTGGTAGGGTTGTGGTGGTGACAGGAGTTATAAGTTGTCCTATAACAAGATAATGTGAACACAGCTCCCCAAAATAGCATTTTCCATACAGTGTATGTTTGTTGAAGTTGTGACATTTAATGGGCTATTGTCCAGGGTTCTGTAGAGATATTCTAATTAACTCACATTCCCCCAGTGATTCTATCATTCCAGGAAGAAGTCAGATTTCACATACTACTACTCCACTCTGTAGCCAAGGTTAAGAAATCTAGACTACGCATTAAACCTTCAGCTTTGGGGCGCCTGGGTGGCGCAGTCGGTTGGGCGTCCGACTTCAGCCAGGTCACCATCTCGCGGTCCGTGAGTTCGAGCCCCGCGTCGGGCTCTGGGCTGATGGCTCGGAGCCTGGAGCCTGTTTCCGATTCTGTGTCTCCCTCTGTCTCTGCTCCTCCCCCGTTCATGCTCTGTCTCTGCCTGTCCCATAAATAAATAAAAACGTTGAAAAAAAAATTAAAAAAAAAAAAACAAAAAACCTTCAGCTCACTATTCGTGCAGCTATGAAGATGCTAAGGCAGGTGGTAAAATGACATCAGAGTCCCCGCCTGCTCACCTACCACCACGGTCTAGAGCATGGTGCTTCTTTTCCCATTCCTTGGGGGAAAAAATGAACTGATTTGAATAAATTGGACTTTAAGAGCTAGGACAGACCTGGAAAGCATAATAATTTAATTCACCCTTCTCATCAGGAGGCAGTTTTACATAACGGGTATTGGGAAGGTTAAATGAGATAACATGTATAAAATGTCCAGAATAACACAGATCCAATGTAAACCCTCGGTAAGAAAATCTATTTTATAGATGAGGAAACAGGCTCAGATATGTGAGTGTTTTCCCAAAGCCACACAAGTTAGTGACCAAAATCACCAAACCCAGAGCTCAGAGTTCCTGTCATTTAGGAATGTTTTTTCCCGCCACACCATACAGGGATACGTAGAATCTTCCACTTAGTTTCACATATAATAAAATAAAAATTCTTATTGAAAAAGCTATTGGTATAGAGTCCTTTGCATTTTATTAGCTTAATACAGTTAGTATGAATCCAATTAGCTTAACAAGTCATTTGGTCATTAGACTAAAAATTAAATCTTAAATATTCTTCAGATTCCATCATTATGAATGCCCATATTTCAGCTTTCCCATATATTTTTTTTATTTTTAATTTTTTTATTTTTTTTACATTTATTCATTTTTTTTGGAGACAGAGGCAGAGCACAAGTGGGGGAGGGGCAGAGAGAGAGGGAGACACAGAATCCAAAGCGGGCTCCAGGCTCCGAGCTGTCAGCACAGAGCCCAATGTGGGGCTGGAACTCACAAAACGCGAGATCATGACCTAAGCCAGAGTCAGATGCCCAACTGACTGAGCCACCCAGGTGCCCCTCCCATATATTTTTTTAAATAAATTACTTATCCTTATTTCTTTTTTTAAATATGCTTATTTCTTTTTTTTTAAATAATGTTTATTTATTTATTTTCAGAGGGAGAGAGAGAGAGAGAGAGAGAGAGAGAAAGACAGAGAGAGAGAGAGAAAGACAGAGAGAGAGAGAGAGAGAGAGAGAGAGAGAGAGAGAGAGAATCCCAAACAGATTCTGCACTATCAGCATAGAGCATTGGTCAATGTCCGGATAGTGTCTATTATGTGCTCTACATGGCCCTCCAGACATCGTAGGAGCCAGGAGGTTCTCTCTTGGTAAATTAGGGGAATTTGGTATCTACGGCAAACTGAGCAGATGGTCAATGGATCAAAGGGTAGGGTTCAAAATAATCTCTGGGTTGAAAACCAGGGTTCAAAAACTACCGTTTGTACTTATAACCAAAGTCTCTTGTTTTAGCCATCTCCACATTCATCCCTGAATCTTCACCAAAATGAGTCACATAGGGCCCCATGCTTGGTGAAGCACATGATAAGAGTGGGTCGTTTTCACAGTAAAAGCCCCACATCAATATTAAGATCACAACACTCTGTAGTTGCTTGGAAGACAAGACTGGATTTCCTATAACTCTCCTTTTAACATTTATGTGATACCTTTAAAACAGCCAGGAAAATTCTATAGAACAAGCCCTAGACACTGCCCTGTGTCTGTCCCTGGGCCCCTCAGCTCACCTCTTAACTGACTTCACCGCCCCTTAGTTTACCTCTAAGTTTTCTAATCCGGTCACTAGCATGGCAATGAGGCTACCTCAGGCACCACCAAGAAACCATTGCTTAGTATAAAATAATTTACCTCCAGTATAAATAGGCTGATGGGACAACTACTTGTTAGGTACATTTTACTCCAACATCACTACAATCTGGCTTTCTGGTTCGCTCTGATCTCACGGTCCCCTATCTCTCAATTTCTCACACCCCTCCAGCCTCACAGATCTTTTTGTTTCTTGAACATGCCAGGCATGAGGAGCTGTGCACATTTCCGTCTTTTTTTCCCCCTGCTCTAAATTTCTCACCCAGAATACCCACGTGGCTACATCTTCAGACCTTGCTTAAATGTCACCTCTTAGCACCCCCTTCTCTGCTTCATTCTTCTTCAGAGTACTTACCTACAACTAACATATTCCGTATTTTACTTCTGTGCTTCATTAATGGGTCATTTTTTTTTTAAATTTATCATCCCACATACCCCATGCCCAGAGAATAAACTGCAAGAGGCTGGATTTTATTTTCTGCTCATATCACTGCTACCCCCCCACCCCCCCAATATGTGGCACATACTAGACGTTCAATACATTATCAAAAGAGCAGTCTCTCCCTCTGGGCTTCTCTTATTTCCATACTGTTCTTTCCTCAGTTGAGATTCAGATCAGCAGATCACACTTCCTGTTGACTCCAACTCATTAAGTTAACTTCTCTAATCACAAAACACTCTCCAAACCACTCCCATTTATCAAGCTCAGATCCAGGGTTGCCAATAAAGTGAAAACAGGAACTATAATATTCTCATATCCAGCATAAATGGGCTTGAGAGATATTATCCTTCATATCTTTTATCTATCTCTCCCTCTCTCTCTATCTATCTGTCTATCTATCATCTATCTATCTATCTATCTATCTATCTATCTATCTATCTATCATTTCCTGGGCCTCTTCTCCACCCCAAACCCAACACATTAGAATGGAGATTCATGAGAGTAGGCATCAAGCTTGGTTTGTTCACCAATAAAGATTCGGTAAAGTGCATACATGTGCTGATTTTTCAAGGGATATGGGCTGATCTCTCTAGTATCTAGAAAGAGGTATGGGTAGGCTCTAGGAGGTGAGATTCTGGGACTAGATTTGTCATTTTGTGCCACTACTTCTCCACACAAATTCTATGCTCTGAACAAGTTGACCTTTTCTGAATATAATTCACAATTTTCACTCTGGTGATTCTGCTTATGCCATTCTGCTTTCCTGCGAAATTACAACCTGACCTTGTGGTAGCTGATGACCGTATTTCATATACTTGCTAATCATCCCTCCACCATGAATCTTTTTTTTAAATCATGTCCTCATTTAGCATCACTCATCTTTTTACTATTGAAACAAGTAGTGCTTAAGTGGCTCAGTGCCTTAAAGGGAGATATACTAGAGGTGGTATTGATACAAAAGTATGAAAAGTATAGTAATAGCAACGAAAATGTATACCTTTCTCGTTAACTAATCTCAAGGAGTCTACAGTCTGTCACTGCAATCTGATGTGTGCATTTTTATGAGATCAACTCGTATGGACTGGCAATATGTTTGCCAAATTGATAACTTCTAATTAGCATTGTCAGCAAATAAATGGACTCACAGAGGGAACGAGAACCAGCTGGTGGCTCCTTCTCACACAGTGGAGGGTGGATTCCTCTTACAATCCAGGGCTCACCTGGACAAACTATACCTTGATTGTCTCATTTCACTTTTCTTCCTGCTTTCACTCCACAATGTAAGGATGTCCCAGATAAACAATGATAACTTCCCCAACAATCAGAATGGATTGTCTTTCTCCAGAACCGATTCTCTTCTGAAGGTTTGCACGTTGCTGCTTTGTAGCCCCGCGGACTGGAGATAGGGACTGCAGGAATCCAGAGGTCTCACACTGGTCCATCATGGGGAATATTTACACTATGTGATTCCAGAATAACAGAATTCCTTGATGCATGTGGCAAAAAACAGATGAAGTAAAGAGTTCAAAAGGCAGGAAGGATATAGATATTATTGGTTCTACCTTGAGCAGTAGAACCAAATATAAGGTGTAGGAAAATACATGAGATTGCTTTAAAAACAGAAGAAATTCACACTTACTCTACTTTGGTAGGGAGACCCAATAGCTGAATCTATGACCCCATTATTACTGATAATTGTGTGCATAATACGAAATGTTCATTTAATTGTATAGCTGTATACCTACCTCATTTTGTAGAAGGACGAAAAGATCATGCACTAATAAGTACATTGTGCATATACATCTGCAAACATGTTCACACACATGTAGCACTAATACCACTTACATAATTCTCATCATTTATGGTTTTGTACTCTGGTTAGTTCTTTACATACACTAGCTTTGAAATTTCTTGGTGAACAGGACAATGTTTTACACTCCTTTGACTTCTCATTGAACTTAGAAGTTGTGGTAGGTAGAATGTATTTCGATCAATAGATGTTGGATCAGTGAGAAGTTGAATAAGCAGTTTAAAGCAAGGGAAGAAAGAAGCCTTTGGAATCTGACATTCACAACCGTGTTTTCAAATTTTTCTTGTGCCTCATAGCTTGAATCAGGAGGGGTCAGTGAATGATTTTCAGACTCTGCTTTTCCTTTCCAATTAAATCTCTTATTTTTTCATTTAAATTAGAGACATGTTACTCTCTCAATAAGCACCACGATGAAAGCATGAGAATAATATCCATCTAAAGAGAAGAATTCAGAGAAAATAAAATTTGGATCACACACATTTGCAGAGCACAACAGCCACCTTGACAAACCAATATTTTTCAAGTTAAGTGCAGGAGTCCTTGGGCTGTAGATCATACAATGAAATCCTCTCCCCTAGAGGAATGTTATATTGTACACATATGTAATGCCCTCAAAGGGCTTCAGCCAAGTGACATTTCTAATATAAGCCACAGGCAACATCTAGCAATGTGTGCAGGCTTGCTTTGTGCCTAGAATTTCAGGAAAATCAAATGAGTTAACATTCTTTGACCATAGAAATCTCATCAGTTTTGCTTTTTATTCCTCCACTCCATTTTTCAATTAAATATAATTGAAAGCTGAACTCGCGGCAGTTATTCAGGACTTCGAAGTTTTTCAGAAACCCTTAGGAAAGACATGAACCCAGAATAGTTTGACAGCATACTAGTCTATTTAGAGCCATCTTCTACTTTGTCCTTTCAACTTTTTATCTGCCATAATAAACAGTTTTCCTCTAGAGCAACCAAATCGAAACCAAGGAAAGAGTTCTAAGAGAAGCAAGCTGAATGAACTGTCATGCAAGCGTAGTTCTTCAAGATTTCCATTTGCATGTGGATGACATTGGGGCTATGAGTCTGGAGACATTCCTCCTACGAAAATCCATCTATGGGCAATTGGTACAAGTAGTATCTTCGCAATGACATGATCACACGCAAACTGTATGGACTAGAGGTCAGTTGCTTTTATAGCATGCTTTTAAAATTAAAAAGACACTGGCCATTTAGCTTTGATCCATAATTTCAGTTTCATAAGAGTGAATATTGAAGAGCTATAAAACCTCATAATAAAATCGCTTCACAAGTTTATTTTTGGCATTAAGTGAAAACCAATTTTGGTTTTGTTTAAACCTTTCAACACCATCCCAGAAACCCACTGGTTTTACGTTCATGCTAAACATGAGAAAATTAAAGTTAAAAAATAATAGAGTAAAAGACTAACTACACTGAAAAAAACCTGAGTGTTCTTACTGACCAAACAAAATGAAATGCACAGAGTTGGCAAAACGAAGGATACAAAGTAAATGGATTATTTGATTCTGTTCAGTTTTGAGGAGCCCAAATAGCTGGTGGCATCAGTGAGAAGACAAGACAAAGTTCCTACAAGGTCCTTAGCTGACCATCCATCTTCTAAGGTCATCGACCACCACAATCGGTTCCTATTTCTAGAACTCTATAAGAATTGCAAATGGGAAGGAATGTGCAACAAAATAACAAACTGTGTTTAGAAATTGAGTATTCTCGAAAACATTAGTAAGTTAAAGTTTATAGTTATAGTTGTTTATTTTTATAACTGTAGAATACAATCACAAGAACTATATAGGGAACATTAACTCTTATCCAATAGCTGGGGAATCAAAATATATATTCAGCTGCTTTCAGCACATGCATGAGATCACTGATCAAAGATTTTTTTTTCATGTAAGCAAAGTTAACCGTTTGAATCTATAAGAATAAAATAAGAGTATTCAAACTGCAGTGAATTTTCAGATACGCGCATTAAGATAATATACTGTTCATAAAAGACTTTCACCTTCTTTTCCTGTTGCCCAGACATACTGTGCTCAGGAAATGAAAACATTTTAATATAAGCCCTAGCAAAATGCTACCAAAAGGTTCAATCAGTTGAGAAATACATTTAAAGCTAAATATTTTTTTTTTAATTCTGTAATAGATATTAACAGATTGAGACCACTGTTGTTTCTCCCCTTCATTAGCGCAATTAAAATCTGACTCTATTATGTTGTTTTAGATGCGTAGAAATGTTGCATTATATTTCTTCAAAAGACATTTTCAGCCAGACGTCAGCTGAGCTCATCCTACCCCTGACTTTTGTCAACTGACTCGGGTATTTTAACCCATATCCTTTGTCATACCCCGTGTCCTTCCCAAAATACCATGTGATCCTCTGTTTTCTTGACTTTCTCTCTGCTCTACTCTACACCAAGCCATTTGGGCAACTCAGCCCTACTCTTTGATGTTCCTCAAAAGTAAAATATTTGTGTGTTGAGCAGCCCTGCTCAAGGTTTACAGTCACATCGAGGTATGTGATCACAAAACCCAACTTAAAATTAAATAATAGCTATCTTGAATCTGAAATGGCTTTGGCCACGTCTCTAAATTGTGTGTGGCTTCTTCTCTTTAAAACTCCTGTACCCCCCACTCTTCCCTCCCTCATTTTGCTCAGCTATTTAGCTTATTATTGCTTAGGCTACTCCACCTTTACCTTTCCGCTATTATTTGAATAAAACTCATTTTTTAAATTCTAATAACAGCGCTGAAGAATGAGCCTTCTCTTTCGACTGTTCACCAGTCTCTTTGTACAAAACAATATAAAATTATTTCCCAGTGAAAGAAATTTCCCACATCCTCCCATGTCAAAAGGCAGAAAATGTCAGAGGCTCCCGGGTGGCTCAGTTGGTGAAGCATCCTACTCTAGATTTTGCCTCAGGTCATGATCTCCTAGTTCATGAGTTCCGGACCCTGACACTGATAATGCAGAGCCTGCCTGGGATTCCTTTCCTCTCCCTCCCTCTCTGTCTGCCCCTAACCTGCTCATGCATGCATGCACTCTTTCTCTCTCGCTGTCAAAATAAATAAATAAACTTTATTTTCAAAAGGCAGAAAATATCACAGGGAGTTTTAAGTGAAAACACATTGTATTCTGTTACACACATATTCAACGACAACTGGAGAACATTTAGAATTTGTAGGATTAGTTGCTGTCTATGAAGACAGCTGATAGCATTCAGAGCATAAGGAAATATGTTGAATCATAGTCTTCCATCCTACTTATCCACTGCTCATTTTGCCACAAAGGGTCCTACTTGTGATTATAAATCCCCCATGCTCACGCCACCTAGTTCTAAAATCCCTCTAAAATTTAGTGTAGCTGTCTCTTCTTGCAGGGGACCATTCTTTATTCCCAAGTCTGGATAGACTGTTCTCCCTGGAGACTTCTATATTCTGTGCATATTTCTCTTTTCACTGTTGTCACAACTTATTTTAATTACCCTGTTTACTTATTGTCTGTCGTCTCTTTTTAAAATTAGATGTTGCCTGGTACATAATTGATACTCAAAATAGTGGTTGCATGAATGAGTAAACTAATAAAGATACAGAACTAGGACATCAGAATGATACGATAAGGCTTGCAATATGTAAAATAACCAGGAATAAAATGCATATTAATCATTATTCACTACTTGGCATGAGAATTCAAGTAATCATTGACCATTCCCTTATATAGATTGTCTCATCCTTCTGTCTTTCAAAAATATATCACTCTATTGTTCAAACTTATTCAACAGGGGACTCAGAATTAGACAGAGAATGGAGAGTTTATTTGTTTTAACTCGAATATCCACATCAAGTATTTCAACCAGCTTCATCTCTCCATAACATCTTTATACACTAAGTAACTGAAAATCTTGTCTACTTTATAATGGGGTCTGTCATGAGGCTATTAAATTGTTCTACAAGGATATTTTTAAAGTAACTTTGTGAAAAATATTCATTTACAGAAAGTTAATGCTCAAGACCATCTGAAATATGTCCAAAACCTACAATGAAAAAAGTATATAATTGAGAAAAACATTGCAGTGATATACTAAGATCTGCCAAGTTTCCCATTATAGCACCAGGTGAAATGCTCCCTTGGGCATCACTCGGCATGAAAGAAATCAAACAAGAAGGGAAGCTAAACATTCAAATTGGTTCATGGCTTTGTGAGTTAGTGAAATAAATTAAAAGAAAAAAGATATGGAAAATTGTAAGTTTTCTTGTTTAAATCAAACTCCTATTATTTCAAGGAGTTTATTTTGACCCAAGACATGAATCCAATCTATTGTCTGACATCGTGAGACTGTGTAAAGTTTGATGTGTTGGGTCAAAATAAAACCAGAGACTTGAATGGTTTGGGTTTTGAGACCACCGTGACTTAAGAACTGCAAAGGCATGTTGGAAAATCAACAAAAGCTTTTCAAAATATTTGTGTGGCAGAATTAAGTTTGGAAAAAGCAATAAAATAAAAGACATGTTTCACAAACACACACCTGATGGTATGTGATTTATAGATTATTTTGAACCAAATACAGAATTGAACATGAACTAGTGAATGACTTGAAGACTCTCTCTCTCAGTTTGGAACTAAAATCACAATCCTAGCTGTCAGGAGTGAACGCAGCAGAAGTAGTTGACAAAATTGCCATCTATCCAATTCATTGAAAGGAACAACAGTGACATCTATTCTCTGGAGGTTACTGACATTGTTTACCAGGCTTTAGGGTTTCAACGTTTAAAAGAAACATTTTCTTTTACTTTACTTTCAAGGTTTCAGAACACTCTACTGGTTGATAATCTCTTTTGCATATTAGGTTAGAATCATTGTATAATTTTGAATTCATCTAACGTCTTTGGTTTGGTTATTCAGATTTCTCTGCATGTTTCCCTCTTATAGTAGTTTGACTTCATCTCCTCTCTTTTTGTTTCTAATGCATTACTGGAAAAATAAAAGTGCTATAAACTATTAAATAAAGGTAGTATTACTTTTAATCATAATGGCCAAATTCCTCAAATCTTGTAGGAATATATTGACAGGCTAAACATGTGCATATAAATAATAATTTGGGGACGCTGGCTAAATATCAAGTGCAAGATAATAAAATCCACAAATTGTTTCACATCCCGGTTCCATTGCTGAACATTCTTTGCCTCAATTTCCTACCTACAACCCAGTTTACTTTGAAATCAGCCCACTTCTTCATTACTGGCTGTTTAGAAGGAGAAAATACAGCCTCTCTTTGAACTGTATGTGCTACAGGACACACGGATGATAGCTCAAATGTAAATATCAAGTCTTCTTTCCAAACTTCAGCTCCATCTGACTCATTTCTGCCGACAACAAATGGCAGCATGGCACTAACACCTGCTAGCTGAGAATTTGGAGAATTTTGAATTCTGAAACATCACAATCTTTCAATAGAAATAAGAATAACACATTTTTTGTTTGGGGTTGTAGAGAATGGATAAATGATCTTTATTCCCCCTCTCGCTGTGCCTTGTCTGTCAGCACGTGTTTTTTCCCGGTTTTGCCTATTGGTCTGGACAAGAGGAGGAAGGCAATCTCCAGATGTGGAAATGTAAAGAGATCTATTTTTTTCAGATGGTTTGCCACAATTGTGTAAACTCTGAGAGTCAGGAAAAAGGCCATCACAAAAAGAATTCTGAGCTAAGTGTTGCAATTAGTACCAGATGCAAAGGGACGAGGAAGGACATGTCCTCACAAAGGAACGAAGAAAGAAATTACCTACAGACCCTGGAACTACAATTTACCTTCTGATTACAAAACTTTGTTTACTCATGTATACCCTACTTCTCTATTCCTGTAAGGTTTTCATATTTTTGTTGAGATTTTATTAATCATTCACTTACCTCACGTGTATTTGATGCATGGATTGAGCAATGCTCTACCTAGATGCTTGGAGAGACAATACAGATAGAGCCCTGTCCTCAATGAACTTACATTTCAATGGGAGAAGAAAGAAGCTACACACGTTAAAAAATAAATAAGACTATATCTCATTCTCTCCCCATGCTTTCAAATGAAATTAGGATGGCTTCTTTCAATTACAGCAGGCCAAGTGGCAACAGTAATGTACTGTCATTGCCTATGCTTGGGTGAAGCTGGCTGGTACTCCTGATGGCACTGAAGGAACTCATCCCCTTGACATTTCAATCCATGGATCACCAAAGACCACTTAAAGAAGGAATATGAATCCTAGTTGGTGTCTTAAAACCTTTCATTGACATCTTTTGAGAAGATTTAAAAGCACCTTTATCAGGGCGCCTGGGTGGCTCACTCAGTTAAGCATCTGACTCTTGATTTTGGCTCAGGTCATGATCTCACAGTCGTGAGATTGAGCCTTGCATCAGGATCTGCACTAAGTGCAGAGCCTACTTAAGATTCTCTCTCTCTTCCTCTGCCCCTACCCTGCTCATGCTCTCTCTCCCTCTCTCTCTCTCTCCCCCAAAAATATTTAAAATAAAATAAAATAAAAAGCACCATTATCAAAACAGTGTTAAGGCCTCCAGAAAAAAAATCCCAGAGACAAGGGTGAAATTTTCATTCTTTTGAGAGATAAATGATGTGATATAATAGCACAAAGAGAATGCTATTGTTTATTAAAGGATAGACATGTTTATTTTACTTACATGATAAAATATCAAATTGGAGTTTTGAGTGACAACCACAAGCTAGAGATTTTGGTAAACAGTAAAGGCACAATAGGTATAAAAGTGATTACTAATGGGGTGCCTGAGTGGCTCAGTTGGTTAAGCATCCGACATAGGCTCAAGTCATGATCTCACGGTTTGTGACTTCGAGCCCCATGTCTGGCTATGTGCTGACAGCTCAGAGTCTGCAGCCTACTTCAGATTCTGTTTCTCTCTCTGTGCCCCTCTCCTGCTCTCTCTCTCTCTCTCTCTCTCTCTCAAAAATAAAACATAAAAAAAGTGATTACTACTGTGCATAGACCATAAGAGATACTCAAATATAGATTTTATTAGTAGTAATGAAAAGAAACCAATAATGATTTTAATAAAACAAAGGCAAACATGGAAGCCATTATTCTTTCAAAATTCCTTTAGAGGGATGATTTTTGTCTGATCCTTAGAGTAAACCTGCTGCCATCAGAACAAAGGCTGTTACCCCCACTTCACAGAGAAGAAAACTGATGTACACAAGGGAGGAGGTGACAACCCAGAGAGATGTTTCTAACCAGGTAGCAGAGTAAAAATCTACTGCATTAATTTCCTTAAAAGCTGTTCCCAATCTGTGTTTCTGGGTTCCCAAAACCCACTGATGGGATTCACAACATCAAAAACAATTTTGTAAAAGTATGAAGATGTTATCTGTCTTTGTCACTGTGTTGACATTTGTGCTGGCGCCATGGAAACAATGGATTCCAGTGCTGGCACCTTCCCACAAATTAAGGCTGTGACACAGCCTATAGTAGTAACCATTGCATTCTTCTCCACTACACAGCGTAAAAATTAAAGCAAGTTTCTCTTTAAAATACAGTAAAACGTGTTACTATCATTATCTTTTGAGCCTTCCACCCATGCCTTTTTTAGATTCTGTGTGACAAAATGGGAAGTGTTATTAGACATTTCTATGGCATACGCAGGCATGATGGCTGTTTGAAGACAGCATATTTGTGTAATTTGAATTTCCAGCTGAACTAGCCCCTTTTTCCATGGTATGTAATTTTCATTTAAAAATGATTGACAGAGTATGCTCATTCAGACTTAGGTCTTAGGAAGATATTTTCTCAAAAACAAATGAAGCATCATTCTGTCACTGCAAGGAAAACAATTGGTACTATATTTGTTGTCAATGGTAAAAGTTGAGTTTTAAGTGAAATTATTACAAGTTGTATTACAAATTGTATCAGTCACTGTGAGCTTGACAGCTTATAATAAGACCAATGGCGATAATAAATATTATCTGAGTCTTATTGTACAATGAAATGCATCAAAATTTGTAATATCTGAATAAAATCCAGGGTCCATTGTATTTCAACTAAGAATGCATCATGGTTAAAAGAAAATCATGCATAAGTAAAAATCTATTCAAAGTGCAAGATAGCCAATGGATTAAAATCTAAAAGAGTAAAAATGTTAATATGACATCAGATTACATACTGTAATTAACTTACAAGAAACAACCCGCTATTGAATTTTAGTATAATTTCAAACAAGAACATCCATAATTCATTGAAGGGTTGTGAAGGTACTACTGTTTTCTCCAACTACATATTTGTGAGAGGCCAGATAGATTTGCGTGAGGCCAAGTACCTCAACCAAACAATATATTGCAACACAATCAATACAAAAGCAGATGTGAGAATCCAGCTGTCTTCTATTAAACTAGATATTAAAGATTTTAATCTTTAACATCATTTGCAAAAAGAAAAGCAAGTCCCTTTTCTCACATTTTTGAAAATATAGTTATCTCTCTTGACAATATTTACATGAATGGGTTTGTTATTGCCACTTTCAGGGCTGGCTTCACGGGTGTGTGGCCTGAGTAGTGGCACAGAGTCCTGCACTCAGAAGGGTTCCATGCAGGGGGCGCGTGGATGGCTCAGTCGGTTAACCATCGTACTCTTAGGTTTTGGCTCTGGTCATGGTCTCACAGTTCATGACTTCGAGCCCAACATCAGGCTCCTCATTGGGTTCCACCCTATCAGCTGGGCCTGCTTGGGATTCTCTCTCCCCCTCTCTCGCTGCACCTCTCCCACTCTTACTTTTGCACATGCGCTCTCTCTTTCAAAATAAACAAATTGAAAAGAAAAAAAGAAGGGTTCCATGCTTAGTTTAATGCTCTGCTGTCACCACCTAAAATTCTTACTTTTATATTTGACGTGCAATGGGACAAGGCAGCACGTGCTTGAGCAGAAGAGACACGTAACAATCATGGCCACCTTTCCTTGCCAGCCCATTAATATAGAGCACTCCCAATGGCACATAAGCACAGAATTCTAGGGGGCCCACAATGCGTGGGAGTTCAGCAAGATTCAAAGCAAGCGCGAAGTAAGCATATTACATCAAAGACTGAGGTGTAGGAGGATTATCAGCCAACGGCTGGCATCTGAGAAGATATGCTTTCTCTTTGAACCTGAATTTATTAATGCAGGCAAAAGGCAACGGCATTTTAGGAAACACTAACAGCCAAAGAACTCCATCATAAATTTTCATATTTGTGTTACTTCCCTATATTATCCAGAGAGTTACACTGAAATGATGATGTACAGGAAGAGGGAAAGTTGAAGGGACCCATTCAGATAGCTAACAGACACATGAAAAGCTGTTCAACGTCACTCATTAGGCAAATGCAAACCAAAACCATGATGAAATACCACCTCATGCCTGTCAGAATGGCTAAAATTAACAACACAGGAAACAACAGGTGTTGGTGAGGATGCAGAGAAAGGGGAACCCTCTTGTACTGTTGATGGGAATGCAAACTGGTGCAGCCACTCTGAAGAACAGTATGGAGGTTCCTCAAAAAAAAACCAAAAATAGAACTACCCTACAACCCAGCAATTTCACTATTAGTTATTTACCCAAAGGATACAAAAATGCAGATTTGAAGGAGTACATGTACCCTGATGTCTATAGCAGCATTATCAACAATAGCCAATGTCCATCAACTGATGAATGGGTAAAGAAGATGTGGCATATAAACAATGCAATATTACTTAGCCATCAAAAGGAAATCTTGCCATTTGCAACAAACTGGATGGAGTTAGAATGTATTATGCTAAGTGCATTAAGTTGGGCAGAAAAAGACAAATACCATATAATTTCACTCATATGTGGGATTTAAGATATAAAACGGATGAACATATGGAAAGGGGGAGGAAGGAGGGAAAGGGAAACAAATCATAAAGACTCTTTATGATAGAGAACAAAGTGAGGGTTGGTGGAGGGGTGGTGGGTGGAGGGCTGGGCTAAATGGATGATGGATACTAAGGAGGGCACTTGTTGTGATGAGCGCTGGGTATTGTATGTGAGCAATAAATCACTAAATTCCACTCCTGAAAATATTATACCATATATTAACTAACTAGAGTTTAAATAAAATTTGGGGGGGTGGGAAATGTAAAAGTGTCCTTGAGAACAAAAACTATGAGGTCATAGTTTTACATACCACATTGTAAAATTAATTTTTAATATTTATTTTTGAGATAGAGATAGAGAGAGCACGAGCAGGGGAGGGACAGAGAGGGAGACATAGAATCCGAAGCAGGCTTCAGACTCTGAGCAGTCAGCACAGAGCCTGACATGGGGCTCGAACCCACGAACCGTGAGATCATGACCTGAGCTGAATTCAGAGGCTTAACCAACTGTGCCACCCAAGCTCCCCTATATACCACAGTTTTTTAATCATATCAGATTTATCAGTCATTTATTTCTTCAGATTCTCAGCCATGTAGCATTTCAGGGAAATGTAGGAAAATTGTTACCTTCTTTTGATTTCAATATGTAATTCCAAACATATGTCCTCTGCTACTTCATAATACACACATGCACACGCACACACACACACACACACACGCATGCATGCATGGACATTTTCCCTTCTAAAAATGAGCTTATCAGCAGGTAAGACAGCACACTTTCACTGCAGGAGACAGGAGGTTGAGATAAGGAAAATAGGCCCTTTATTAGGCAAAAGTATCCTTGCAAAGTGACACTCATATAAATACTTAGTGATTCATGTCTTTTCAGCCTTTAACACCTGTGTCATTCATGTAAAATACCTCCAAACTGAATAGCAGGTCATAAACTCTATGCAATTTGAACTCGATGCAAGAACCATTTTGTCGAAGTTTTACAATGAGTGTCTACACATAATTACTTCTTTTGCTGTTCACTGTAATAATATTAATCACACAGATTCTTTTCATTTTTATAGCTTTGCTTTGAAATTAATTACCAAATTTAGTGCCATTCCTGATAAAAAATGGAGGCCCTGCATGTGTTTATTAATGTACTTAAACCATACAGATGATGTCAGAGCCCCACAGATTCCCCTCTACATGCACATCTGTAAAATATAAAAATCTGTGTAATCTATACGCTTTAAAAAAATAGATGAAAATTGGGGGAAATGTACCATGGTTTTCAATTGCTTTCAATTACCATTAAACCTTTCGGAGAACGATTTGCATAATGTTTCATAAACATGTAGGCAGATTAACCTTTTTTAGTTAATTTATTCATTAGCAGTAAAAATTCAAAGCACCTCTTATGAGAAAATAATGTCTTGCTGTTAAATTACATGGAAACAAAGCAATTGGGACATACTTGCCTAAGTTCGCACTGTGTCAGAGCACAAGAAAAGTGAAGAGGAAAAAAAACTTTGCCTGTTAGCAGAGTGTGATTAAATTGCTGGTTTGTGAACAATTAGTGGTATTACTAGAAGATTAGGTGAAGTATTAATTAGAAGTAGGCCAAATGGCTTCTAAGGAGTAAAGATACCTCCTACATCTGCACTGAAGGTAAGCAAGTTGCCTGTGGAGAACGGGGTCCGTTCATGGGCTTTCTCATCTGTGGGCCTTGGGATTGCTGGACCCCAGCTCAGGGCTAGAGTCGCTATATACATTTATCCTCTTGGAAAGCTGGGTTTTTTTTTTTTTTTTTTGGTCATTATGCCTCAAAACTCAAAAACTGTATTTTATACCATCTGAATTATTGGAAGTCAGGACTCAGCCCTGAAATTGGTGAAACTTGGAATCAAAGCTAGACCAATCATATCCATGTTTCAAGAAAGCTGTAGGAGGCCAATGGGAGTTCTAAGGGTTTCTTACCAAAACAATATTGAAAAAAAGAAAAGAAAAGAAATTGCCCATACATGTGGGGTGTGTCTGAGAACAATCCATTGACCACATAAAGGTAAAACCCCGATAAGGCGGGGAGAATGTGCTTCCTACCTAGGGAATGGTGACTGGAGTCTCTCTCAGATAAGAGCTGGATATTCTAGCTCCAGGGGTTTTGTGTCCAGGGACCTGCTGATTCCAGGAGGAACTTCTAAAAGTCAGAGGGCACCTGGGTGGCTCGGTTGGTTAAGCGTCTAACTTTGTTTTGGCTCAGGTCAAGATCTCAAGTTCAAGCCCCATATTGGGCTCTGCAGCTGGCAGCGTGGAGTCTGTTTGATATTCTCTCTCTCTCTCTCTCTCTCTCTCTCTCTCTCTTTCTTCTCCTCCCCAGCTCTTGCTGTCTCTCTCAAAATAAATAAAAACTTGAAAAACAAAAAACAAAATAGTCAGTCCTGTCTCAAATTGTAGACCACAAAAATAAATAACAATAAAAACAGGAACCACTGCAAAATCAGCTCCTCTCTTGTTTCCTGACTCCCCTCTACCTTTTTCCCCCCGGTAATGCCTTCTCCCTTTCTTCCCTGCCTGCCTCTTTCTTTCAAATGCATTGATTGCAGGTCTATAATGGAAAAGGCCTGCGTGTCAAGCAGAATTGGTCTGGAATTTCATATCTTGTATCCTCATAGAAACCAGAAGGGCTTTTTCATATGTCATTACCCAAGTCAGAAGTCTGTTTAATCATTATGCAACCCGGTGTTTGTATTTTGTTCAGAGAACATCTTCCCTCATTGCACTGCACTCCAGCAAACTTCCTGAGGAGAATTTAAGTTCCTGGAAGACTGAGTTTTTGTTTTATTCAAATTGGTGTCTTCATATGTCATTCAGGGTGTTTTACAGAGTTGTGTTTTATATAGGCTTGTTAAAGTAGATTTTAGAAAACGAAAAGATTCAAAAGTCGTATCTCCTGTATCTGTTGAGAGAGGAAAATTAACTTCAGCAAAAAAAGTGTTGTTTTTAAATAAGTCTGTAACTTTATCTAGCTAAAGTAAAATAACTACAGTACTGGGATGGCCCAGTTATTTCTTTAGACAATGTGTGACTTATTATTTTACGTAGTTTTATATAACTTCAATTTTGTCTTCAGTGAGTATCCATGTATTCCAACAAGGAATACAAATATACATATATGTATTGCAGGTATATATTATATATATGTAATATATATTATATGGTACGATTATATATATTATTTCCTTGTTGCAGAGACATGGATAGTTACTGAAAGCAAAATTGAAGTAGGGTATGAATAAAAGAAAAATATTCCATAAGACAAAGTGATTTAAAGAACAATTGCCTATGAAGTTATTCTGAAATGTAAAGGTAAAGGTAGGTAAATTACAAAGTTGAGCAATGTTTTAAAGGTGTGTTTGGTGAGGCAATAACAAACCCACAGAGAGACATATTGTATGGTGTTAATTACAAAAGAAAGATACTTCCTTATATCATATATATATATATATATATATATATATATATATATATGTAAGTTAGCTATAAGCTAACTTGTATAAGCTTTAAAATTAATTCTGAGTAGGGTTCTGGCAGTTAGTTTCTGGAGAACGAGATGGATATGACCCCAAACAGTGGACAGCTCATGAATGTCTATACTGGATGTACTTGAATGACCAGAAAACTTGTGTTGCCCGCATCGTAGCCAATGCTATTTTCACTTAGAAAATTTATATACAAATAGATATAAATATTGATGTGTTTTCATCTATGGCTATCTCTATATACACATATTTTTATATACCAGTGTATATGTATATACACATGTATATATACATGAATATATACATGTGTATATACATATATATGCAAATTGTTGTGTATATATTTCCATATATATTCAAATGGGTATAGGAGGCTGATGAAAATCATGAATCATAAGAATGCTAGCCAACAACCTTGAAGGGTGAGACCCACTGACCTTCAGGATGGAACCATCAACCCCATAATACAAGAAAATTGAACTCCAGTTAGAGTATGGTTAGACTCTATGAACACTCCAGGTCTGGCCTTATACAGACACTGACATCATCTGTGAGGGGGCTCTCTAGATATTCTAAATTCATCACCTGCCCTGAAGAAAAATGAAGACACCTTAAAAGTGGGCACTTACAATATTGAGAAAGGCTGCTTATCTGTGCACGCCACTTTTAAAAACAAACAAAGAAATGTGTATCATTCTCCACAGATGGACATTAAGCCCCTGACACAATTTTCTCTTAGCCACATATATATGAATTCACAATACATGTCTGACAATTCAACCATTTAATCAGTCACATTGAATTTTCTCAACCCAGAGACAATATTAAATATGAAAAAAATCACTCCATAATTCTGGATTTATAAATCAATATCCTTGCTTAAATACAGTCTGTGCTAATCAACATCCTGGCTTACATATAGTAATATCTTTATTTTACAGATGAAGGAACTGAAGCAAACAGAGATGAGGTAAATTTCACATGATCACAAAGCTAATAACAGCACAGAGAAGATTTGAGCCCAGGCCATTTGGCTCAAAGTCCCACACCATAAGGGGCACCTGGGTGGCTCAGTTGGTTAAGCATCCGACTCTTGTGTTCGGTTCAAGTCATGATCTCCTATTTTTGAGAGTTCAAGCCCTGCGTTGGGTTCCGTACTGGCAGCACAGAGTCTGCTTAGGATTCTCCTTCCCTCTCTCTCTCTGCCCCTCCCCCACTTGTGCTGTCTCTGTCTCTCTCAAAATTGACTTAAAAAAAAAAAAAGAGGGCCCACACTAAAATTTTATAAAGCATACTACCCAGCATAGTCTTAGAGAGGTAACCTAGCAAGGTGGATATTCACAGGCATGTCTGAGCATATCTCCATGGGTTTTCATGTCAATTGCACCACTGACGGTGTGACATGGGACAAATAAATTATTCATTTGCTCTCTGCCTCAGGTTCCTCATCTCTGAAATGGCAATTATAATATAAAAATTTCATAGAGTTGTTTTGAGAAGTAAATAAATTAAACTTTGTAAAGTGCTTAGAAGAGCTCCTGGCACATGATAAATTCTATGTAATAATCTTACTAAATACATATAGAGCCTGACCTCATGGAAAGCACTTAGCAGTTCAAAAGACCACTTCAATAAAATTGCTGAATTCTTTCCTTAAAAAAAGCTAA
The DNA here is from genome assembly GCF_028749965.1 of Puma concolor. Classification (NCBI taxonomy): domain Eukaryota; kingdom Metazoa; phylum Chordata; class Mammalia; order Carnivora; family Felidae; genus Puma; species Puma concolor. The sequence continues at coordinate 18,670,984 of NC_141672.1, forward strand.
CTGCCTGAACATTGTGTTCTCATATAGTTATAGCCTAATAGATCACGTTATATCAGTTTGGTAAGTGAACCCTATTAAATGTGCTCTCTAAATGACAGGTCAGTGTGTTCAAAAATTTGAGATTGCAACTAGTGTTTCTCAGGTTTTCCTTATAAGGTGTTTTGAGTTGTGCCAATTCAAGTGGTACTGTTTTGGTTACAAGCTTTACTGTCTTGGAAGAAATATATTTCATCAATAATGGGTTAAATGAAAATGACTTACAGTTTATACATTAGACAAAACAACACTAAAGTTATTTGTAATCGAGAAACAGCAAACCACATGAAACTTAGCATTCACCTTTCTGAGGAACACTGCAATACCTTCACAAATCTCCTGTGAGTATCTTTTATTAGCTCAAAAACTTTAGGCAACCTTTTAATAAATTAGGCAAGTGTTAAGGACAAAGAGTAATTTACTATCCAGAAAAAGCATAACCTAAAGTGGAGACATTTCAAGGGATAAATGCTTTCAGATCAGAGTTAATTCCATGCCTTAAAAACAATTCAGTGAAAGCAATCATGCATTTTAAGATAGTTTTAAAGGTGGCATTTAGAAATATTTATTCAAAAACTTTCTTAAATAAGAGCTATTCCAAGAATGGCAGGAGGAAAAAAAAAAACAGAAATCCTTTAAAAAACTTGCTTTAAATGGTACAGGGAGTTTCACAGATAACAGGTTGGTAAATAGATAATAGATAGATAGATAGATAGATAGATAGATAGATAGATAGATAGGCAATAAACTGACTCAATAAACATACAAATAAAACAACTTGCTTTAATGTTTTTAAATTAACTAATTTATTTATTTGAGAGAGAGAGACAGAGAGAGGACAGAGAGGGAGGGAGACAGAGAAAATCCCAAGTGGGCTCAGCACTGTCAGCACAGAGCCTGATGAACAATGAGATCATGACCTGAGCCGAAACCAAGAATCAGATGTTTAACCGACTGAGCCACCCAAGTGCCCCCAAATAAAAACAACTTAATTAAGATTTAAATCAAAAATTAAAAAAAACAGACAAAAACTCCTACTCCGGTAGATTCATATTCGTTTTCACTTTGATGAAGGAAAGCACTTAAAAGTTGATTCCTCTGGCCCTGAATTGAAAATTGTGACACTAAAAACAACACCTGATTGCTTGACTAGAAAAAGCGTTGACAGGTCTTAGTTCTAGTGCAAGTTCTGAGATTCTGGGAGGACTATGAGAAACAGATTAAAAATAATCTTGCCTTATTTTTGCATTTTTAAAGATTACATACATCTCAAGCAACTCCAAACCCTCAATTATTGTGTCTCAAATTGAAATACAAAAATATGTACAACTTCTTATGACTGAAAATAAATACAAATTGTGTTCAGTGAAAAAGACTTAATGGGGTTAACAGTCAAATTCGAACAGACACTTCGAGTAGGTTAGAACCACGTTTCCCACCAAGTCTCCATCTCCAGGAGGAGATGATTTTTGTTTTACTTGTTACAATAGATCAGCTATCCCTTCTGGTTCCCCTTCCTCTCCTCTTCAGGGCAACACTTTTCAAAATACAGTACAACCTTGGTTTGCAAAAATAGTTCATTCTAGAAGCATGCTTGTCAAAGCACTTGTATATCACAGCGAATTTCCCCATAAGAAATAATGGCAACTCAGATGATTCATTCCACAGCCCAAAAATATTCATGCAAAAGTTATTACAATACTGTAATATAATACAAAATAATAAAGAAAATACAAAATATAAAGAAAAATAAGGAAATTATCCTGCACTTACTTTTGAAAACCTTCATGGCTGCTGCGAGGGAGACCAGAGAGAGGAGGGTTATTGTGTAGGACGACTTTCACTATCACTAACGGAATCACTGCTATCTATTGGCTCAATGGAATGTTCTTCTCTTCACGCAACTTTAACAAGGAACCTATCCAATGACACTTGCTTTGGCTTCCTTTTGAGGATTTTGCAGAAATGTGATACTGCATTGATGATCACCCACAATTCCTCAGTGAGAGAGAGAAAGAGAAAGAGAGAGAGAGAGAGAGAAGAACCATTGGCTCATTTGTGATCATGTGACATTGGCATCACATACTACTCATATTGTAAGACACTGCTCATTTATCAAGTTAAAATTCATTAGAAATGTTTGCTCATCTTGTGGAACACTCACAGAATAAGTTACTCACAATCCAAGGTTTTATTGTATTTTGTCATTATCTTCAATTCATCACCTCCTGTACTTCCAATAATATTCAATTAGGTTTCCATCTCCAATTTTTTTCTTTCACCTAAATTCACTTGAGCTGGTCACTATTGCCATTGAAATTGTTCATTTCTGTAGTCAGTTTCCAGCTCTCACCCCAGCCTATCTATCCATCAGCAGTATAACACAGTCTGTCATTCACTCCTTAAAATACTTTCCTCAATTTCTGGAACACCATTCCAATCCTAGTTTTCCTCTGAACTCTTGTCTTTGATCTCCTTTGCCAGATCCCATAATTTCTTGATGTGTAGATGTTTACATGACTCAGAACATGGTTCTTTCATACTGACTTCCAGGGTGATCTCATGTAGTCTCATGGCTTTAAATGCCATTAGTATCTTGATGACTTCTGAATACCTATCTTCCTTCTCAGTCTCTCCTTTGACTATTGGCTCACATTCTGTTGCCTCCATGATGTCTTCATTGGAACATCCAATATTCACTGGAATATCAAACTCAACAAGTCCTGCACACAACTCTTGATTCCCTTTCCAGCTGTGCACTCCTGGCTGTGTTGCCTCTCTAAACCAATGGCACTTCCATTTACTCATCCACTCAGGCCCCAAAACGTGGGATCCCTTCATGACTCACTTCTTTCTTTCTTTCACACCCACATTAATACATAGCAAATTTTGTTAGTCAAAACTTCATAATACATATTACAGCTGTCTATACCTGTAGGGGATACATTCCAAGACCTCTAGCAGATGCCTGAAACTGCAGATAGTAAGGAACCCAACATACACTGTTTTCTCCTCTATGTACATGCTGATGATAAAGTTTGTTTTGTAAATTACACAGAGATTAACAATAGCTAATAATAAAATGGAATAATTATAATGATATACTGTAATAAAAGCCATAATTGATCTTAGCAACCTCAGCCTATGATTTTTTTTCCTGTTCTTAATATGTTGAGAACTTTCCCTTTTTCACTTTAAGGAAGCACCTTATGGCTTCTCTGTGGCATATCTGAATTGCCAGCATCATTACTCCTGCACCTTGGGGCCATTATTAAGTAAAATAAGGGTTGCTTGAACACAAGCACTGCGATACTGTGACAGTTGGTCTGATAATCAAGACAGACTGCTAAGTTACTAGCAGACTGGCCAGCTAGATATGCTGGACGAAGGGGTGATTCACGTCCCAGGTGGGACAAAGTGGGGCAGCTCAAGATTTCATCATGCTACTCAAAGTAAATCTACTACTACTCAATTTACAACACTGTTGGTTTCTGGAGTTTTCCCCTTAATATTTTTGGATCACGGTTGACCACTGGCAGCTGAAACCATGGGAAGTGGAACCTCAGACAAGCGGGAAAATACGCTATAGTCTAGCACTTATTACCACCTGTTCTGCATCACCGTGGTCCCAGCTGTGACGGTCTCTCACGTGTGCTGTGACAGCCTCCTAATTGGTCTCCCTGCGTCCATCTCTGCCCTTTTTGGTCTACTCTCAATCCTGCAGTGGATTGACACTTTTAAAAAACAGATAAAATCAATGCCACTGCCCTGCTTTCAACCATCCAGTTGTTCCCCATTATACTTATCCTGGCTTATCATCCTAGAAGAAAGTTTGATGTAAGGAATATGCTTGTTACAGCTGCATCCTGGTCCCAATATGTGGATGCATCAGGTTTAATTTCTATTCCATTAACGTCTATCCCTTACTCTAGGAGCTGCTCATTCTTCTCCTATTGTTTCATTTACTCTGCATCCAAGGCTTCCTTTAGTTTACATGAAGATTGCTTCCACAGATCTTGCAGATTATTTGTTTTATCATCAGAATCTATATATTCCCAGGATTGCAAAGCAGGGAGGAGAGTGCACTAAGAAGCGATGTAAATCATTTGACAATTCACATGGTTAAATTCCTCAAAGTAAAGGTAAAAATGCTATAATGTAACTTCCCCTATTAATACCATAACATAATATATGTAAAATAATATTATATAATAATATAATATATATATAATATAATATTACTTAATAATATAATTTCCCATGTTAATAATGGAAAAATGCTACATAATTCTGTGGCTGGAGGAGCTGAGAATCTCAGAATTACTAGCAAGGAAAATAAGATAAGTTTGAATATTAAGGTTAAAAGTTCCACAGCTTGGAAGCTACACATCTTGGGTGCTAGTTTCGCCTCTCTATAGAAAAGGAGGTGGAGGAAAAGAACAATGTATCATAGAGAGTGAGTAAATATTGGCCACACTTTATGAATCAGTGTTCAATACACAATTATATTAATATTCTGGGTTACTAATACTGAACATAATCTGCATAGAAGCATGAACAAATTCTTTCTTGTATAATATTTTTTTCAAACATTTATGTCTGTACCATAGTTTCCTAAGCTGAGGCATTCGGTCACATGTATGTCTCTACAACTCTTTATTTGATCATATGTTTAGCCTAATGTAGAGAGGTCAGATAATCATAAAGTTTCTGTATGTCAGAATCCTCTGCAGCCCTTCATTTTTTTTTATTTATTAAAAAAATTTTTTTAAGTTTATTTATTATGAGACAGAGCACGAGCAGGGGCAGGGCAGAGAGAGAGAAGGAGAGAGAGAATCCTGAGTAGACTCCACACTGCCAGTGCAGAGCCCGACACGGGACTCAAACTCACGAAACAGCAAAATCATGACCTGAGCCCAAACCAAGAGTCAGACGCTTAACTGACTGAGCCACCCAGGTGCCTCTCCAGGCCTTCATTTTCGAGGAGAAAAGGGACAGTGAACTAACATTTCATCTGTTAGTTGTGTAACAGTCCATCTGTTGTGTGTTCAGCAATTTGCTAAGAAAACGAAGTGTGTTATTTTATTTAATCCTCACAAAAATAAAAGAGAGAATTATGACCTCCATTTTACAGGGAAGAAATTGAGTCCAGAAGAGAATAACTGACCTACCGTGAGTCTTCTAGCATCGCTGAGACACAGAGCAGGCCACTGAGTCATGGTAGCCCAACGTCTGCTCCATCACACAAAGGCGGTCTTCCTACCAGAGAAAAGAAACATCATCGTATGATTTCAAAGACCTTTGACAAGGGTCTCAATTCAATTTCCGCTAAGCCTTTAAGTATTCCACTGAGAAATTTTAATTAATACAAAAACTCACGAACACACCATTCCTTAAAAAGAAACATGACATAAAATGACAATTAATTTCCTAAAGCTTCATGCTGAAGTTATATTCTGACATTAAAATATTTAAAAGTCAATGTATATATCTTTATATTAATTTGGTCCATAATATATATAGAATACATTATGCTCATTGGCCAATGAGAAACTCCTCTTCCCACCACAAACTTGCCTCATTTCAACTGACAATTATTAGAAGGTTTTTAATCTGTTCCTGGGGTGGGGGGGAAGGGGTTCATTCATTATCTTTTTAGGTTTGCTGAAGGCCCTGGAACCAGGGGGATGTCCTAGTTGACCTTTAAAGATCCCTTCTAGTCCTATGACTCTGAAATAAATTAAAGTTTTATGACCACATTATGCATAAGCATCAGTGGATCTGGAAGACAATGAGGATGAAGTCTGTGCTCAGACTCTCCCTCCTAGTATTTATGCTTCCTATTCATTTCATGCATAACTAATTTCATATAGCAATTGGTAATCGCATCTTGGTAATGACACCACAGGCATCACAAAACAATTGCAATCATGGCTGCAATTCATTGTAACTACAGCTGAATGCCAGCACTGCAGCTGAAATGCCTCCCTGACCCACCCAGAAGTAAAGGATGAGAAGAACAAAATATACCTTTGAAATGGTCACCTTCACTAACCAGCTTTCAGTTCTCAATAGTCTGGGTTGCTTTTTTTTTTTTTTTTTTTTTTTTTTTTTGCATTTTCAAGGACATAAGGATTTATGGAGACAATGAAGCCTGGAAGTTACCCCTCCTTTCCAAAAACAAAAAGACAAACGTTCTTTACTTATATCACTCTACCAATGCCACCGTGTTTGTTCAAAAGTCATTGTTTTAGAGATTTCCAATGTTTATGTGTAATGTGCTCATGAATAAGAGGGTATGTGTTTTTCTACCATGTGTTCCATTGAATCAATAAAAACAAAGTCAAGGATAAGAAGTGATTATCATTGACATGTCAAAAGAACAAGAGCAGTGTCCTTTTTTCCTGGAATTTAAAGGCATCATCTACCAGAGATATCTTGCAAGTTTATTTGGAATGTGCTACTACTACAAACATAATTAATAGCAAGCCTTTTACAGCACTTTTAAATCTCACAGAACACGTACAATTCTGATATTTTATTTTATATTCATTAAAAATCCCATTAAGTAGGTGAAGCTAATATTTATTATTTCAAAATCACAAATGAAGAATCATAAACCCAAAGATTTAAATAGTGTTTCTCTTGTAATCTGGCTTAATTCCTTGTTACTATGAAATTGAATAGCATCTTTAACATACCATATAACAATCCAGAAGCCCACTTCCATGAGCCAGGGAAGCAAGCTGCACTAGGACTACCAGGGGCTGGGACATTGAGGCTGGTGCTTGTGTCCCCCTGGCCAAGAGGAGCTGTTGCTACCACAAAGTCAGTTGTCTGGGATTATAGAAAAAAAAAAGTGTATTAAATGAGTAAAGAATAGTCATTTTTGTGATTGCATCTGCCACTTTATTAACTAGTAATAAAGACACTGGCTTTTGTTAAACCAGAATTTTAGTGTCTTGAATAGCTTTAAGAACAAGGAGTCACTGCTTTAGTTCTTCTTTAATCTTGAAACACTTGAGGGCTGTTAGGTGAGGCAGGCTTAATTTACCTTGATCCATCATTTACTAGTCACCATGAAAGAACAGACCTGTAGACTTCACCATATATTGCTAGTATCGTCAATGTTCAAATGGTACTTATTCACATTTCATGACACGTGGATACATCTGGGGCAATTCATTCATTCATTCATTCATTCATTCATTCATTCATTCTGTGAGTGAACTCGGTCAAGGTTAAATTTCCCCAATTCTTAAATGATATATTTTACTCTTTAAAATAGCAATCATTTTTATTTATGGATTCTAATCATTCTGTTCATCTGAAAAATTGTTTCAATGATCTTTTTCCAGATACGTAGCAAATCTACATTTTAAAAAATCCTCTTCACTGACTTCAAATGTTTCCAGAGTGTATGTTTTGTGTTAAATAATAGTGATCTAATAGGTCAATGAGTAAATGTATCTGTTACCATGCTCATTGGAACCATGCTCGGGTCCCTGATAAAGTCAAAGGGGTTAGGCCATGTGAATAACTGTCCACCAGCAACTTACCACTGATCATCTTTTAAGAGGTTTGCAGCAAAAGCCACTTCTCGCAGATCTAACAGAATAAGGCTCAAAAAGGGAAAGGGGATTATGACTTTAGAGATAAGTGGAGAATTCAGATCCACTTTATTTTCTCAAAGAAAAGGAAAAGAGAGGCAGGGTCTAAATAAAAAGGAAAGGGCACTTTGGCTTTTGAGTTGTCAAAAGTTCACACTAACCAGATGCACTACAAAATTACATGGTACAGAATGATGAGTTTTGAAGAAAAAGTAAAGCTGGGAACTCTGGTCATATTAAAAATACTAAGGCAAGAGAACCATGTTCCATTCAATGCTAAAAATTTTAAAAGAGCAAAATTAACAATAAATAGAAAGTTGGAAAAGGGTTGGAAAAAAGAAGGTTGGAAAAGCCCATTAAAGGAGGACCATGGGGGGTGCTTGGGTGGCTCAGCAGGTTGAGCCTCTGACTTAAGCTCATGGTCCCTTGGGCTCAGGTCATTGTCTCATGGTTCGGTTCCTGAGTTCGAGCCCCACATGGGGCTCGCTGCTGTCAGCGCTCAGAGCCCACAAGGCTCTGTTTCCCCTTCTCTCTGCCCCTCTCCCACTCACATGCTTTCTCTTTCAAAAATTAATAAACATTAAAAAAGAGGATCGTCATATAAATCTGAGTTCACACATGTTAAATTATTTATGATTACTAATCTCTATTTCAATGTCATTTTTATGCTTGATATACAGTTTATTGGATCTTGTATCTGTGTAGTTTCAATTATATTATTTTACATACATACCAATGTTTTACTGCTGCTACAAAACAATATTTTTAGAGAAGAAAACTTGGCTTAGTTTCCATTCCAAATAATAACGCCACTTTTAAGGTTGTACAATTTAGAGTTCACTGGTCATTTATTCTAACTCAAGCTTTGAATTTAATAACAATTCTTCAGTATTCAGCCTGAAAATCTTATGATTCTGGAAAATGTATGGAAAAATACATATATATGTGTCTGGGCTTTGGTATAAAGCACATTTTAGTTGGAGAAGAATTTCTTTAATTCTTAAATCCCCTTCACTTTATATGAACCATGAAGTTTCAGCAATAATCCTTTGGAAACAAGGCTGTTGCCCAGTTCTTAGAAGAAAAAAAAAAGTTTCAGCATGAACACTTCAGACTTTTCCTGACGTTTTAATTTCAGTAAAGGATAAAATAAAGCTGCCAATCCATTCACTCATGGGAAAATGAATCCATGCATTTTTTCAGGATTTATAACTAAATACTCAACATATATTTCCAAAGAGACACTTGGAGCTCTTTTTCTTCCATTTGCAGGTTTGGCCTCAAGAATAAGTTCGGGGGACACTGTCTTTTTAGAGGTAAATGCAGTGTTCTCTGGAAAACTCAAGAAATGCCCAAGAAGCTTATTGAAATGAATTCACAAATTTTAGATTATTATTAAATTTGGTAAAGCAAGTGTTCTACCTTGCACTCATCATAGTGATTGTGGTATAAAGCTTCTTGACATGCACACACACAGAAGCTCCGATTGTAGATGGGGAGACGCTGTACTGAATGGATTTCTGAAGCAGTCTGTTCTATCTGCATGATGGTAAACATTTGTCATTACTCTTCCCTCCCTTTGATTTGAAAACCAGAGGTTACATGGGGGCATTTAGAGCTGATTCCAAGTAGTCATATATTGTAAATAGATTTTAATAATGTTTAAGGGGCACTAAGCTCTCATTGGGAAGATCAGTGACTAATGAAGACTTCTATGTAATCCAAACCTTGTTGCTAATATGACTTGTCCTTCCTATCACACTCTGTTTATTTCTGAGGTTGTAGAAAGATAGAGCCTCCTTCACATGGATATCTGACACCCTCCCCTCCTTCTACAGAAATTCCAATATCCTTTATTTTATTTGTTCCACAATACAGCCTTCAATCTGCTGTGCTCAAATGACATTATGGCGTGGTTCCATTTTTCATATCAGAAAGTAATCAACACAGAATCAATAGGAAGCCATGTTTACTCAATTATTAATTAAGTTTCCTAGAGAAAATGGATGGGCAATAACTTAGCAACCTGTGCTACAAAATGATCTTTTTTTTTTTTTTTTCTTATTTTGGTCAAGGTGTCATCACCAATTTCAAAAGGATAAGAGTAAAACTATGGGAAACCACTGGAAAAGTAGCACAGGAGACATGCAATGGAGAAGTAAAGGCAATTTGTGTGTGCTCAGACCTCTGTAATGTGTCCTAAAATACTTTAGCAGGGATGATAAAGGTAGTATGCAAAAGAAGGTAACATTATAAAAAATCTGGGGTAACATCCATTGAAACTCTTCCTTAGGAGTGTCTATCTGGGTTCAGACTATTGTTACCTGGGTGTCAGGACCTACAGTCATGAACTCTTTAAACTATAAAACATTCATGTTAAAAATTCATCAAAACTAAAGATTTTAAATTTTTTTTCAACGTTTATTTATTTTTGGGACAGAGAGAGACAGAGCATGAACAGGGGAGGGGCAGAGAGAGAAGGAGACACAGAATCGGAAACAGGCTCCAGGCTCTGAGCCATCAGCCCAGAGCCTGACGTGGGGCTCGAACCCACGGACCGCGAGATAGTGACCTGGCTGAAGTCGGACGCTTAACCGACTGCGCCACCCAGGTGCCCCAAAACTAAAGATTTTAAAGTTTTAAATTTACAGATAAAAGACAAATAGGGCATTGGCTAAGAGTATGGGCTCTGGAGATTGGATTCATTGGGAATAAAATCGTGATTCTGCCATTTACCAGCTGTCTGACCCCGAATGTTACCTTTACTATGCCTCAGTTTCCTGATTTGTAAAGTAAGAACAATAATGGTATCTCTGTAATAATGCTTTTGTGAACACTGAAATTAATGCATGAAAGTTCATGGCACAGAGTGAAATACTTAAATGCTTTACTATGAAATATGAAGGAAAGTATCTGTCCCTTAAGTGTATATGGGAACTCTCTATAGTTTCTGCTTAATTTTACTGTGAAACTAAAAATGCTTTAAAAAATAAAATCTATTTTAAAAATCCAGGGCACACTTTCCATGTCTTGTAAGGAGATAAATTCCTTTCCCTTGAACTTCCCCTTTCCACATGGAGAAATTTCCATTGGAAAAACACTACCACCCTCTCTCTTACAGCTTACTCTCCTGGGAAAGAATTACTTTTCTGATTTATGTATTTAGGAAAAGGAGCTGATGATGCTCAAATCAACCACTTCTCTCCTATTTTCACATGTGCATCTTTGGGAGTAGGATCCATTCTGGTCTTAGTCTCTATATAGGACAGGTGCTGTAGGTATGGTCTACTTGTTGGCCAGACTTGCCAGGGACTGGCTGGATAAATCTAATTCTGACATGAAGAATTAGCAAGTGCAGCAGGGTGATATATCTAAAGCCAGGTCCTCCAATTTAGCTCTTTAGGTTACAAAGCTGGTATTTTCTTTGCCATCTGTCTGACCCTCATGGTTATCTCTTAATTCATTTTGTACTGGGAGTGGGAGTGGGTGCTATTTATTGGCTCTCTAACATCTGAGTATCCTTCTTGGAGGTTCACAGTGCACATTGATTTATACTACAAGCTGGGTTAGCATTGCCTACCTTCAAATTGCCAAATGTATTTAATAAAAGAAATCTCAGTTGTTTGTGTGTATACATGTGTGTGTGACCTTGTTTTCTGTGTGTGTGTGTGTGTGTGTGTGTGTGTGTGTGTGTGTGCGTGTCTATGCATAATAATAACTCTCATGGAATTGAGTCTTACCAGAATACATTGTGGACCATCCTGGGGATGAAAAGAAATTGTTGGCATTCCCAAACAGTCACTTCCTAAAGACATTACCTTAGAGAATCTATTTATTTAATCTGAACCTCTGTTGTTGTTTGTTTGTTTTGCATTTAAAACAGGAATAATAACATCAATATAAGCGGCTTACAGTGAGGAGAAATGAGAGAGTATGTGAAAAGTCTCTGGCATACAATAATATTTTCAATGAATGTTGATGTCCTTCTTGTATCAAAATCCTAGAAGCATAGACTAAAATACCTCAAAACACAGAGCCTCGTTTCAATAAAATGCAACTTTCCTGACTTTTATGTTGTATGGCATGACACAGAAAATTCTCATGGTTACTCTTGGTCTGCTTAACTCCTACCAATTTCCTTCTAAATGCCAGCTTCCTCAAGGACATCTTTACTAATAAAAATTACATCTCCCCCATTATACTTTCCCCTGTTCCTCTGTGCTTCCCTACACTGTTTACAATTTTAATGTCATAAATGTTTTTATAACTCTCTGCTTAAAGTTTATTCCCAACAAGAATGCCAAATTCACAAGGAAAGGATCTCGATCTATTCAATTCAGCACTGCATATTAAGGTCTAGCACAGAACAGGCACCAAGTATCTGTTAAATGAGTCAGTTAAAGGGAAACTAAAATAATAATAATAATACAATGCATTTCAATTGTATTAGTACAATTCAACTGAAAATTACACAAAATATTAACACAACTCAACCTGACAATTCAATCTGGCAATTCAAGCGTCAGTTAAGGATATGGGCAAGCAAGGATTCTTAGTGCATTCTCCCACCCAAAATATCAAGGTGTGATGTAGGGCTATGCTTTTGTTTTTTAAGAAACATCATAACCATAGCTGAACCATCTCTCACTTGGCAAGCTTCATTCTCTTAAAATCAATAAGTGTGTTTCAAAAGTGAATTAGAAAGGTTGCAGTTGAAATGGATGCCATCAAGCTGTTAGAGTCCTAAGGGCCATGCATGTCCTCCCACATACACCCTGTCATGCCTCGCGTTATGAAGGCTGCTATATCTGCTACTCAAGGAGAACAGTCAATATTTATATTCAGCTCGGATCTCCTAAACATTATTTCCTTTCCCAGAGAGAGTGCATTTGGCCGATGCATTTTCCCAGGAGCATCTGTGGTAAACATGGCTGTAGCACTCAAGGGAGGGCCATTCATTGCAGTATACATGATTTGCCTGTGTCAGGGAACAATCTCTCTAATGACATGATTCATGTATACACAGTCCTCCCTTTGCTCTTCCAAATGCCTCTATAAAGAAGCAGCAGTGAAATTTAAAAGGTACTTACTTAAAATACAGATTGTTTGCAAAGTATATTAGCTAAAATTCAGCCAAGCCAAACTCAAATAAACTAAGGCCATAAAAGTAATACAATGCTTTATTATATCTTAAGGCTGGTAGCGTCCTGTGTTAGAAAGCCACCCCAAATAGCCAATCTTCCTGCCTTTCTCTTTAATAACTAGTAATAAGGAAGGCTCAGAAAAGTCATGCATCAAATACTTTACTATGGATGGTTGGAAGGGACAGAGGGACTGGTCTTTGATTTATTGAAGTTGTATCTGCTTTAGTGCATCGAAGGTAATTAGCATTACAGATAGCTCACTCTTGACTCTCAGGATGTAAAAGCAGATGCATCGGATACAACAAGTCACCTCCTTCAACAGCTCAGAAAGGGGCTGGTCACTGCCATATCCTTATCAAGATGACATATATTTATAAACAAATATTATGGAAGTCAAGTCAGCTTGATATAGCAGAAAGTGCATAAACTTTGGATCTACACAGAGCTGGGTTTAAATCCTGGTATCTATTCATTCAGTATTGCCTTAGGCCATTTAGTTATAGCACTGTGAGACCCAGGTTCCCATTTACAAGTTGGGTAAATACTCTTGACTCGAATGGTTGTTTCTCACTCCAGATACTGTATAAAACATGTAACGGTGCCTAGACCATAGGGCATACTCAGTTTTATTTATGGTCAATATTGTGTTGATTACATAGCATAATGTGGGACAGGACAGGTAATGTACATAAGTGAAGCTGGCCTCATATGAAAATGAGATTGGTGGAGACCATCAGAAAAGGGAAAAGCTACGCCGTGGTAACTGTCACAGATTCTTTATTTTTAAAGTTTACTTATTTATGTTTGGGGGGGTGGGTGGCTAGAGAAGGGGCAGAGAGAATCCCAAGCAGGTTCTGCACTGTCAGTGCAGAGCTCGATACGGGGCTTGAACCTATAGACCATGAGATCATGACCTGAGCCGAAACCAAGAGTTGGATGCTGCTTAACCTTCTCAGTCACCCAGGCACCCCCTGTGACAGATTGTTTTCGATGACTGTTTCTCTAGCCCTTCCAAATGATTTTTCCTATATTTTTAGAGTCTTATAGACTGACGGTTCATTCCTTCCATTCACACTTTATTTTCTTTTCTTTTTTTGTTTTATTTATTTTTGAGAGTGTGTGGGTGGGGGAGGGGCAGAGAGAGAAGAGGGCAGAGAATCTGAAATGGGATCTGCACTGACAGCAGCCAGCCCGATTCGGGCTCAAACTCATGATCCGTGAGATCATAACCTGAGCTGAATTCAGAGGCTCAACCAACCGAACCACCCAGGCACCTCTCCCTTCATATTTTAAAGCACCCTCACGTCCCCCATCTTAAGACTAATATAAAAAGGTAAAGAATAACAAACAGCCGTTTCTTGATCCTATCTCTTCTAGTTGCATCCCCCAACCAGGCCATATTTCTTACGCAAACTCCTTGAAAGAACAGATTTTATCCAGTTCCAGTATTCTACTTAACCACTTTCTCACTTTCAACCTTTAAGCTGGCTTCCGGAAACCCCCACAACTCAAGCAATATCGAGGTCACTTAAGTCGGCAACATCCTCCTAGCTGTCAAACCCAATGGCTATTTCCAAGTCCCTGTCTTTCATGGATTCATTCTCTGCTTCATCTGTCAACAGGTTCATTCCTTAAAACACTCAGCTTCCCCTCTTCTGCCTGCACCCTACAGCTGTTTCTCTCTCTCTTTATGGATGCCTGCCGTCCACCCCCCACCCACCCCAGTAAATGCTGTGGTTCCTTAGGTTTCTACCCTCAGCGTGGTGCTCTTCCGGTTCTGTAGGCACTTTCAAATCACCTCCAAACCCCCATGGTTTCTGAGACAAACCTATACTAAGGATTCCAAAACGTCTATCTGGAGCGGGACCAGGAAGTCAACTTCAAACTTTATATCAAAATACCTCCCACATTTCTGTGGAGTTCGTCTAACATCTTGAACTCAACATGTCTAAGGCTCACTGAACTTATACTTCTTCTCTAGTCTCATGTTTTAGAGCCCTGAACCTACACAATCGCCCCAGCTGCTGTGCGGGGAGACTTTGGCACCCCTCTCTCTCCATTACTCACCTCTGCACACTACCCATCTGTTGCCAAGGCCCACGAGTATGTTCTCAAAACTGTTTTCTCTTTCCTGTCTCTCCTACATTTCTTCTCTAGACAACTAAAGCCGTGCCCTGCTTCTTCCTTCCAAATTTCCTTCACATAACTGCCAGAAGTATGCATTTAAATGTAATCCTGCTTATGTCACTCACTTCATAAAACCCTTTTTCAGCCACCCGTTACATAGAAAATTAAAGCCTCTTGTTCCTACCAGGCTCTGCCAACCTGCCCCAGCTCATCTCTCAAATTTTGGACTCCCAGCACGGAACACTTGAAGCAACAAGTCAGCTCCTACTATATATGTAGTGCACAGAAACATGTTCTCCAAAAGAAAAGTTCATAAGAGCTCATAATCACAATATCCCCAAACTTCGTCCTACTCAGATACCCATACAATGGATACAAAAATTGTACCCATTCACTGTAATACTATAAGGTAATGTGAATGCATGAACTATTGCACACAACACTATAGATGAGTGTAGCAAACGTAATAATGAGTAAAAAAAGCCAGGAACAAAAGAGTACATTCTACATAATTCCAATTATATGGAGTGTAAACATAAATAAAACTTACCTATGGTGTCAATATTACAATAATGATTTTCCAAGGAGGGAAATGAACCCATACCCAAACCTCCAGAGGCTTCTGACTTTCCTCAGAGTGGAAACCACATATTTTTACATAAAGTTTACATGAGCTGCTCTCTTACTTCTATTTCTCTGACACATCTCCTACTCCCCTACTAGTCTTTTCCTTACAGAGTCCTCTAGCAGCACTGATTTTTTTTTTTGTCTTTGACTATATTTAAAAACCCTGGCACACCCCTGCCACAGGGCCTTTGTACTTGCTATTACCTCTGTCAGGAATGCTAATTCCTCAAATATCTACATTCCTTGTTCCCTAATTTTATTCCTATCTTTACTAAAATATCATTTTTTTTCTCAGCTTCGTTTTTCTTTTAGTGTCCTTATCTCGCTTTCGTATTAGGATAATGCTGACATCATAAAATTAACTTGTGAGTGTTCCTTCCTCGTTCAGTTTTTGGAAACCTTTGAGAAAGATTAGTGTTAACACTTTAAATAATTGGTAGAATTCACCAGTGAAACTACCTGGTCCTGGTCTTTTCTTTGTGGGGAGTCTTTTGATTACTGATGTAATCTCCTCACTCGTAATTCATTTGTGCAGATTTTCTATTTCTTCATGACTCAGTTTTGTAGGTTGTATGTTTCTATGAAGCTGCAGGCCATGTGCTGTCAGTGCAGAGCCCAACCTGGGGCTTGAACCCACGAAGCATGAAATGATGATCAGAGCTGAAGTCAAGAGTCAGAGGCTCAACCGACTAAGCCACCCAGGTGGCTTAGTCCAATTGATCTGCCTTTTAATTCACTTATTCATTCTTCCACTTGGTTAACGCTACTGTTAAATCTCTATGGAATTCTTCAGTTCAGCCACTGTTTTCCTTAGCTCCAAAAATTGTTCAGTTCTTTTCTGTTTTAAGTTCTATGTTTATTGAAGTTCCCCTTTGTTTTTTGCATTATTTTCCTGAAATCATTAAGTTATTTATCTGTTTTCTCTTATAGCTCTCTGAGTATCTCTAGAAAAATTATTTTCAGGGAGTCTAGGTGGCTCAGTTGGTTAGGTGTCTGACTCTTGATTTCAACTCAGGTCATGATCTCACAGTTCGTGAGTTCAAGCCCACATCAGGCTCTGCACTGAAAGTGTGGAGCCTGCTTGGGATACTCTCTCTCCCTCTTTCTGCCCCTTCCCTGCTCTCTCTCTCTGAAAATAAATAAATTAATTAAAAAAATAAAAATAATTTTGAATTATTTGTTAGGTAATTCCTAGTTCTACATTTCGTTGGGGCCCGTTGCCTAAGGTTTACTGATTCTTTTGGTGGAGTCACATTTTCCTCTGTCTTTGTGATCTCCATTGGCTTTCATACATGTCCACACATTTGAAGAAATATTCACTTCTTCCATAATTTATGAACTGATTTTGGTAAGGGAAGACTTTCACCTGCAGAAGGGGGCACACTGAAGTGTACTGTGACCTCAGATCTAACAGTGCAGGACACCAAGTGTGAAGGTATATGGTGGTCCTTGAGGTGCGTGATGCCTCTTTGGTTTTCGCCATTAGTTCACACTGTATCAACAATGGTTTAGTCCGTGGTGGGTGTTTGTAGGGGATTTCCCAGGGGGTCTGCAAATGCTGTTGGTGTCTTCAACAGCACCTCAAGTCCAGTATCTAGAAACCAGAGCATGCAGCAGTGGTGACCAGAGTCTCGTATCCATACACTCAACTAGGGACCAGCTGCAGGTGCTTGTGTAATGGCAGGGGTCAGTTGCATACTCTAAGGGTCAGGGCAGGACACAAAGGCCATGGCCAACTACAGGCACACTGGTAGCTGCAGGGGTCCTGGCTATCAGCATATACGACCATGGAAGTTAAGTCTCATCATTGGCACATGGCAGTGGAAGCCAGTGATAGCGTTTGAGCTATAGGCATGCAGGTGTTCAATTGGAGGGACTAACTGTAGGTGAGCACAGTGATGCAGGCAAGTGATAGCAGATAGGGCCTGATTCATGCCCACAAATAGCTGTGGGGCGCTGGCTGTCAGGTATGTTCCCCTCTGGCTGTGCAGTCTGCCCCCAGGTGTGCTTGTACGGTGGAGGCTGGTGACAAGTATCAGGCCAGCAGCATGCAAATGCACACCTGGAAGAGCTAGCCACAAACAGGTGCACAGCAGTGGAGTTCAGCCCCAGGAGTCTAGACTGACATTTTGCTCTCATGCAGCCCCAGGAGCCAGGGCTGGCTATTGGTACAGGGTCCCTGGGCTCGGATGGGAGTATTGAGGCTCAGGAGCTCAGGCACCTGCCATCAGACAGAAAGCTAGTGAAATCTGCAAGAGGTCGGTAGCAGCTGTACTGGCCATCGGTTCCTTC
The DNA here is from genome assembly GCF_028749965.1 of Puma concolor. NCBI lineage: Eukaryota > Metazoa > Chordata > Mammalia > Carnivora > Felidae > Puma > Puma concolor. Next base: position 18,688,820 of record NC_141672.1, read on the forward strand.
TTCAGTTGGAAAAAAAACAGTTGGGTTTATCTGCCAATCAGGCCTCTGTGAGTTGTGATCACTCGTGCTGTGTGACTGCTATTGGTAGCCCTTGTTTTTCTTCCTTTTTCCTGTCTGTCTCTCTATGTCTCACATTTGATGGTCTGAGTGGAATGAAATCAAAGTGGGACCTTTGTGCAATCCCCTCCAAAAGCTGGGTAAGCTGGTTGTTCACCCTATACTTTCTTTTCCAGCAAGGGGCACTCTTTCTAGCTTTGGAGATCCCTTTTGGCACTGAGAATGGCAGCTTGGAGCATGAGGTAATGCAGGCAAATGAAGCTCTCTCACTTCTTTTTCTGTACAGTTATTCTCAGGTTTTTTTTGTTTGTTTCACTGTGTTGAAGTTTCTTAAGTAGACTCCAGAGCTCTCCAAGAGTTGTTTTTTAATTAATGGATAGCTGCCTAATTATTGCTCTTTGTGAAGAAACAGAGGCTGGGTTCTCTTATGCCACCATCTTGGTAACATACCCCACTACTTTTTTTTTTTTTTAATCTCCTTGTCCTGCTTTATTATTCTCTTTAGCACTTCTAACAACTCAAATATTACATATGGTAATAACTCACATTGTTTGTAGTCTTTCCCTCTAAAATATAAAATCCACTGGACAGAGATTTTTTTTTCTGTTTTATATACTCTTCTATTTCCAATACCTGAGAGGCTGTGTAGCATAATGTGGCTCAGTAAATGTTTCTTGAATGAATGAAAGAAGCAGTAATATGACCTAAGTCCTGAAGCCTTATTGAGCCAACCAAGCGGTATCCTGCATTTATTTTCTTAGAGTAGAAATTAGAAGGTATGGACAAAACAGGAGCATTAAGGATGAGAGGTATGTGAATATACTTGCATGGAAAGGGGAAGTGGGTGAAAATAGACTGACTTCAGCTCAGAAGTTATACACTTATTGCCTTATTACTATCAAAAAATTTGTTAGAATAGGAAATTCCAGAGAAGGCAAAGCGTGGCCCATTATTCCATTAGGCACTGGGTCCATAAGGTAGGCTGCTTCTGAATACACAGGTAGCACAAAGCAGGGCCTAATGTATCCGTATGAATGGCAAGCTAACTTTAATACTGTAAGATGAACCAGTGGGGTGAGTGATGTTTGAACATATGGGGTTTTAAGTAATCACTATCCTTCTTGAAAAATGGAGGTTGAGAATTTGCACATTCAGATATAAACATATTTGGTAAAATAACTTGAACCCAAATTCATTTTCAACTATTTCTAAATGGACTTACTTCTCACACTATTATCTTCATATCTTTACATGAAAATCTCATTGGATGAATGATGTATCTAAAATGATATCCATAGTGCACTACATTATATCCATTATTAATAAACAAAATATTTTCTGTATGCCCTATATATACTCATATATCAAGGTTTATTTCAGTTGGCCCTTTCTTTGGGAAACACCTCCTGGGATCTCTCATTGAAGGTAATGTCCTTGTCCTAATAACTTCCGACACACTTTATCTCTGAGCCTTCGTAAGACTTTCCATCATAGAGCATGGGTAACTATTTTTTAAGACTGTAAGCTACTTGAGTACAGAATATCTATCTTATAAATCTCTGTATCATGCTCATTTCCTACTATAGATAGCAATATTCATTTGTTGAATAAATGAATGGCTAAAGGTTAAAAAAAAGTATTGACCCATGAGGCAATTTTTTGTTCCTTTTTATCATTCTTTGGGATCACATTTGTTCCATTGGTTTGGGTCTAAGCCAGTGCTTGTTAATATAAAAGGCCTGGTAGAAGTAGCTGGAAAGATTATTAAAATTAGCATTAATGCCCAGATCCCACTGACAGAGAGTCTTATTTAATTGGTCCAGGGCATACTTTGAGCATCAGGGTTTTTTTGTTGTTGTTGTTGTTGTTTTTTTTTTTAAGTTCCCAGGTGATTTAGTTAAGGTTCAGAACTATTATCTACATATTTACCATTTTAATTTGTGAAATGTATACATGTTTAGAACTATATGATATTTACTCCTTTTGTTGTTGTTTTTGTTTTTTTTTTGTTTTTTTTTTTTTTTTTTTTTGTATTCATTCTTTTACCTTTTCATTCTATAGGTATTGAATAGCAGCTCCATACAGGGGTTAGGCACCATGCAAGTGGCTGGACATATGCTGGTAAATAGGACTGGTGTGGGCCTGCCATATTCGCCATCATAGTCACCTACAGTAGATTCTGTTACACAAAATGACACTGTCATCTCCCTGTGTGACAACTCAGAATCATCTCTTTGAGTGACTGGAAGTCACCTTTCGCCATGAAGACAGCTACTTCTAAACTGAAATCGTGGGGTGCCAGGATGCTGTTAACAACGACAAGGAGTCTCTCTCCCGGATTTTTTTCCATGTGCCTTCCCCCTAAAAAGCCATACAAGCTTTCTTTATTTCACTTTCTTGATTCCTTCTTTCTTTCTCTTGCCAGGAATTTTTATTTATGACCCAATATGCCCTCACTGTTAAATTGTTAGGGTTTGAAATGCTTACCCAAAGTAACACTTAAACCTGAAGCATTTCTGTCCATGCACTAAGTTAAATTAGCTGACCCTGTAAAAAACTGCATGTGATTTAAGTTCTTACTATTCCTTTACTTCAAAAGAGGGGCAGGAAAACCACATGCAAATGTAATTATATGTGAACTCTTAGTAGTTTTGTGTCTATGGTAACACTTAGTGAGAGTAGAGTATATCAATACAAACTGCTTCGACTAATAACGATAGTTAACATTTATAGAGCTTATTATTATTTTTAGTCAGACATTTTTCTAAGTACTTTACATAAATTCACTTATTTCATCCTCAAGGGAAAAATGAAATGATGTGTACTATTATGATTTCTATTTTTTTAAAGGAAACTGAAGATCAGAGAATTATACCTGTGATGTCCTTTCTTGAATTAAACAAATGAGTGTGGACAAACAGCCCTTTATAATTTACCTGCATATTCAAAATGCCCTCGTATGTGAGCTGCAAACTCACATATCACCATACTTTTTTGTTTTATAAAAAAGTGGCCTTGTTTTCCAGTTAATGTTGTCATGAGTCAGGTAGTTCATGAGTTTTGAGTTCAGCAGAATTTTCAGAGTAGAATGCTTTTATAATGTTCTATATAAAAGTGAGGATGTCAAAATCTAATCCATGGTATCAGAGTTTTGCCAGAACGTTGTTCAGACTGAAATGAAAAACAGGATCTCCCACAGGGCTCTCTTCCATAATGAAATCATTGAGATATGAAAGGTCCCCAGAGGAGGACTTTCAAAGTTCTAGCCATTGGCAAATAAGAAACCAATTGAGATTTGTTTTTAAAAGAAGATGGCGTAATATTCTTATAGTTTGATATTAGGATGGGAGCCAAAAAACCTAAATTTTGGACCATCTGGAGAAGAAATATAATGAAGAAAGCCAACAAAAATATAATTACAACAACTGGCTTAGCAATAACAACTGCATTTATTAAGAACAGTCTAAGTAGGTATGTCCAGAGCAAAATCTGAGTTAAATTTCTATTTCAGCTTGGCTGTGGGAATAGAAGGAAATGCTCTGGTGTGGAGACTCAACCCCATGAGCATCAGATATGAGAATCTAATTAAATACCAAATGTAAAAAGCCCACACTTAAATCTCTGTCCTTGGCTTTTCTCAAAACAAGAAAGTAATTGAAGAGCAAAAATTATATGTGATAATCTGTGGTTGGTGCTACCTAGGAGTATGGAGATGAGGCGAACATGGTCTTTTCTTCCAGAAGCTTAAATCTGACCATATGCATCAAGCACAGTGTCCATACAAATAGTTTAAAAATAAAATGATTAAAATAGGCTTACATGTAGTCATTCAAAAATGATCCATAGTACATCAATCAGAACTTCTCTACTTCCTACAGTACTAAAATAGCAATCTGTTGAATTTTAATAATAAAGAACAATTTTTTTTTAAATATGAAATTTATAGTCAAATTGGTTTCAATACAACACCCAGTGCTTATCACAACAGGTGCCCTCCTCAATACCCATCGCCCACCCTCCCCTCCCTCCCACCCCCCATCAACCCTCAGTTTGTTCTCAGTAGAGGACAATTTTTTAAATATATGCATAGATGATTCATTCATTCAATATATGTGGCAGCCATCACTCTAAGCAAGGATACTGAAGTAAATATAAAAACATATACTTCTCATGCCAGCACAGATTTGGAGAGAGAGAGTTTTTTTGAATGATTAACACGCAATGCATAAAGAATAAAAATAGGAGTATACCTTTGCTGTCAAGGTGAAAAGGGATTATCGAAAGGTTTACTTAAGCTGAAGGGTGGCTGAGTATTTCTTAGGAGGACAAGGCAGAGGGAGATGAAAAGACATATGCACAAAAGCTCAGTGCCCTACCTAAAAAGAAAGGAAACACACTGAGAAAACATCCAGGTCTTGGTATGAGTGGAGGAGAGTGGGTAGCTGATGATTTAAGATCAGTATGCAGGTGGGGCGCCAGGATGGCTCAGTTGGTTAAGCGTCCGACTTCAGCTCAGGTGGTGATCTCGCTGTTTGTGGGTTCGAGCCCCGCGTCGGGCTCTGTGCTCACAGCTCGGAGCCTGGAGCCTGCTTTGGATTCTGTGTCTCCCTCTCTCTCTGTCCCTCCCCCACTCACACTGTCTCTATCTCAAAAATAAACAAACATTAAAAAAAATTAAAAAACAGAAGAGCAATATGCAGGAATCACATTGTTAACCAAAGACAGAGAGAGAGAGAGAGAGAGAGAGAGAGATGGGATTTGCTGGAGAATCAATAATTGATCATCTTAGGGGAAGTGACACAGACTGATCTGCCTTTGTATAACAAGCTATATCTCAAACTTGATTACAAAGTAAATTAACCAAATCTAGTCATTCATATTTGGGATCCAGAGCAAAAGGAGCCTAAAACATATTATGGGGGCACCTGGGTGGCTCAGTCAGTCAAGCATCTGACTTTGGCTCAGGTCATGATCTCATGGCTTGTGAGTTCAGGCCCTGTGTCGGGCTGTGTGCTGACAGCTCAGAACCTGGAGCCTGCTTTGGATTCTTAGCATCCTCCCCTCTGTCCCTCCCTGCTCACTTGCTCTCTCTCTCTTTCTCCCTCAAATTAAATAAACATTTAAAAATTTAAACACATTATGGATGATGCATGTGGATCTGCCTGCTTTACTCTTTAGTAGCCTTTGGAATATAGGTTAACGGTCACTCAAAATAGATCCTAATTTTTTACGTGCTGGGAAATGTTGGGGCTTTTATTACCTATCCCTTCTGTACATATCTTACATAGGTTTCCCTTCAGTTTCATGATCTGGTCACTGCCTACATCCTGAGGGCCAACTTGAACTTGCTGAAGGTCACTCCCCATCCCTTTCCTTGCTCCAGAATATTCACTGGCCCTCCACTGGTCCCCTCCATGGTCCCTCTCATCTTCAGGCCTCTGCACATGTTCTCCCTATTGCCTGGCATGGTCTTTCCTCCTGGCAGGTCTTTAGAATTCCTTCAGAGAAGTGTTCCCTCACCTCCTTATCTAGTAAATGCCCATTCAAAACTTGAAGAAACTCCCCTCCATAGTACAGATGTGCAGATTGTGTTTTGGGCAATGAGTGACTTGTAATGTCTTGGAGAAACAGGACCAGCTAGGGTCAAGGGCAGGAGGGGGAGTGGTTAAGTCCTTGGCTGCAATTCCTTTCAGAGACTGAATGCCTTCCCTGTGCAGCAAGCCTGATGAGGGAAGTGCCATTCGCCCCCATGATTCTTGCCAAGTAAAGCCTTTGGAATTGCTGATGTTTGGGATGGAAATATTACCTGTAGTTCTGGGCTACTTAGTTGTTTGTGTTTTAACACAGAACTTTTCAAAATATATGTATTATAGCCTATTTTTTCCTTCATCGTGTGTGTGTGTGTGTGTGTGTGTGTGTGTGTGTGTGTGTAACATTCACAATGTCATACAAGAAACTACAGCTATACGTATATATATTTTTTTCTCCTGGTAGTTTTATGATATTGTTGCCTATTTTAAAATTATTATCACTTTAGAATTATGATCCATTTGGTATGTGGCGCTAAGCCTTCATAAATACATTATGTCCTTTCAAAAGGGTATTCCCAATAGTCTTAAAACCTATAGAGAGGTTGGGTGAAGGGTTTCCAGTACTTTCTGTACACTTTTTTTTTACAACATCCTATGAATCTCTGTCTCAAAATAGAAGTTCTTTTATTTTTTTTTTAAATTTTTTTTTCAACATTTATTTATTTTTGGGACAGAGAGAGACAGAGCATGAACGGGGGAGGGGCAGAGAGAGAGGGAGACACAGAATTGGAAACAGGCTCCAGGCTCTGAGCCATCAGCCCAGAGCCCGACGCGGGGCTCAAACTCATGGAGCGCAAGATCGTGACCTGGCTGAAGTCGGACGCTTAACCGACTGCGCCACCCAGGCGCCCCAATAGAAGTTCTTTTAAAGGGGAGGACTAGCCAATTGCCACAGCTGTGAGCTACATTAGTGTTGCAGATACCCAACTAAATGGTATGTTTTCCTCCAGCTGAGTTTGTATAGGATGAGAACTTATTGAGACTCTCATTACCTCTTGCCTGACTTTTGGGAGGCTAATTTTTGGCCTTCTGGTTTCCAGAACCTCTTCTAAACCACAAATCAGATCATGTTATTGATTTCCTTTACACTCAAAACGTAGAATGCCTCCGTTTGAAATAAGGCATACCCTTGACCAGCCTCATCCATGACAACATATTCCTTCCCTTAGGTCAGTTATCCCTACCTTCTCTGATAACTCTAGACCTACCAAGGCTGTTTTGTAGCATGCACAATCATTCGGGTCTTCTTCTCATCATGGCATTTATTATCACGTGCTGTTCAGAGCATCTAAATCATACTAATCCCTGCATTTGATCAGGAAATATAAGCTTATGATGACAACTCTTTAAAAGTTTATTTTCAAATTTGTAGTGTGGAAAGAGTATGAGTGCAGAGTTACAAAGCCCTGGGACAACTTGCTAACGTTTTAGGTTCAAAAGTTAGTTTTCTTTTCCGTGTATGGAGATCGGCTCGCTTACATCATTAGGTTGCTCTGAGAATGAAAACAGCTAGTAGGTTGGGGCGCCTGGGTGGCGCAGTCGGTTAAGCGTCCGACTTCAGCCAGGTCGCGATCTCGCGGTCCGTGAGTTCGAGCCCCGCGTCGGGCTCTGGGCTGATGGCTCAGAGCCTGGAGCCTGTTTCTGATTCTGTGTCTCCCTCTCTCTCTGCCCCTCGCCCGTTCATGCTCTGTCTCTCTCTGTCCCAAAAATAAATAAACGTTGAAAAAAAAAAAAAAAAAAAAAAAAAAAAAAAAAAAAAAAAAAAAGAAAACAGCTAGTAGGCATGTACTGTCTCCGGTATTGCAGATAATAAATATGATCTCCCCAATACTCACTTCCCATGCAGCTTCCTATTAGTTAATCCTGATAAATAATCTCATTCAAATGTGAAGCCAGAGAATAGCAGGGATTCTTGATAGTGAAAATTCTAAGAACCAAAATCAACTCACAGCTAAATTTATAGGTAATGTAAGACAGGCAGAGTCAGGACTAAAACTCAGGACTCTTTACACCCAACTGAAGGCTGTATCACTATGTTTGGCGTATGGTAAGACCACGTGTGAATTCCATACGTTAAGTGGAACTTTAAAATGTAGGTCATGGAAATTAGAGCCATGAGGTATCTTGACCCCCTGAGTTCTGATGTTGGCCTCACTAGTGTTTTTGATGGAATGGATAGCGACTGTGTTTGATTTCCATCAGCGTGAAAATAAAAACTCTGACATTCTTGGCAAATGAACATGTGTGGGTCTCCCCGGTGACTAGGAGTGATGAAAAGTTAGCGGGAATTGGATTCCCATTAATGATAAGGATAATTGGATTGGGGGTACAGGTCCATGCTCTGTCTGGGGCACAAACTCACCACTGCCATGAGAGCTCTCAGCTCAGTGCAGGCATTGTATAACATACACAGTGTTTGCTCAGACCTTCTCCCTCCTCTGTGACATGAACTCAGGCTTCAGAATCCAGCATATAGTCCCTAAACCACATGAGGTCCCTGACAGCTAGAGGTGTCTGTAATCAAATCCTATTATAACTCAGAAGGGACACTTCTATTTCAACACAGCAAGGACCACTACAAGAATGTTTACTTTCACTGATAACATAATGCTTTTGCTAAAAATTAGCAGCTCTGCCTAATACATTTGGTCTATTTAAACTAAGCAAGGTAATTGGCAAGAAAAGAAACATTTCTTTATGAACTAATGGGGACAAAATGTTACAGCTATTACTGCTATCTACTTTTAGATAGTCTATGAAATATATTCATGAAATAATAACTAGAGATAATTAACATTTCTCTAAGGACTAAAGTGGAATAGAGAGTAAAGTTTGCACGCATGGTATTGGCCTTGTTGATCTATCCAACTGAAATTATTAAATTTTCTTTTTCAACTGTTTCATTTGAGTAAAGGGACCCTGGTATTATGTGATAATTAAGATTTTTCTAAAATTTAAAAATACAAATTTTAAGCCATTGCAGTGATACAGAGGAGAGTTTCATAAACTTGAAAAAAAGTAAGGAAACCATCTCCTAGAAAGCTTACATGGGGTTCTGCCATTCATTAACTTGGTCAATTTATCTCAGACCAGTATCTGGCCTTGAAACTTGTAGGCTATGAATTTTATTTGCTCAGCACATCAAGAATGCATTCGTCAACCAAGACTGATCTATAACTCTGAAAAAAAAATCTATTATTTTATAATGAGAAATAGGACTATCTCTAAGTCTGGAATATGCACATCAGTGGATCAGTGTATCTCATCCTCATAAATTACTCAGAAAGCAAAATCTTACTTAGATACTTCTTGTTGAGCATGAAGTCAGATCTAGAGTTGCCAGGTGGCCTGGCTAGAAGGCCTTGATTAAAGTGTGTCAGCTGGGGGCCCCTGGGTGGCTCAGTCGGTTAAGCGTCCGACTTTGGCTCAGGTCATGATCTCACGGTCCCTGAATTCAAGCCCCACGTCGGCTCTGTGCTGACAGCTCAGAGCCTGGAGCCTGTTTCAGATTCTGTATCTCCCTTTCTCTCTGACCCTCCCCCGTTCACACTCTGTCTCTCTCTGTCTCAAAAATAAACATTAAAAAAATTTTTAAAGTGTGTCAGCTGGAGGCAGGATGCTGTCCTTTAGAACCACTGAAAACAGCATCTTCCTTCTTGTAGAGTTTTGTTGGAACCTGTATACATTGCCTGTATAATTTCTTTTTCGTTTTCTTTTAAATTTTTTAATGTTTATTTATTTTTGAGACAGAGAGAGACCGAGCACGAGCAGGGGAGGAACAGAGAGAGAGGGGGACACAGAATCCAAAGCAGGCTGCAGGCTCTGAGCTGTCAGCACAGAGCCCAATGCAGGACTCAAACTCACAGACTGCGAGATCATTATAATTTCCTTTTCTAGGCTTCGTGGCTGTTCAATTCCATTTATGATGAGCGTATTTCTCTTTAGAAATCTTAATATATTTGTTTGAGCTACAGGTTAGCCTTAAAGGTCCAGAAATGATACATCTCTTTAAATTGCTATTGTTTATATCAGCATATTTTATATATATATATATATATATATATATATATATATATATATATATATATAAAAATTTATTGCTGGAGCACCTGGGTGGCTAGTCAGTTAAGCATCTGACTTCAGCTCAGGTCATGATCTTGTGGCTCATGTGTTCGAGCCCTGCATCAGGCTCTGTGCTGACAGTTCAGGATCTGTACCCTGCTTTGGATTCTGTGTCTCCCTCTCTCTCTGCCCCTCCCCCACTTACATTTTCTCTCTCTCTCGACTCTCTCTCAAAAAAAAAAACATTGACAAAAAGAGTGCCACTGTCCTTTAAAAAATATAATATATATACATACATATACATATATGTATGTATATATATGTATATATTTATATACAGTGTGCTCTTGGCTTTGGGAGTAGATTCCCATGATTCATCGATTACATACAACACCCAGTGTTCATCCCAACAAGCACCCTCCTCAGTGTCCATCACCCATTTTCTACCCCCTGCAATCAACCCTTAGTTTGATCTTTGTATTTAAGAGTCTTATGGTTTGCCTCCCTCTCTGTTTGAAACTATTTTTCCCCTTCCTTTCTCCCATGGTCTTCTGTTAAGTTTCTCAAATTCCACATATGAGTGAAAACATATATGTATTTCTCTGGCTGATTTATTTCGCTTTGCATAATACCCTCTAGTTCCATCCACACTGTTGCAAATGGCAAGATTTCATCCTTTCTCATTGCCAAGTAGTATTCCACTGTATATATAAACCACATTTTCTTTATCCATTCATCCATCAGTTGATGGATATTTGGGCTCTTTCCATAATTTGACTATTGTTGAAAGTGCTACTATAAACATTGGGGTACATGTGCCTCTATGAATGAGCTATCCTATATCCTTTGGATGCATTCCTGGTAGTGTTATTGCTTGGTCATAGGGTAGTTCTATTTTTAAATTTTTGAGGAACTTCCACACCAATGTTTTTCAGAGCAACTATACCAGTTTGCATTCCCACCAACAGTGCAAGAGGGTTCCCATTTCTCCACATCCTCACCAATATTTGTTGTTTCCTGAGTTGTTAATTTTAGCCACTCTGACCAGTGTGAGCTGGTGTCTCAATGTGGTTTTTATTTGTATTTCCCTGATGATGAGTGATGTTGAGCATCTTTTCATAGATCTGTTGGCCATCTGGATGTCTTCTTGGAAAAGTGTGCATTCATGTCTTCTGCCCATTTCTTCACTGGATTATTTGTTTCTCAGGTGTTGACTTTGGTAAGTTCTTTATAGATTTTGGATACTAACCCTTTATCCAATATATCAACATTGTTCATGTTTTAAGAGTTTAACTTTCAAAGAGCAATCTTATTGTCCTCTTTTTATACTTTTAGATATGCCTCCATAGTATCCCTGAAAACAACCACAGTTAAGAAAACAAACAGAAGTGGTTTTCCAATGTTATAACTGATGGCCAGCACTAAGAACAGCAGATTCTATTTATTAGTTGCTGAAAGTCTTATCCATTGATAATACAAACACTGTGGATCTTTTCATCCTCTTTGTTTTGCTGGGGCCCATCTTACGGGCTCCATTAATGTCTGTTTGTATCAGCCTAAGAGATACGTCCACATTGGTTATTCTAGTAGGTGCTGATACATAAAATTTTAAATATGTTTATTCTTTAGTGAAATATTTCTCTAAATTATGTGTTAACTCTTCCAACATTTGAATTAAAAATCATAGGATTTACACGTTTAATTTTGAAAAGAGGTGTCAAAGTACATAAACAGTCAAACCTAAGTTACCTTAAAAATCTGTGACAAAGTTTGAGGATAATCCCCTGATTTATGTCTCTATTCTGCAATAGAAAATTGTGTATATTAATCTTTGATCTTTTCCCCTTTTTTTCCCAAGGAAATATTTTAATATGAATTCATGTCATTAAAAAGAGAGTTAAATATAGTTTTTTTTTTATTTTTTTAAAAAATTTTTTTAACGTTTATTTATTTTTGAGACAGAGAGAGACAGAGCATGCATGGGGGAGGGGCAGAGAGAGAGGGAGACACAGAATCTGAAACAGGCTCCAGGCTCTGAGCCATCAGCACAGAGCCCGACGTGGGGCTGGAACTCATGGATCGTGAGATCATGACCTGAGCCGAAGTCGGACGCTCAACCGACTGAGCCACCCAGGCGCCCCGAGTTAAATATAATTTTTCCTTGATCCTTAATTATGTTTCTAGGCCAATGAAAAATCAATTTTGGTATTTTATACTCCCGAATCTTAATTCATATGTGGCACAGAAAGAAACCGTCCAAAGATTTGTATTCCCTTTTTACGGTGTAGAGTCATTGACAGGAAGCAGTTACCTTGCCAGGGACTGTGTTTCCCAGTAGTAGTGGCATCTCCATATGCCTTGTGACTAGTTACTTTTAATAGATTTTAAGCGGAAGTAGAGTATACTATCTCCATGCTGCTCCCCTACCTTCTACCTAAATGCAGAGTAGTAGAATGCCCTAAGGGTAAGTGAGTCAAAACACTGAAGGAACCTGGTAACTTCCATCACCCCAGGAAAGGCTGATTGTTGAAAATCACACTGAATTTTTGTATAAGTGAAAGATTAATATCATTTATCTGTACAGCATGGAGCATTACCTCTAATAATCACTGAACATCATACAACCATAAATTCTATAAATTTAATATTAAAAGAAACATTAGAAATCATTTAATAAATCCCCACCCAAGAATAATCCAAGATATTAATGCCTCAGGGGATACATTTGGGTTTGAGGAAGGAGAGAATGTAACTAAGAAATGTATCTTCCAAAGCTGACATACCAACTCCGGTAAATTCATTTATCTTTTCTCCACTTATACAGCTGATTTCATAGGCCCTCAAAATTTATACTTGGCTCTGAACTAGAGAAAGAAATATGGAATAAAGAGAGGGAAAAGAAGGACTACTTTTCTCCTGATTGAATAGGGCTCAGACTAATGAATGGAAAATAATTTTATTTCTAGGCAACTCAATCACCCACATGGCCTTGAGTGATTCAGAGTACTATGTTTAATTGAGGGAAAAATAAATAAAGAGTGTAGGATCAATGGAGAATAACTGATACTAAGTGTACAAAAACATCCTAAAAATGGAAAAATAAAAGGTGAGGAATGGCTGAGGAGAAGGCAAAGGAAATGGGCCAAATCATGTAAATAAATGGGAGCAGAGATCAAATTCCAGGCCCAAATGCCTCAGTTTTCTTCAATTTGTATTGGCTTTCTGTCCAATCAAGCTAATGTACTTGAATATTCATTGTTTTAAATGCTTTTTTGGATTGTGTACAACATCCATTGTGAAAATCTGAGTGTATCTAAGTAGTAAAATAATTTTTTGTCATATTCTTTATATGTCCTTAATTGTTTAAATATGCACCCAAAACTTCCTATCACTCTACTTCCAACTTTTACCTCAATGGGATTATTTGCATATATGAAATAATAGGACCCATGGATGAGATTTCTCATGACCAAACAGGGACGCAGTACCTTGTGCTACAGGAATGTGTAGTTGGCCTAGGCCGACATATGTTTTCTCATCGGGATGTAACTTTTGCGTGGCTACTGGACAATCTGATAAACATGTCTCCTCACTTAAGACCATGTACATCTTTGCGGAGCTCAAGAAAATGCCAATGCAACACCTGAGTAGATAAAAATGCCAGGTTTCTACTAAGCTGGTTCTACTCAATGTGGAGATAGGAGCACTGAGTAGGATTTGATTCCATGGTGTTACTATGAAGGGTAAATACAAGAATTCATGAAATGTGCTAAGCACAGTACCTGGTATAGAGTAATAAAGTAATAACTAGATTTTGATTATTACAGATTGAGTGTATCTTAGTTTTCCTATCTTCCCTAACTCAGTCTCCCGTGGACCACCAGTTCAGTGCCCTCCCCTAAACATACCTGAGGACACTTAGTGCATAACTTGCCACATTCTCACTTGACACCCTTCTTTGCCATTTAATTTTCTATGCCTCTCACTCCTCTCTGACCTGCCAATACTCTTCATACAGCTACTGCTCTCGCTCATCTACTGTGGTCCAAAACCTGAGGCCACAATCTCTCCTTTCATTTACTGGTAAACAGACCAACAGAAGTCAACAAAGATTACAGTGAACGACAGTTTACTATAGAGAATCACATGGAAAACAACAGCTATTTATAATGTACCCATGCATTGGGTTCCCAATTCCCTAGCGTAGCTCCCTCTTGCTTATACCCACTCTTATTCAGGGGTATTAGCCAAAACCAACCTAATTGGACAAGAGAAATGTATAAGGATTCATGGAAATAGAACGTGTAATATCATGATACAGGAGAATATGGATGATCATCCAGAATTCACAGAATGTAAGAAAGAATAAAAGCAAATTACAATCTTGCCAAGATAGCTGAGATGACCTAAGAGCACAGCTCAGGCCACATCCAAACTGAACTGAATATGTGTGGCGCTCCATTGCCTTGTACTACAGCTAATACTAGGGCGTAAACTACAGATACACGTGACCATCCAGCTCCACCTTAGGGGAAAGCCTGTAGGGAATTTTGACAAGGTTTAACATAGGAAACAATGATGTTACAAAGGAAATACATTTGCACCAGTAAGGAGATTTTTAGGTTTAAGAGAGTCTTGACTACCAGAGAGCCACTGCAATCAGTTGACCTTAGAGGCAGTCAATGCAAATGATGAACCAAATATTTCCAGGATGCCTAGCTCATTACCTGTCTTAGAAGTCAGCACTACTAGAAAAGAAACCTTTCTTGCAGCCTCCATCCCCAACGACATTTGAACCCAAGTCTCTAGGCTGCTCCCAGGAAGGGGATTGATCAGTTACATTCAAATCCCTTCCAGAGACCTTGTTCACCCCTAATAAAACAAACAGTGGACCTGATTTTTTTTTTCCCAAAGCAGTTTACAGATTCTTTGTTCAACTTTTGCCATCCTGAACTCTGCCTTTCATTTAGCTCTTCATTCAACAAATATTTAGTTAAATCAACACTTTTCTGATGACTGAGCACATCACAATACATAAACCAGACGAAATCCCTGCCCTCAGGGAGTTGATATTGCGGGAAGGGAGACAGGTAAAATCAAGTAACAAATGTATAAAATCAAGTAACAAATATTGAGAATGATAATGTAAGGGACATGGGATGGAGGGGGCAAGGTTGGACACCATTTTGTATAAGACAATCAAGAAAGGCCTCTCCAAGGAGGTGTCACTTGAACAGTGACCAGCAAGAAATACCTATATCTGGGGGATTGGTGCTCTAAGCAAATAGAAAAACAATTGTTAAAGGCCTGGACCTAGAGCAGGATTGGGGTGCTTATCTTCTCATACTCAGAATGTTCTTCAGATAAGCTTTTCCCTAAATAAAAGGACCTTCTCTGAAAAATTCAGAATTTGCAGGCACCTCTGGGATACAGATACATTACAGTGCTATAACACTCTCTTTAGTCCCACTACAATGTATTATAGTAATGATCAGATCATGATCATTTTCATTGTTCTTATTAACTATAGACCAACACTAACCCCAAATTGGATCCTGTAGGAAAGTAGACAAAAGGGAAGCATAAAGAGAAGGAAGCTTCATAGATTAAAATACTCATCAACCAACATTATCTTGAACCACATCCCCTCAATTTGCCTTCAGTTTATATCAGAAGGATGCTCTGTCATATTGTGCTTCTATGCCTTAAAGATACGTGACCCTTTTCAGATGTAAATAAGCTTAAATCGACCCGCATTAGCATGCATTTGCCAAGACTAGGTGGTCAGAAATATCCCACATATAATTAGAGACAGAGTTTTGAGTCTTCCGTTCACATTTTGAGATATTTACAATCTGGCTTAGGACACAAAATGTGTGCTCTGTATTAAGTAGAAATTTACAATTTGACATAGCATTGTGAACAACAACCATTTGTTGGATGAAAGGATATACCAGTTAAATCTTGTTCCAAAGGTCGTATATAAAAAAAAGTCCCTCAGAAATGACAGCTCAGAGTTATTAGAAGTAAAAGACTTTACACTGGGAGAGAGTGCCATCAAATCTTCACCCCATGCTTTGTGCAGTGCCTGGGGGACATCCCCTTATATTCCAACCCTTGGACATACACAATAGACATTTCCCCAATCCCTCTCTTGCAGCCTTCCCCAGCTCAAAAAGTGGCAACTCCACTCATCTAGTTGCTAAAGGCTGACATTTTGGAATCATCATCGTGTTCTTCTTAAGCCTCACATCTAGCTCCTCAGTTTACTCTATTTGCTATGCTTTCAAAATATATCCAGAATCAGACTATTTCCCCAAACCTCCACCATAGCCATTCCTGTCCAAGTGTCAAGATTTCTCACCTGAATTATTACACAAGCCAAATCACTCACTTCTCTGCTTCCACACATGCCTTCTCTATTCTCCACACAGCAGCCAAAGAGGTACCTTCAAAAGTTAAGTTAATGCAATGCAATGACAACAAAACCAAAATAAACAACTACATAGGGCTCCATCAAGTTAAACAGTTTCTGGGGCTCCTGGGTAGCTCAGTGAGTTAAGTGTCCGACTTGACTTCAGCTCAGGTCATGATCTCACGTTCAAGAATTCAAGCCCTGCATCAGACTCTACTTACAGTGCAGAGCCTGCTTGGGATTCTCTTTCTCTCTCTCTCTCTCTCTCTCTCTCTCTCTCTGCCCCTCCCTCTCTTGTGTTCTCTCTCACTCTTAAAAATAAATTAAAAAATAAAGTTTAAAAAGCTTCTGCACAGCAAGGGAAACCAACAAAATCTAAAGGCAACTACTAAAGATATGAGAAGATATTTGCAAATAGTATATCTAATACAGGGTTAGTATCCAAAATATATAAAGAACTCATCAACTCAACACCAAATAAAAAAAAAAAAAAAACAGCATTTTTAAAAAATGGGCAGAGGATCAAAACAGATAATTTCCCAAAGAACATACAGATGGCCAACAGGCACATAAAAAGATGTTCAACATCACTGATCATCAGGGAAATGCAAATGAAAACCACAATGGGATATCATTTCACACCTGTCAGAATGGGTAGAATCAGAAAGACAAGGAATAGCCAATGTTGGCAAGGATGTGGAAAAAAGAGAACCAGGTTGTACTGTTGGTGGGAATATAAATTGGAGCAGCCACTGTGAAAAACAGTATGGACGTTCCTCAAAAACTAAAAATAGACCTACCATAATCCAGAAATTTCACTTACGGGTATTTATCTGCAGAAAATTAAAACACTAATTCAAAAAGATATATGCACCTTCATGGTCATTGCAGTGTTTACAATAGCCAAGATATGGAAACAACCAAAGTGCCCATTGATGGATGAACAGCATTATATATATATACATATATATATATATATATGTGTGTGTGTGTGTGTGTGTGTGTATAAATACTACTCAGCCATAAAGAAGAATGAAATCTTTCCATTTGTGATGATGTGAATATACCTTGAGGATATTATGTTAAGTAAAATAAGTCAGACAGAGAAAGACAAATATATATGATTTCAATTATCTGTGGAATCTCAAAAATAAACAAAACAAAGCAAGACTCACAGACATAGAGAATAAATTAGTGGTTGCCAGAGGGCAGGGTGTTGGAAGTTGGACAAAATCGGAGAAGTGGGGCAAGAGGTATAAATTTCCAGTCATTAAATAAGTCATGGGGGTGTAATGTATTCAGTATGGTGACTTTTGTCAATAATATTGCATTACATATTATGTATCTTTATATGCTAAGGGGGAAACTAGACTTACTATCTAGTTATTAGACTTATTGTCTAGACTTACTAATCATTTTGCAATATATACAACTATCAAATCATTATGTTGTACACCTGAAACTAATGTAATGGTATATGTCAATTTTACCTCAGAAAAAAAGTTGTTAGGTCATATCAATTTTCTGCTCAAAATCCTGTAATAACTGCCCAGTTCACTCAGATTAAAATCTCAAATCCATACAATCAACTGGAACATTCATGTAGCTCATCTCTTGCTACCTCTTTGAACTCTGGTCCCACCACTCTCCACCCTTGCTTACTCAGCTCCAGCCATCTGGTCTCCTTGACACTTTTCAGGCACAAGTATTGTCCCACATTTTACTTACTGTTACCTCTGCATGGACTGTTCTACCTCATGTATTACAGGGCTCATTCCCTACATCCTTCACTGCTCCATGTCTCTGATCAAATGTTACCTTCCTAGAGAAGACTCTGCCCCCCAGCCTTACCTCCCACGAGTCCCCTAGCTCTCTATTTTCTGTATCCTAAACTTCCCATACATCATATATGTACATCATATATAGATAGATGGATACAGATAGGTATAGGTATAGGTATAAGTATAGGGGGAAAGAGAGAGAGAGAGAGATAATATTGTATTACTTTCAGGTGTATAACATACTGATTCATTATTTGCATACATTGTGAAATAATCACCACAATAAGTCTAGTTACTCTCTGTCACCATACAAAGTTATAATATTTTTGTGGGTGATGAGCCCTTTTAAGATTCACTGTCTTAGGAGTTTTTGAATATGCAATACAATATTATTGACAGTAGTTTTCATGCTATAGATTACACCCCTGTGACTTATTTATTTTGTGACCAGAAGTTTGTATATATTTGTGTTTATTTTCAGCTCCCACACTCCCATCCTCAGCCCCCCAATAGAGTAAGCTCCATGGCAGTAATGGTTTGATATGGCTTCCCCAGTGTCTATAATAATGGCCAGCACTGAAAACTGACTCCGGAGATAAACTCAGTTTGACACATTCCACTCAAAACTCACATGATATTGATCCTGACACATGAAATAAAATTGCCAAACAACATATTCTTCTTTTTTTTCTTTCTTTTTTTTCCCTTAAGTATGAAACAGGTCTGACTTCTGGTGTGTTGGCACCTTTTAACAATATTTTACTTGGAAGTTATTTGTCCAAATATCACAGTACCTGTAGAGGATGCAAACTAAACATGATTTCATTGGTAAGAATGGGGGCTTTCTATGTCTATAAAGTTTATATTTTAACATTAGGAAAGTAGTGTACTTAATATTCCATGTATTTTAATTTTTATCTCACCCAAAATTGCCATTTCTCTATTTATTTCTTTATAAACATGGATCTGCACTCTTTTTCTTTCTCTGTTTAAAATTTACCTGCTCTCCATCTTCAATTTTTAAATGTTTAGCCTTTCTGACCACCTTGCTCTTAAGAATGTTTTAACATCAAAAATAACACTGATATAAACTGAAAGTCACCAGATTCTACTCCTGAAACTAATATTACACTATATGTTAACTAAGTAGAATTTAAATAAAAGCTTGAAACATGAAAAAATAAGAATACAATAAAATTAGAGTCCTTAAATGTAAAAATAAAGGAAAAAGGAGAGGAGAGGAGGGGAGAGGGAGGAGAGGAAAAGAAAGGAAGGAAAGGAAAGGAAAGGGGAAAGGGGAAAGGAGAAAAGGGAAAAGGGAAAAGGGAAAAGGGAAAAGGGAAAAGGGATAGAAAAGAAAAGAAGAAAGGAAAGGAAAGGAAAGGAAAGGAAAGGAAAGGAAAGGAAAGGAAAGGAAAGGAAAGGAAAGGAAAGGAAAAGAAAAGAAAAGAAAAGGAAAGAAAAGAAAAGAAAAAAATGATAGGATGGAGAACCTATCCCTATTAATTGCATTAAAACATGCAATTGAGCCTCTACTTTAAAACAAACACAAGAGTGATATGGTTCTAAGGAGTTAACAAATACTTTTACATAGTTATAGCCCTTGCTGCCGAAGGCAGGGCAAGGCAGAAATTTTACTGAGACTCAGAGAAATTAAGTGATTTACCTAATGTCACAGAGCTTATACTTGTCAGAGTGACACCCTAAACACACTTCTAACTTTAAACTCCGGGCAAACAAAATACTGTTCAGGCCATAAATCCTGAACTATCAAAATGCAGTGTAATTTGAAGTTGTCTTGAGGTTCTTACGCTGTGGTTGAGAATGTAAGTTGCATGTGCAAGAAATGAGGTACAGAAAAAGTTGATGTTTCACATTGACTTAAGATCAGTACACCCTCTAAGGGTAACAGAGTGTGCCCAGCATCTTTGTCAAGCAGAATAGACAGTTATGCTGTAGTAACAAACAACCCTCGAATCCTAGTGACTGTGCACACCAACACTGATTTCTTCCTCACTCTACGTGACCTTGCAAAGCAGCTGTGGCTATGTTGTCTGTATTTGGGATACTGCAGTTTCCAGGAAGAGAGAGCGGAGATACGTTGAACCACCACATCCCCTATGTGGCACAGCTCAGTCCTGCCCATAGTTTATTGTGCAACCTGAGCTGTGAGAGAGCTGCTTTAACTTTCTACAAGAAGGAGCACAGCAAAGTTCCAAGGCCAAGCCTAGTGTCAGTGACACTGGAAATTGCAATTGTCCCTTAGGGGTTACGTTTAAGGTATGACACAATCGACTGCACAACCAAGATTATTCAGATGAGGAAACTGGAATTCAGAGAGGGTAGGTAGTACCTGGGCAGAATGTGAAATTCAGCTCAAAGTCATGGTACGAGTTCTGAAGTTCATGCTACTATATGCAAGAACACTACTTAAGAAGTTAGCAACAGCACCCGGACATCCCCAAATGGAGGTGAGCCTGGCCAGTGAAGACCCAAAAGGCAGATTCCGCGTGTGTTCTGTATGCCACGCACACTCACATCTCCACCTCTGATCCTACCAAGCAGAGCATCTGAGGACTTTGACCATCTATGAGGATCTCTAGGCCTCCAGAAAGGCAAAGTTTGACAATAAGCATTCTCATTTGAGTTCCATGAGCCTCGGTTTTTACAACAGTCAAAAGCAATTGGACGGACAGCTCCCTAAGTTCCTTCACATCTGCAATAATCAGTGTGAGCAAGATTCCCTTGGCCTCATACAACTGCTAGAGCATCACTCCTTTTAGATAATGTTCTTTTGTTGTAAGATATCGACATAAAGGAAAAGTTTGTTTAATAGAGAAAAATAAGACATATACCTAGTTTGAGGTAAATAATCTCCTTATTTTTGCTACTTAAAACAAAGAGTCATATAAAAGAAAGCAATTTTACCCAGTAGTGTTTTGTTTTGTTTTGTTTTGTTTTGTTTTGTTTTAATAATATGACTAAGGAAGTCAAAAGCAGTGCTCAAGTCATTCTTGGCAAAATCCAGATTGTGGGAATTCTACCTTACAAGTGACCTGGTTTCTTCAACAAAGTACAGAGAAACAATATATACGTTAAAAACTGTCTTAAAAGGCATATAAACTAAGGGTCTTTCTTCCTGATTTGAGAAAACTCATTGGAAAAATCTTATGTGCTACTTAGGGGCATTGGGAAATTGCATATTTAAAATTGTAGAATAGTTATTGTTTCTAATTTTATAATATTGTATCTTTTAGAGACACATACTGCAATATTTACAGATGAAATTAAATGAATCTGGGAAACACATTTCAACAGAAAGCTATGGGGCTGAGGGAGGTGGAAAGGCATATAGACAAAATGAGTATGTCCCCAAGTTAATAATCAATCATTAAAGCTGGTGTTAGTGAGAATATTAGCATTCTTCATACTCCCCTCTCTCCTTTTGTAGGTTTGAAATTTGCTATACTAAAATATTTATGGCAATATATGGTAGCAATCCCAGTCCAATATTTAAGACCACAATAGCAACTTTGTTGTATTTTTTTAAATCAATAAAGTTTCATTCATCTGTTAAATCTGATCATACTAATTACGTATTTCTAAGTTGAAACCAGAATACTGAAAAGTGAGTTCAGGCCCAAATCTTCTATGTTGTGACATTTAGATTATTGGAGACATAGACACTCATCAAAGCCACCCTATTTCTCAAACTGCAGCCAAATTAAACCAAAATTAACATTTTTTCTATCCAGTGTATGATTTGGGGGGATGGAGGGTTAACTACATTTCACTTTTTCCCCATTGACATTGAGAACCATTTGCCTGGTATTTGAAACACACAAAAGAAACATTTCTGTAGCTTAATACCTCAGCTGTTTCACTTTCTATTTGCAGTGACATAACACAAGGATTTGGATGTGAAGAGAGGTATCCTAATGCTTAATACCTTCATCAGTCATGTTGTGAGAAGACTCAAAAGCACAGGAACTCCACTTGTTTTGTTCCTAACTCCAAGAAACTCACTCAGAGAACATACACTGGCGGCTTCAGCTTGACTTTGGTTTGTGATGTCAACATGAGGTTCCTTCTAGTCAGAAGTACATCCTGCAAAGTCCATACAAAAGTAGGTGAATTTCATTTTTAGTGCGGCACTCACATATCTGGGATATCAGCTTGCCAGCCCAAATCCAATAGGAGATCTCTGAATATATTTAATTTGAGTCCCTTGTGGCCGACACAGTAAAGATCCGGTGCTGGAGTGCTTAATATGGCCTTGAACAAGATGCTGTATTGTGCTCGGGGGCAGCTCAGTCAGATGCTGGAGAAATCCAGCACCCTGCAATGTTGAGTTGGTTGCTCAACCGGCTCTGGTAATACGAGAGGGGTGTATGTTTTGTGTAAGCACATGGTCTTTGTGTGTGTAGTTATTTTATGATTGTCTGCTGCTTGTGGTGTTTGTGTGTAAGCCTAACCACAGGAGAGGTGCACACCAGGCGTGGGAGAAGCCCTGGGATGAGGAATGTTTATTGCAGAATTTTGAGCCACGGAGCACAGTTGCATGCAGGTTACCATGGTGAAACAATGCCTAAGTCAGAAGCACTTGGTTTAGATTTCCTTGGTTTTGCTAGATCAGAGCTAAGATAGATTCAAATTGCTTTCTCAGAATCTCCTCAAATTTCATCCACTTTTCCTTTCTGTATTATTTTTCCATTTCCTTCTGGGACCTACCCACAACATTATTCCCTTATGATTTCGTAGAGAGAATAAATCATTTTAAACAGAATTAAGTAGCCTAATTCTCTTCCATATAACAAAGCACAGTTGTTAAGACTGGTCCTGAAGCCACTTTGCCTTGGCTTTTATCGCTGACTTGCTGTGTGACCTTGCACAGATAACTTCTCTAGGCCTTACTTTCCTTATCTGTAAAATGTAACAAAGGATAGAACTTACTGTGCAAAGTTATTATGAAGTTTCAGCTATAATTAATGAAAACCTCCAATTCTGTGACTGGTGAATAATAGAAGCTCAGAAACTTTCAGAGGGACAGAAAAGAGTGAAAAGAAGGAAAGTTCTTAGTTTGGTTCAACAAAGATACATCACAAAAGATGGGAGGATGAGGGTGAAAAGAGAAAGGGAAAGTGTAGATTTAAAAAGAGGATAGAATGCGGAGAGAGAAACCTATCCTGCACCCTAGGTGAAAGATAGTGATTCAGGAAAGGCAGCAAGGAGGAACATGTTCATAAGGAAGCAAGCCCTCCATTCTGAGTCTTTTCAATTAAATTCTATCTTCAAACGTCTATGGTGGAGTAGATACTAAATGCAACTCTGGATTTGAATAAACATTGTAATTATCACAATCAGGAGATGAGATGCTACTTCCCTGCAGGAGATCCCAGTCCAGTGCAGAGGCAGGTAGGAAAAGCAGCCACTACATCGGGGAGCAGCAAGCACCTTCCCAAGGGGCAAGCATGGTGACCAGTGGAGCTCAAGAAATGGAGAGCAGGGCCAGAGAGATTCAGAGGAGGTTTTGCTGGTAGCTCTTGACTGGAGTCATGAAGAGAAACTAGGATTTTGTTTGTTGAAGTGGGATTGGAAGGCTGGTCCCAGCAAGTGCTAAACCAAGTAGACTTGCAGAAGGGTATTATTGAAAGTTCCAAAGACCTCCTATGGGAAGGAACCCAACATACAGATCAAGGAAGTGGTCAGAGAGAAGGCCAAACCATAAAGAGCTTTTCATTTGGATTTTATTATAAAAACAATAATAGCCTTTTGTTTTAAAAACAATGGTAGCCCATATGAAGCAAAGGGCCACAATCAAATTTGCTGGGGGTAGGGGCCACCAGGAGAAGGATAGGTGGATATGAAGAAGTCAGTCTAGATTTTTAGACATTCTAGACTTCTGGACTTCTGACTTGGTGATATGGAGAATTGTGAGGCTATTTGCTGAGAGAAAAACTACAAAAAGAAAAAAAGGAAAAAAAAAAAGACTGATGAGAGCATATGGATAAGTTTGGTTTTGTTCTGCATTTGAAATATGTGTCCAACCTCCAGATACACTCATGCAATGTGTTGAACATCACTAGGTGATGATTACTGAGAATACATACATTTAAGTTTTTAGTATATAAAGATTGATTGACCCCTGTTTTTCTTTGCGCGGCTATTTTTTCCCCAGCCAGTGTGTCTGATTTCTTCAACGACATTTAACTCATTCAATACCAAAGGCAACATGATATATTTCCCTCTTACCCCACTGTACCATCAGCACAGTGTTAGTTATGTAAAATACGTATAATAAATAGCTGGGGAAACAAAGCTGAATTTTGGAAAATGGAAACTAATTATTGAGCAGGAGAATCTCTTCTTAGGTTGTTAGTCAACTGAAATGCTAAAATAATACATAAAATAAGGGAGACCAGTTCCTAATATATGCTCTTGAGTTTAAAAGGCCTTCAGTTTGAGTTCTAAGAGTTGGCTAGTGCAACCGAAAACAGTCTAAGACCTATATGCCTTTAAGATAAGAATTACTTATAATTTTTGTTTTATTTTATCTTAATCCCAAGTTAAATTCCCTTTTTTAAACTTCCTTTTCTTTTTTTTTTTTTTTAATTTTTTTTTTCAATGTTTATTTATTTTTGGGACAGAGAGAGACAGAGCATGAACGGGGGAGGGGCAGAGAGAGAGGGAGACACAGAATCGGAAACAGGCTCCAGGCTCCGAGCCATCAGCCCAGAGCCTGACGCGGGGCTCGAACTCACGGACCGCGAGATCGTGACCTGGCTGAAGTCGGACGCTTAACCGACTGCGCCACCCAGGCGCCCCTAAACTTCCTTTTCTATTTTCCCCCGATGGATGAAAGTGTATCACCTGACAGGTCTCAAATCCCTCAAAGTTCATTGCTTGCTAAACATCTTCCTTTGGACATCTTCCCTGGCTCTCAGACTCCTCATGTCCTGATTTGCACTCATTCTCAACATAGAGCATCTCTGCCAGTGACATACAATCTTCCCAATTATCCAGGTTCAAAAACCCTGGGACATCTAGGTGTCTTAGTTGGTTAAGCATCCAACTCTTGATTTTGGCTCAGGTCATGATCTCTGCTCAGATCATGATTTTGTGGTTTCGTGAGTTCGAGCCCTGCATCGCGTTCTGTGCTGGCAGTACAAAGCCTGGCTAGTTCTCTCTCCCTCCCTCTCTCTCTGCTCCTCCCCCACTTGTGTTGTGTCTGTCTCTCTCTCAAAATAAATAAATAAATAAACTTAAGAAAAAAAAAAAAAAACACAGAAACGTGAACAACCAGACTTCTATGTCCTTCCTGTCTCATGCCCCATCATTTGCCAAGTCCTGACATTTCTTCTTTCCTTTTAGCCCTTGATCACTACTTTTTCCCTTTTGTTTTCCTTTCCTTTCTTCTCTTCCCATCAACACACTTGCTTTGGCATTGTTTCATGTCTTGTCAGTCAATCTTTAATCCATTACAGATTTACTTGTAGGAGTGTCCACATTTCTATATTCAAAATTCACGAGTAAATTTTATCCCACAAAGGGAAACTCTTGAGAGGAAGAGTTATCAACACAAAATGGAAGATACAGTTATTCATCATAGCTTCTTCTAACTCCAGTGTTGGGCACCATATGGGATGAGAAATCTAGCGGTCACCAAATGACATTATAACGTTGGACCCTGGGTGTCAGGCTATATTGAAACTCCAACTCTTTCAGCACTGGAAAATTGTCTGGATGGAGGGAAGACCGCTCAGCATGCTGGAAGTCAAGGAGAGGCTCTGTAACAATCTGCACTTGTTTTGTATTAGCAGGTATTTTTAGAGGATTAAAGGAGAAAACTGGCTGTAATGCATAGCACTCAACAGGAGATCTTCTTATAGACCACAGGCGAATCCCCTTTTATTTTTGTAAGTGGGGAAACAGTGAAATGAAGCACACACCTACTCACAAACAAAACAAAACAAAACAAAACAAAAAACACAAAAGTGTCTTCTGACCTTTTTCATTTGGAGGGACCTGGTGCAGGAAAGGAGTCATAGGGAATCGCAAAAGCTTAGAGCTAAATGAGGCCGTAGAGATCATACCTTGCAAAGACCTCAAATTACAGACGAGGAAACAGACAAAGGAGTGTGCCATTTTCCCAAGGTCACAGCTAGTTAACTTTTCAGCAGGGACTAGAATTTGAGTCTCTTAAATCCCAGTCCAGCCTCTTAAATCCTAAGAAAAGGTGGGAAAGAAGTGCTATTTCCCAAGGAATCACTTACCTTCTTGCAAAAGGAGCCTTTGCCTACCTGAAAAAGACACAGTCTGTGTTACCATATGGTTTAAAATAGGAAGCAGTTATCCTGACAATTCTTCTGGAAAGTTCTTTCAGGCAACTTCAGTATCTTCCTGCTGGGTTTCCTGGCTGTCCTGAGAAACTTATCCCAGGGCCCATAGTTACTTCTACAGACTTCGCATACAAGAGACTAAACCAGCGGCTTCTGAATTATGATCCCTGAGCTATTTGGGGTTTGGCACACCTTGCCGTTTAGCAGAGAAGTAAATTTTCAATTTCTAGAAGAGTGAAGTTGGGAAGGAGGAGAAAAAGAAACTTTTTAACTGAAAAGTGAAACACAAACTGTAGATTCTACTATGAAAAGCAGACAGTAATTTCATTGTGTACACACATACACAAATACAGAGAGAGAGAGAGAGGGAGAGGACTAGAAAGACCATAAATGATCATAACAAGTAAATTTAAAAAAGCCAGCATCATGCCTGTGTGCACTAGCTGGAGGAATGGATACACCACTTGCTAAAATTCTCAGAGCCTCGACAGAAGGCCACTGGGATGAAAGAAAACCTCATCTGTATACAGAAAAATGCAGTGTCTTTTCTGAAATGACTATGAAATAATTTTTCTCAAAGATCCTGTGGCCTTTGCCCCCACTCCTTGCAGCAGAATAAGAAAAGGCATAATAGCAGTGACTGGGGAGAAACCTTATATGTCCCTGGCAGTGTGTTGGAACATACCAGAGAAAATTAACAGCTTCAAGTCAGATAGGTTCCTGGATCATAGAAACCTCCTGTTGAGCATTCATCATTTAAGCTCCATTGTTTTGTTTTGTTTTGTTTTTTTATCAACTGGCCAAATTTCTAATCAGATACACACGCACACTACTAACAATCATACATGCATATGTACCCCATGTACACACACACACACACACACACACACACAGCCCTAAATTCGACACATGGCTACAATTTTCTTATTGTCCCAAATTGAATTTGAATATACAGTAAGCCAGCTGGATGATGATAGTTTTACAAGGTCTGGAGATAATTTATCAATTGAACTTCAAAGCTCTCTCAGCCTTTCTGCACTGGTCATTATTAAGTAGGAAAATATGTAATCATTTGGGAAGAAAAATATTAGATTTAAACTAAGGTCAACTAATCTTGAATCGAGGTAAGTTTCCAATGTATCACCCACCCCCATCTTGTTTTCCTAACCTACCATTCCCTCACACACGGCCATCACCTCCCTAAAGACTTCAGATCTGGGCTGGAGAAGTCTATGGAGACAAAGGAGAAATTAATGACATTTAACAAGATATCCCTCTTCTTTGTTGCACATGGTAGAAAAGAGTTAATAGTTCGAAAATATTTGCTGACAATCCTCAGGCAAAATGCATCTAAGATTTAGAAATGTGCATGGAAGAATCTGAATATTTAGCTAACACTCAAAAGCCTTCGAGGCAACTGAATTCTTCTGGAGCACT
Organism: Puma concolor; assembly: GCF_028749965.1. Classification (NCBI taxonomy): domain Eukaryota; kingdom Metazoa; phylum Chordata; class Mammalia; order Carnivora; family Felidae; genus Puma; species Puma concolor. The sequence goes on from NC_141672.1 coordinate 18,716,502, forward strand.
GGATATAGACAGGCAGTGTGTGAAGCCACTTGCCAGCACGTGAGCATTTAATCTTCAGAACAGTCTGGGAAACAGGAACTCTTTCAACCCCCATTTTATGTATAAAAACAATGGTCTTAGGCTGGTTAATGAATTTGAGTTAACAGCCAGTAAAGTCGTCACACTGGTACAGGTCAGTTTGACCCACACGTTCATCCTCTTCCTAGCATGCTATGACTGAGAAACCACGGGAACCCTAGAGCTAGTCTTTTCAAAGTAAAAACAAACACTGTGTTTGACAGATGATCCATTTCTAGCTCAAAACTACAGTGCAAACAGAAAAGAAGACGGATATATGATGGGTTAAGTAACAGTTCAAAACTGCTCTTGGTGTTATGAACAATTTATAGTTCAGTTGACTTCCAGTTGTCAAATACTTATTTAACACCTGTACTTCCAAAGAACTCTTTTTGTTTATCAGAAACACAAGAGATTTTTTTTGAAAGTAGGACAATAGCTGCTTCCTAGCGTCACTATTAATTTAGTAGTAAATGTAATACAGGCACCAAAATAATTTCAGGGCAAGCCAGATGAACATCATATTCTAATGGGAGCATTAAAAATATTCCCAAGAGAGATGATCTTTTAACTGAGAACTGAAAAATGGAAAGATTTTGAGGCTGATGGAAACAAAATTTTCTCAGTACGAGAAACGCTAACAGCAAAGGTCTGAGGCATAAAATCTTGGGCCCAATTCAAAGGTCATCTGGTATATCACTGACTAGTTGCTAGAGTTGAATCGTGTGGAAGAGTGATAGAATACAATATATACAGGGGCGCCTGGGTGGCGCAGTCGGTTAAGCGCCCGACTTCAGCCAGGTCACGATCTCGCGGTCCGTGAGTTCGAGCCCCGCGTCGGGCTCTGGGCTGAGGGCTCAGAGCCTGGAGCCTGTTTCTGATTCTGTGTCTCCCTCTCTCTCTGCCCCTCCCCCGTTCATGCTCTGTCTCTCTCTGTCCCAAAAATAAATAAACATTGAAAAAAAAAATTTAAAAAAAAAAAAAAAAAAGAATACAATATATACAGAGGGAAATAGTAAGATTGAATCCATGTTGTAGAGAAAATTACATTTGCTTGGATCTTGTTTTGCTTTGGCTTTTTGTGTTTTTCCAAGTTGGTTGTTTATAATAGTATTGTGTAGGAGTATCATAAACCTCCTTGCCAATGATCGCTAGAACTAGAAATCTCCACCAAAATATTCTACTGATTAATTTAACTTGGACACCTTTAGTGACTCCCAGCATTACTCAAGACTTAAAAACCCTAAAGGAACATCAATATTAAAACTTTGTTTTAGCATTCTTTGCAAATCAATATCCAGTGCCTGAGACTATTTCTTTTTTAAACACTCATTATTGCATAATTATCTGATGATACTCCCACAACCTATCGAGAAAAAATCAACGCAATGACTCGTTGGGATACTTACTGCAAATGTCTCACCCAAACAACCCAAAAGAGTTTATTTTCTGTTTCTCTTTGGCTGTGCATATGCAAGCACATAACACTAAATTATCTGCATGCAGTATGCCAAGGGGGCCAAACCTACTAAAGTCTTAAAATCTTGCAAATTTCATTCATGCTTTGTTGTTGTTGTTGCTTTAATCAGTGTGCTTGGAATAGGGAAATAAAAAGACAGAAATGGAATTTGGCCTTGGATTCACCACTAAATTATCATCTTTATTTCCACAAGTGTTACATGTTTAAAGTCCTTACAGGGGCGCCTGGGTGGCTCAGTCAGTTAAGCGTCCAATTTCGGCTCAGGTCATGATCTCACCGTTTGTGAGTTCGAGCCCCGCGTCAGGGTCTGTGCTGACAGCTCGGAGCCTGGAGCCTGCTTCAGATTTTGTGTCTCCTTCTCTTTCTCTCTCTGCCCCTCTCCAACTTGTGCTCTGTCTATGCCTCTCAAAAAATAAATAAATGTAAAAAAAAAATTTTTAAATAAAGTCCTTTACAATTCCTGGTTGCCTGTTCCCACATGGCATACCACTTAAATTTAACCACCAAGAAAGTCAAGGTATTGAAATATCAAGTTGTCTCCAGTGCTAAAGGCAGCAGATTCTAGGATACAACAAGCTAGTTGGAAGTAAATAAGGTTGAAAAGGTTTCATTAAAAGCTGTAGTTGTCTAGAGAGGGAAATGGAAAGCCCCCAGAAAGTGCAATAGTTAATGGCCCAAGGGTAAAATAAAACAGATCCCACAAACTAGTGATTTGCACCTAAAAACAAATTTCTGGTTTGTAAATCGGGCAATGAACTACAATGCAGATGCATGATCTAGATTTCAGTCTGTGTCTTGATTTAGCATGTGACTAAACCCTTGGTGTGAGTAGAATCAATACAAAGAACTTCTGATTGATGAATATGAAGAGATAGATATTTTTCTCTGATATTTCAGATACATTCATGGGAAATTGCTTTTCTTTTAAATGACACCGCTGATATTTGCATTAAAGGTAATCAAAAATAGAATTTTTATAGGAATTTTCTTCATATCAGGCTTACTTAAAAATATCTGGGGCGCCTGGGTGGCGCAGTCGGTTAAGTGTCCGACTTCAGCCAGGTCATGATCTCGCGGTCCGTGAGTTCGAGCCCCGCATCAGGCTCTGGGCTGATGGCTCGGAGCCTAGAGCCTGTTTCCGATTCTGTGTCTCCCTCTCTCTCTGCCCCTCCCCCGTTCATGCTCTGTCTCTCTCTGTCCCAAAAATAAATAAAAAACGTTGGAAAAAAAAAAATTAAAAAAAAAATATCTTTGTGATAGGTGATACTGCTGAGTTAAATTCTTAAGAGTGGGGGGTTCAATTTAATGTTCAGTTTAAATTTGACTGTCATCTGACCCAACCCCCCAACAGGGCATTCAGTAATCTTTAAACTCCTTTCTACATATAGGCCTTCTGTTTTCCTTCTAAAACAGATTTTATACTTTGCTCATTGCCAATTATGATTGTCCAAATATCATTCTCCTACCCAGAAAGATAAATGTTTTATTTCTCTTATATCAAATCTAAATTCCAAATTCCTTGAGGGAATTTGAAAGCCTGTCTTACACTCATCCTTTCTTACCTAAGCAAGCTTGCTATATCCAAAAAAAAAAATTCCCGCTTCTTCCTTACCATCTCATGCTTCTTCCTCGTACGGATATGCCCACATCTAACACTTCACCTTTGCATATTTTCCCTTCCTCTCCATGAAATCTATGTGTTTTGCTTCTCTAAATTCAACAAATCCTTCAAGGTTCAGCTTCAATTCTGTTTCCCAGCCCATCATGGACAGCGACTTTGGTGATAAGAAATTGCATTTACAGGCAGTATGATACAATTTAGCATATCTGAAAGTATCATATCTTATGTTTCTCTTGTTTTGTGAAAAGTAGTTATCATAGTACTGTGGGCCCAGTAGAAGTCCTTTATAAATATTGATCGATTGATTGATTGATGCTTCCAAATATAATTTCCCTCTAGCATTTCTGTAAAGATGAGTAAATTTTAAGAAGTCACTATGTATTCCACCCTTGTGTGACTGTGAATAAGTCACCTGGCATTTGCATTGTTGTTTCAAAGCCTTGCTATGCTATTAACTGTCATTACACATCAAAAAAAGTCACAGTTTCAGATTAAAAGTGACTTCCCATTGCAAACTACAGCATAATTAGATGTATTATGGACTACAGTGATCACATGTATCAAGATCCTTCTACTGTGGTCTCTTAAAAACTGGAACACAAGCCAAATAGAGTCAATTATTGTAAATAAAACATAATTCTGGTGACACAAGCTTTTCTGAAGCATCGTTGATGCACATTCACTGATGTTCTCTGGAGCTGAGGAATGAATGATAAAATATTACCATTCCCAAGGGTTGCATTTTATTGGATGTCTGGGTAAACTACTGCTCTACCTCTGTATTTCGGAGCAAGTCCCTCACAGACTGGATACTTCCATTATATGATAGGTTTGCTCCTAAAGAGTTGTGTGTGTATGTGTGTTTGGTACATGTTCTTGAAAATTAAACTCTTTCCCGCATTGAATGAAAGTAGATTTACATTTCAGATTTTTAATTCTTTTTTTTTTTTTTCCTCAAGAAACATTACTTCCAAATTGTAAATTTTTCTGCCTGGCCTTCGACATTTTTTAAAGCTTATTCCATGACCAAATGACTGATTGCATTCCAAAGCCTATATATTTTAAAAGTCTGGTGGTAAATATTTCACAATAGTTATTTTACTGATTTATATGCTTTGTCACTTGATCTATATTTTCCTCAAGTTCTCATGTACTGACAAACACTTTGGTCAAGTTTTTTTTGTTGTTTGTTTTTGTTTTTGTTTTTGTTTTGTTCCTGAACACTGTTTTCATCACCTCTTTCCTTCTCTCAATCATGCCTTCTTGTTTGTCTAAAGCGTTTGGAGAGTCAAAGAGAACAGTAAACTTGCTGGAACTCCTCAAATATTTATAAGGTTTAGATCCCTTATTATAACTAACAGAAAGGAAAAGAGGAACATTTGTGTTCCTTACCATTGTTTTGCTTTACAGCCTTTTTAATTTTGAATAAAAATTATTGTTTTAGTAGCAGAAACCCATGGAGATTGACAAAGAAGGAATTTATGCATAGTACGCAGATATGAAATTCCCCGGTGCACATGTCTATCGGTATGAACTTGTCGGATCAGGTGAAACACTGATAATATGGCAGTTATCAGCATGTAGCCATTTTTGTCATTATGATTGAAGGAAAGACCTGAGCATTTGCCAAAAATAATTTTCTGCAATGTCTCCTCAGCACATGTTTTTCTGAATATCAAAATAAACCAAAACATTTTCCATACTTGTACAGTATAACTGCAGGAACAAAAGCTTAAAGCTGATTTAGGGCTAAACAAGAAGTGCCCGTGTAAATCCTTTTGGGGCAGAATGATAAAGACCCAGAAAGAGAAAACTTGCCCTGGCTCTCTGGAATCAGAGATATAAGGATGCTACAAACTTGAGCTTCACATGGTCATTTCTGTAACCAAACATAAAAGAAATCAGATAAAAGAAGAAGTAGAAAAACAAGGGGTGGGGGGTGCAGGGAGAAAAGAAAGAGACCAGTAGATCAAACTCGATGACCTTATTTGAACATTTAGATTGAGACATGCCTAAAATCACCTGTACCTCTGTGGACTTCTCAACTTTATGAGCCAATAAATTCACTTCTATTGTTTAAACTTATGTGAACTGACTTTCCATTACATACAATTCTCATTTTCTCCTCAAATAAACCAAAGTGATCATATGCCCATGAGCTGGACATGGCTTACTGCTGTCTTCTGGTCAACTAGCCCTCTTTTGGATGTTGATGCACATGCAATATTGGCATGATGATGAAATTAGAAAGACTTTCAACAGAATGGCTCCAAAGAACTGGTCCTGCCATATTTTTTCTCTGGTTAAGTGTGCGCTTTCTGCCTAGGACGTAAAAGAGCAACCCTTTCCTCTGTGTTAGTTACGGATTCCACTGAGAAGCCACAACAGTATAACTAAACATCTGACTCAATGCTTTCCCTGAGTCACATTACCAAGCAGTACAAAATATCTTTCATGCAGCCTCAATCTTTACCTCAGGGCACCCTTTGGGTGACTTCCCTTTGCCCCCCCACCCTCAATAAGGCATATTCTTGAAGGGACTTGTTCTCAGTTGACTGTCAATCCAAATCACTCTAGATGTTGAAGAATCTCTCTTTCATAATGATAGTCAGGTACCATGGCAAGCAGGGAAAGCAAGAATCTGGACAGGTGGAGACCACTGAGTATCCTTTAAATTGCATCCTGTGGTGAGCCTGCTATTCTGACCTCAGGAAAAATGGGTTTTTCCCATTTTGTATTGTAAGCAACTTCTTAGCACCTAAGGCTAATGTTTTGTTCTAACCATCAGGCTCAAAAATCCGTTGAAGTGTTTTACTTTTTGAAAAAGAAAAAAAAAGGCATCTGATTTTTGGCCTTGCTTGGGTTTTTATAGATGGTATTGATTTGCGTTCCTTAACTACAGGTAGACTTTAAAGTCTCACTTCATTTGGTTAACAACAGGGAATATTTCTCTTCTGCAGGTTTCCCTTTCATTTTGATAAATGGTGTTTCTTTTAACTCTAAGAAAGTATTTCAGTCCAAGGAATGAAAGACTAGATAACTGAATGTTTACACTGTCTAACTAATCCTAAAATCTCTTACAAAACTCATTTACATGTGCACATGCGTGCATGCGCATGCACACACACACACACACACACACACACACACACACACTCACATGTTCCCCAAATCCTAAATAAAATACAAGGAATAAAAACCTACCAAGGAAATGGAAAAGACCCTCTCATGGCTTAAACGGTTTTGAGAATATGCCTGTTAAATAAATTTTGCACGTGATCTCAACCGTGAGCCAAGTAAGTACATATGGTGAAACTTTAGCAAATACTTACTGGGAGAGTAACCCACAAAGGAATTAAAGATCCTAGCCACATATTTAATTTTTTCACCCAAACTGTTAAAAGTTATGTCATTTTTCACTGGAGAATGTAGGTTGGCTAATGGATTTAACACTACCATTTGGTCTAATTTCCTGGTGTCTGCTCCAATCATTGCATAAGCCTCTTTAGAGAGAGGAAAAAAAAAATCTTAGAGCTTTATCTTTTGTGTTCTCACACAGGCACTCTGTTATTTTTTACTCACGGAAAGCTGAGGTTGATTGAAAAGGAAACGATACAGGATAGAGATGAGTTTTAATGTGTTATACCTATCCCCAAAACCAAAATGACTAAGATAAAAACATTTTCCAACATAAACCATACTTTGTAGGTCAGAATGGAAAATCTGGAAGAAAGAAAAAGTGCTTTACTCTATTTATATAGAGCATGCTTTCTGGTTTTAATAATTTTCATTTTTCCTATCTGAATGTAGTTTCATCTTCTCAATTTTATGTTGTTATTCCTAACAAAACCTCTATGTCGATAATCATTCTAGCAATGACAATTAGCCTCTACATGGTTGGGGCCGTCCCTTTTAATTTGCCGTTCCCAGATGAGACAGCCCCATATTTGAAGTAGACTTGTTTGTCTATCAAAGATTTTTAAATAAGAATCTGGGTGGCTCAGTAGGTTAGGCATCTGACTCTTGATTTCAGCCCAGGTCATGATCCTTCAGTTTGAGCCCCACATCAGACTCTCTGCCGACAGCACCAAACCTGCTTGGGATCCTTTCTCCCTCTCTCTTTGCCCCTTCCCCTGCTCTTTCTCAAAAATAAATAATAAAACATTTTTAAAAATATAAGGCTTTGAAGATCCTCTTTAGAAGTTTTGGGATCCCGCTTTTTTGCAGGCTGTATACAAACCTAGCAGTTTGATTAAAATATTTCATAGAATTCATTTCTAATCCAGTCATTGAAGATAAATGAAAGTTTAGAAACAGAACCTGAGTTCCAATCACAGCCGTGCTATTTAAGAGCTACGTGACCTTAGACTATTTCCATAACTTTTCTTTTTTTTTTTAATGTTTATTTATTTTTGACAGAGAGACAGAGTGCGAGTGGGGGAGGGGAAGAGAGAGAGGAAGACACAGAATCTGAAGCAGGTTCGAGGCTCCGAGGAGTGAGGACAGAGCCCTATGTGGGGCTCAAACCCACAAACCCCGAGATCATGACCCGAGCTGAAGGCAGATTCTTAACTGACTGAGCCACCCAGGCGCCCCCATAACTTCTTTAACTTTACTTTCTTCTCTAAAATAGAGATAGAAATTGCTTCCACTGCAGATTGATATGAAATATATGTAACATAATGCACAGTTTCACTAGAATGTTTAATAAATAATGAGTGCTTAAAATAAATGATTCAATTATTGTTACTATTAATGGACTATTAAAATTGTCATTCAGTGCTAGTCCTTTCATTTCATTGAGGCTTGAAATGTAGAAAAATACTTGGGTTTGGCCATGTTAGACTTGTTCTTCATAAACTCTAAATGCATCTTCATATAACTTTCATAAAAATAGGCAAATCCTCTGTTTTAGAGTTCCATTTCTTTTATTATTATGTTGTTTGCATCAAAACATATACCATCCTAAGCGCGGTGCTTAGCCACAAACTCATGTTTATATTTCTTATTTATAAATATTTAGAAGAGAAATGCTAGACTGTATACATTTCACAGTGAAGCCAGTTCTACCAAAGCCTAAAAAAGTAAATATGACGTCATTGTTTGTACATTTGCTTATTTTTAACATTTATTATTTATTCTCTACTATGTTCCAAAAGAACGTGCTAGATAGACGAATAATCATGCGTAAAATGGGAACAAGATTATCGTATCACAATCTTAGGGTAGTGATTACTGAAAAATACTCCTTTATTTTGTTTGGTGTTTCCTAGAAGTAGAGGGTAAGAGGAATCAAGAGAGACTATGAAGCTACAACAAAAGCTGGGTTTGGAAACATGCATGGCATCGATAAAAATGTACTAGCTGCTCAAAACTGCTAGATACTTCAGTCAATTTTCACAGCAACTTTTTGAAATATGTGTTACTGTACCCATTCCAGAAATAGGCAATGGGTGGTCATAGCAACACAGAGACTAACCAACAAAGGTACACACTCCAAACTGCCTAAATTCACTTCTTCATATTTCCAGTTGAGTTCTAAAATAACTCCAGGAGAATTACATAGACCCTGGATTCTTTTGTACAAGTGCAAATCACAGATAGGAAGAAATAAGTAGTCCTTGTGTTGTTCATAACTTTTTTAATAAATATTTCTGACTCACTGTAGTCCATTTCCAGAGAAGTAAAGGTGATCTAAAGTATTTGCAAATTCATATTTGCAAATCCCACTCACAAAAATGTATTTGTAACCTCAAATCTATATTTACAGTGCTTTCATGATTATTCATGGACATATGCAGAGCGGTGAAAAACTGACTCACATTTGCCTGATGTGCATGTGCCCATACGAGGTCAAGTAAGGCGATGCCCTGATTTCTTGTTTCAGCTTTCATACTGTAAACACGTGTCCTTTTCATGGTCTATTTAGAGCTACGTTTCCCTATTTTTTAAAAGTTTTGGGCTTTTGTTGGAGATTTTGCTATTTAAAATGGCCTCCAAGTATGGTGCTGATTGCTGTCTACTGTTCCTCAGAGCAAGACAGCTGTGATGTGCCTTACAGAGAAAATATATGTTTTAGAGAAGCTTCCTTCAGACAGGAGCTATAGTGCTGTTGGCCATGATTTCAGTGTTAATGCATTAACAGCATATATTAAAGAAGGTGTCTATAAAGATAAACACATGTAAGACAAGATTATGCATTAACTAATTTATGAAAATATCCTGACCAAAGGCTTACAGATATCTATTTGCAATGGGTCCATATTTGTTAGTTTCATATCCACAGCAACTATATAGAACCTAAGTACTGTGAATAACAGGAATCAATTATGTATCATTTAAAAAAAGTTATGGTCCAGACAAGATATTTAAACAACATTCTCCTCTTCCTCACACATTTACATCAAGATGTGTAGCAGGGTTGATATTTCGAATCTTATTAAATTCCTTACCTTTTAGTTTGCCTTTAATGTTTTTGTTCTGTTTTGTTTTGTTTCAAAGTAATTTCTACACTCTACATAGAGTTGGGACTCATGACCCTGAGATCGAGAGTCACATGCTGTACCACCTGAACCAGCCAGGTGACCCCCTTACCCTCTTCTTTGGGTAACAAACCGGCTCTGGGGTTGATCCAACATGTTCTCCCCAATACACTCACTCATACAAAGAATTCTATCCCCAAGTGTTGGATTACCAATCCACTATAAACTCACCTTGCAATGATCTGTGGGATGTGATGCTTCAGTCCTGTCTTAGCCTCACAAGTCCTATCTTCTCCACCCCAGCACGCCCCCTTAGTGGAATCAGTTACTCTTCGAGCTTTGATATCTTTCGCAAGTCAGTCTGTATGTGTAGCTTTTGTGGTTCCTGTGCTTCCCTGGAAAATGATGGAAGGCAGAGCACCTGGATGGCTCAATCAGTTAACTTTCTGACTCTTGACACTCTTTGGGCTCAGGTCATGGTCTCACAGTTCATGGGATTGAGCTCTGACAGCACAGAGCCTGCTTGGGTTTCTCTCTCTCCCTCTCTCTCTCTCTCTCTGCCCCTCCCCCAATAAATAAATTAATTAATTAAAAAAATTTTTGGAAGGGAGATACTTTGAAGGAGCAGGCAAAGGGGTCGGAGGAAGGATGTGAACTCTACATAAGAAAACCAAAGCATCTGGAAAAGGGGAAAGCTTATTACTCAGTGAACAGACAAGCTGATTCCAGGTCTGCTCACTCTCCTCTCTCTGCCTCTCTTTCTCTCTCTCTCTCTCTTCAGAGGAAGAGCAAAGCAGAAGATGACTCACTCATTGCATCTGCTTGGGAAGAGACACAACACCGCAACTCCACCTCATCTCTAGGCCTCATGTCTTTCCTGTGTCTCCTCCTAACCCCAACAGATGTCTCACACTTTTAACTGAAGGGGACCCACTATGCCAGTGAGAGCTTCTATGTTTGCATCTGCCCTTTGGGAGGCACCTTAATACAAATTGTAGCATTGTACCATTCAAGCTGGATAGATGTGTTTGATATATATGGAATCTGACACTTCTCACTCTCTCCACTGCTATGTCCTTGGTTCAAGCGACTCTTTAAATACCACAGCCTGGCCTCAAGTAGAAATTCTTCTCTACAGAGCTTCGGAAGAATCCTTTCAAAATCTACAAGAATCTCTCTTGCACTCAAAATTCTCATGAAGACTTAAGTTCCAAATCCCTCACCAACTAAGGCTTGGATGTCCTTGCCCCTCTCCTCTAACATCATCTCCTATCTTATTCTTCCTCACTATAGCCACACTTATCTCCAGCTGGTTCTTGAATATTCTGGACATTGCCATTTCTTCCTTCCCCAGATATCTACAGAACTCGTGTTCTTTGTTCAGATCTCCATTCAAACATGACCTCCTTAGAGACACCTCACGTAACAAGCCACCTTAAAATTTTCCCTCTCCCATCAGTGTTGCCTTTACTTCTTCATCATCAGCCAACACCCACTGAAATATGAAGTCCATGAAAACAGATTTTTTTTGTTTTGCTCTTTGCCATGTATCCAGAGTTGAAAATCGTGCAGGACGTTCAATGAATATTTTGTAATAAATAAGTTTGCAAGACTAAAATATGTTGATTTGATTAAAATGATTCCATAACAAAGGAACGCTGAGAACCAGCTTCTCTAGTTTATATTTTATTTCCAGCTCAAGTGACTCACATGCAATAGTACACTAGACACCAATTTATTGATTTTAGCGTAACTGTAACTGCATGTGAGGTGGGGACGGTGTTATTGCTCACATGTTCTTGATTAAAGAAAACATTAAAGTTCAAGAAAAAAAATCCAGACCTCACTTTCTAAACAATTTACATTTCCTCTCTTTATATTTATCTTTCTATCATTCTAATCTGGAGGCAGAGCATGTCTGATGGTTAATTTTATGTCAGCTTGGCTAGGCTATGGTGCCCAGTTGTTTCTTTGGCTAGGCTATGCCTCCAGTCTGAATGTTGTCATGAAGATGTTTTTTTATATATGATTAATTAAATCAGTCAGCTTTGGGTAAAGAAGACTCTCCTTCACAATGTTGGGGCCTCATCCAATCAACTGAAGGTCTTATGAGCAAAGACTGATGTTTCCTAAATGAGAAACAATGCCCAATGTGGCCTTAAGACAGCAACGTAGAAACCCTGCCTGAGTTCTCAGTCAGTTCACTTCGAACTCAAGACTCAGCTTCAGCTCTTACATGAATTTCCATCCTGCCAGGTTTCTCCTTAGATTTCAGGTTTGCCAGCCCCAACCAGTGTGGAAGCCAATTCCGTAAAAGGAATCTCTCTCAGCATACATATATCCTGTTGTTTATGTTTCTCTGGAGAGTCCTGATAAACACAGAATGTGAGGATTAAGTTGATCAGTAATATTAAACACACGACTTCTTAAAAGGCCACCTCAGGGCTGTGGGCACCACAGACAACAGCTAGTCTCCTGGAAGCAATGCCCACAGAAGGCAGCTATATGCAATCCACAGAATGCTGAGTCACAAATGCATGACACTAGAAGGCCAGAGTACTGTTGGACCCTTGTAAATTCCTTCACTGATATGATGTGGGAAAGAAATCATAGCTATTTTAGAAAGGTAGCTATCCACATACATCAGTTTTCAAAATTCAGAGATCCATACCTGAGCCAATTTAGTATTCAGTGATCCTTGCTGCCACTGAGGTCTTAGTGAGGAACTCAGAATTTAGCAAAACCTAAGAGCTGTTTCCAAAATATTTCTTGGGTCCTCACAGTTTTGTGGCCACCCCGGTTTCTTGGGCTTCCTATCATCATTGTCTCTTTGGCCCTAAAAAGTTCCAGAACAGAATACAAGATTCAAGTAATAAGCACACCTTATCACTGGGCAGTCATCACAAGCCTTGCGTTTATATAACTAAATATGAGTGTTTTGAAGATGTCGTTGTGGCGTCTCTCCTTAGAATATGTGGGAAAACAGCAAGTCTGACTCATTTTAATCTGTAAGGACTAAGATAGTAAAAGCCACAAATATAACTCTTGTGTTTCCTCCCAAGATAAGATCTTGTATTAAAAACAAAACAAAACAAATCAAAAACAAAAACAAAAACAAAAACTTCTTTTAGTAGCCCAAATTGCCACATTTAGCATATTTTAGGATAAATAAGCTAATGATAAGTAAACCCAACAACAAACATGGGAGAAACAAAATGGTTAATAGCATATTCAGCTTCTAAAGGGAGATACAGGAGGTAAAGCAGCCTAAAACAGGAAGCCATCAGAAATACTGATTCTTTCTTGACTTGAGACCCAAAATACAGATGAGGGATTGATTAAATGTGCTTCTTTGCCTGCTCCACCCTATATACAGGCCCTCAGTGTTTGCTTGTGCATGTGTGTGGGTGCCTGTGTGTGTGTGTGTGTGTGTGTGTGTGTGTGTGCCCCTGTGTGTTTGTGTGTGTCCCATGAGTTTTCACCTGGACAAGCTTATGTGAGTGGGTTTCAAAAGACTGGGGCACACTGTTTTCTGAAGCCCATTTCCCTTAGGTAAATCAGAAGCCTTCTGGAACCATTTCTCCTCTCCCTCCAAGCCACACCCATAGCTACCTTGCAGTATTGACTAGATCCCTGTTGTGAAGCCACATGACATAGTATAAGGAGCTTAGAATCAGTGTAGATCAGCTAGGTATCCTTAGGTAAATTTTTCAACATCTCTAAAGCAAACATTCATCTTCTGCGGAATAGAGAAATGGCAATACTTACCTTCTTTGATTGTTCATAAGACTAAATAAATCAATACATTCCAGGCATAGGGTAAGAGATCAATCTGCATTAATTATGCGTAGTAAGGTCCTGGTATTACTGACCCGGAGGAGAATGGTGACATAAGACAGTGTGATGTGTGCTTGAATGGTCAGAAATGTCCTCATGGCAGACACCTTTCCTTGAAAGTGGTATAGAGTTTGGAGGGTTAGATGAGAAATGTGAGGGATCGTGAGGTGAAGTAAGTCATATACTCAAAGACAAAATGGAAACGACCAGAGTGTGTTCCAGCATCTACCCATACTGATGGAGCTGAGTACACCAGGGAGGTGTGGATAAACCAATATGGCGGTTAATATCAGATATCACCAATTCTTTTTCTAACATAAAATCACAAAATTTTTCCTTAGTGGTATTGAAAATTTACAACTCAGTCCACTTATTCATTTCATGTTTTGATGATACTTTTCAAAGTATTCAAAATAGTGGTTTGAAAGTTTCAAAAAGTAACCCTGTTTTCTTATCCATTTATTGATTGTTTTCAGTTGGAAGAGGAAAAAAAAAAAAAAATCCTGCGTCCTGCATACCACTTCCACTTTATTAAAGAGAAAAAAAGAAATCCAATGATACTGTGTGAAGTAATCATGAGATTTTTTTTAAAGATGAGATTACTTTGACCAAGCGTTGGTTTGGATTTAAAATTACTTTAACAGCTTAGCCAAATGCATCTTAGGCTTTAATTAATGTGAAATGTTGAAAAAAAAATATTTGGGATGAAATTATGTCTTGATATGTCTTTAGTCTAGTATTTACAAAATCTGAAAATAAAGAGGTTTCTAGGATTTATTCATAAGTGAATAGCGTCACGGTCAAAATATTCCTGGCTCATCAAGCATAAGCAACATTTGCTCATAAAAAAATGTGGACAGGCAGCAGGTGTCAAAGGAAAATTTCATCAGACACTAGCATGACCTACATGCCTCCCCTGATCCTTTCTACACCCACAAAATATATTGGAAAAATTAATCTTGTACCAGATTGCAGGACCCAATGATGACCTTCGCCAAGTTTCATAACTTCTCAAAACACAAACAGTGCCATCATCATGTAAAGAATGTCTTGGGTCAGAGTGCCATCTCACTCTCTGAATCGTACAGGAGAAGGAATTGCTGCTTTGTTAAATATGCTCCCTAGATAAACACACCCTCTACAGAAATATGCTTTATTTGATTATTTTCTTGAAGTGTTAGGTATTTTGTTGTGTTTAATCACAAAGATAATATTCACCCTGGGACGGTGGTTGGTAAAGTAATACAGGAAACTACTCTCTCTAATTAGCTGCTCCAGCATTTAAAACAATTTTAATAGTGTTATCAAAATGTATCTGACATTAATTACTACTTTGCCAGGATGGGGTCAAAGAGTCAGACTCTGTTACAAATTTTTGAGGCAACAGATAATAGAGCTAATGCGTCAGTAGTTAACCGATCGAAAGGCTGCATTAGCAAGGTCTAAACTAGGTAAGCTGAGTGCAAGGAAACCATGCAAACATATTCCGTAACACAATACTGTGAATACTTTTAATCTTAGGGAAAAGAGATGCTAAGGCAGATTTGAATTAATTTGATTGCTAGAGCATTTCAGCACTGATACAAATCTGACAGTAAATAGGTGATAAAAACTGAGTTTGCAGATTTTTGTGATCCACATCAGAGCAGAGTGTCTGTTTTCTCAATGCAGAATTAACCCAAACGCACCGAATACTAATCTGGCCAAACATTTTACAGCTAAACTTCAGCCAGTGCCCCTGTCATATCACTAAATGCAAAGAATTGTAAGAATTCTAACACAACTAAGAGCTTCAGTATTCGAGAAGCCCCTTCATTTAGATTACAGGTGAAGACATTTCTATATGGGGGCAACATGACTTTTCCCATCTCATCCTTCTCTCATTTGGACAGTCCTGAAAATACCGCTGACATAATTTACAAATGCTTTCTATATTCCTTATGATTGGACTAGAGTGGCAAAAACTGGAACACAGGAAAGGGATTATCCTTCAGACTTCTAGAAAGGAGAATCTGAGGAAATCATCCTATCAACCAACCTTGAAACAAAAGAAGTATCCCCAAGGTCAGGGCACTACCTTGAAGAGAAATTTCACACTAAGCACCGAAATAGCCATTTAGGAAGGGAAATAGCCATTTGAAGGATGGTCTGAAACTTAACTCGAATATCCTTGAACCATTGATAGATAAATGATGATGGAAATTGCTATTTTTAAGGATCAAAAAATTTCTCTATGTCTTTAGGGGAAGGTTTAGATGCCTTAGGCTAGATTTATTAATTGGATTATTTTTGCCTATTCAAAATGTCTTTTTTAAAAGTAACCAGTACTAGGAGGAAGATTCTGAGTTAGTTAAGGCCGCCAGAGAAAATACGGATGCCTGGTTAAATTGAAATTTCAGGCACAGAACAAATAACTTCAATGCAAGTATAAAGTATATATAGCACTTTTGTTACGAAGTCTGACAGCCCTAATTATAGTGAATTAATTTTGTAAGCATAAAAATGTAAAATATCTTCATGAAGAGTTATGCTCTATCTCTGCAAATTATAATTATGTTGACTAGGAAATGGATTGATAATTGAGAGCATGAGGTAAACAGTTTTGTTCTTTTTCCTTCCTCTTGCTCCATTTCAAAGAGAATCATGAAGGCACAAATAGATTCGGGGTAGTAAAGGCAAGATCAAAGGCACCCCCGCTGATGGAAGATGGCCCCTGCAACGTGTGGGCTGGAAGTCCAGGACATAACAGATGGTTAGTTGGAGTTATTTTGGGAATGTCATCACCTATAGACATAAGATCTGGGACAAGTGACAAACAGGAAGAATTTGTAAACACATAAACGTTGTTCAGAATCACCCAGAAATCCTTGGGGTGTGGAAGCTTACAAAAGACTGAAAACCTACTAGTCAAGCAAGATGGGGCTTAGACTACTGTCTAAAGGGTCATTTTATATTTATTTTTTTATTTTTTTTAACGTTTATTTATTTTTGAGAGAGAGAGTCAGAGTGTGAGCGGCAGAGGGGCAGAGAGAGAGAGGGAGCCATAGAATCTGAAGCAGGCTCCAGGCTCTGAGCCATCAGCACAGAGCCCAATGCGGGGCTCGAACTCACGGACCGTGAGATCACGATCTGAGCCGAAGTCGGACGCTTAACCGACTGAGCCACCCAGGCGCCCCTAAAGGGTCATTTTAACGAGAACTGGATCTCTGAACGTTAAAATACTAATATATTTGCTTAGTCAAACACCCCCAAATTAATACCACTACACCACTCCAACCTGTATGTGACAGAAATATTCATAAGTATGTTTCATTGACTCAGAGTCTGGGTTACATGTAGACGTAGATGAAAACACATTTCAGGTTTTCAAAGGTAAAATGTACTTAATTGTCCATTGTTTGTCTAAGGGAGAACCCAAAAAGCCCTTATCTTAAATTAACTGCCAACATTAAATGGGACTCGTTCCTCCAAACGACTAATTCTATTAAGACCAGTGGGAATATTCCTTCTAGCCTAAAGCCATGTTTATGGATAGCTTTAGATGCTGCACTGTAAGTGCACAAACAGACAAGAGTGACCAAAAATTGATTTCCCAAGCTCCTAGAAAGAGTTCTTAAGGTATAGTAAATTAATTTCCATCTCTTCTTCCCATATGAACTTAATTTACTTTATTAATAAGCAATTTCAAAATATAACAATGAAACATCACACTGCTATGAGCTACCTTTTAAGGTTCCCAGGCACTTTCTCACAGTCACTTTTTGAAAGATATTTGTGACTTTTGCATCAATTTATACTTATGCAATATTACCAGAATAAATGCCTTGTAAAAGTAGCTACCTAGAGAATTCTGTGAAAGACTTGAGTAAGATTGAGGAGTACTATTATTATTTTTTAAGCTTCTTGAGGTTTTTTCCTTTGACTGTGTTTAAACCAGTGAATGAATGAGGAAGGAAGGAAGGAAGGAAGGAAGGAAGGAAGGAAGGAAGGAAGGAAGGGCATAGGTGAATGATTGATAGATGGAGAGATAGGTGGATAGACAGATGATAGATTTTAAAGACTCATATCAAACTACAGTGAAAATTAGTTAAGGAAGTGTTCTGTAACATGAATAAATCTTGTAAAGAATTACTTTTCCAGATGACTATCAATAAGTTTAGAAAGAAAAGAAATTAGATTAAAAATGAACATGTGAACATTAACTACACAGACATTCTTTGTGGAAAAGCCATGAACCTCCTACAAAGGTTGTTCTAATGCATTTTCTTGACTCAAAGAGAACAAATTGTTTGCTTTGGTTATTTCTTTCCATACTTTCCATAGTGGTGAGATGCCAAAGGATACTGTTAGTTCAAAGAAAATGGTAGAAACTATTCCATATTTTTATGTGCTTGTGCAAGTTTCAGAGGTGAAGAGAAAGAGATAGTCAGCAGCATTTCTGGGCTAATGAAATTGTTCCACACACATGAAATTTCCATCCCAGATTCCCTAATGATGGGTCATCTGCATGTCCAGAATCCTGTGGTCTTCAGTTAATGTAGGCTTTTCCAGCTGGTCTTTTTTTATGCTGACAGCAAGGAGAATAAATCCATAAGGTGCTGCAACCACAAAGCATAAAGTCTGATGGTAAAGCTATTGCTTAGCTTAGGGTTTAATAATACTATTTAAAGCCATTTTACCTCAACACTGACAAAACAAATCTACTTTAATAAGGTTAGAGAACAAGAATTATTGCCTTGTGATAGCTGCTCATAAACTAGGCTTGGGTTCTGTCTCTAAAAAGAACATAAATTGGTTGAAAAACTCAAAATTTTGGTCAACCAACCACTTGTTTTCCTCACCACAAACTCAAACATATTGTCTAAATGACTCCTAAAATAAATCCAAAGAAAGTAGTTATCAATCAAAACTGGACAACAATAATTCCAAATAAAACATTTCTTCTTCATTAATCAGGAAGACAACCGGTTGCATTAAGCAGTTATCCTGAACAAATTATTAGAATGTGTGCCAGGAGGGATGAAGTGGAATATAAGATACAGCCCTTTTCCTCAAGTCCCTGTAATACAATGATATAAAGTAAAATGGTTAAGAAAGTTCTAAAGATTTGGTTGACTAGGTTCTAATGTAGTCATTCTAACATATTTTGGGCCATTCCCTACATTAGGAAACACAGTTTATACCATAAACTAGTACATAGAACACTCACCAACAAGACACATCAAAACTTGTGTAAGTGTAAGGTAACACTTACACTTGTTCCATATAAAGAATTCTGACATTTTCCATTCTATTTTTTTTAATTGAAATGATGACTTATGGTCTACAATTTCAAAAACATTCGTCCAGGGGACAAGACTGTGGCATCCTTAAGAACAGCAGACTTATCTTAAATCCTTCTATTCCAAGGAACTAGTTCAGTGTCTAGGGTTGAATACATGTGTAGTGCATTTTTAGTGAATAAGTGAATGAATAAAGTATATATGCATCATATTAAAAATAAAGAGTGGAACATTTGGAAGTAGTTATTACAAGTTATTCAATAATGTACCCCTACTATTGCTAGCAACATAGGTTATTTTGATACATGGGAAGATAGATAGATGATAGATAGGAAAATAGATAGATGGTAGAGGATAGATCAATAGATTAGATAGATGAGGATAGATAGATAGATAGATAGATAGATAGATAGATAGATAGACAGACAGATAGATAGATAATTGGTAGAGTGAGCTAGAGCAAGTTTTCCCTACTAACTAAACAGGTTTTATAGTCTTTCATCTCTCTCTAGACTAAAGTTTTCAACTAATAAATATTGTATTATTGTATTTGGTTAAGAACATGGATTTGGGAGCCAGACTAGCTGGATTTCAATCCCTAGCTCTGCTAATTTTCTTTGTGACCCTTACGTTCTGCAGGTTACCTCATTTGTAAAATGCAAATGGTTCTGGATCTAGCTTCATAAACTTGAAAAAAGTATTAAATAATTAGATATATGTAAAGCACTTAAAATTCTTCCTTATACCAAAGGACCATTAAATAAATATCTCTCAGACTGCCTTGGTCAGTACAGACGAGCAGACATCTTTTTTGTCCAAGCTCATTCTCAAACACAAAACCTGAGACATACAGATCAAAATCTTGCCAACAATCAAAGCATGTGACTTGGGCATGCAGTAAGTTTCCCACGACAGAAAATACTCAAACACACTCTGGTTCTACACACAAAAAAAATACGGATGTTACACATGGTCTTTGCAGAAGTCATTGTAATTTTTCCCATTGAACAGCAATAGTGCTGACTGAGTAAGATTAACTCCAGCCCCAACACAGAGATAGGTCAGAGGCACACAAGTAAGTACCATATGCTACCTATTGTACCATTCGTTGATTCAACCATACGGACATTTAATCCCAGATTATCTCTCAGGATAAGCCATTACTTTGACCAGAAGGGATGGGCGTGTGACCTCAAGTGGTGCTATCCAAGAAAAGAAGGGGCATTTGTTTTATACATGTGTAGAAATTCTCACACTTTAGAAGGTGAAATATATAGTTGTAAACCCAGGATTTACTACAGCCATTTGGTTACCCTGAGCGAAGTCAGCATGAGGGTGAAACCAGCATAAGGAATAGGGTGGATTTTAGAAGATTCTTGATTAGCACAGCTCGTCAACCACTTGACACCTGCTCTACCTCTGGACATCTCAGTTATGTGAATTGATATGTGGTCTGTATTGCATAAGTCAGTTTGAATTTAATTCCCTGCTGAATTAAGTTTCAAGCATCTGAAGAGGGGATCATCTGGATTACTTAGACTATCACATCCAAAGCTCCAAACAAATCAGGTTCCCTTTTTCTTCAAACATGAAGAAAAGTTTTTGCTAACAGGCTAATTTTATTTAAATATTTATTATTTTTAAATAAAAAAAATACACTCAGTATTTTAAAAATAAGTCGAGCACTCGGAATGTGACAATAACATTAGTGCTAAGAAATTTGCAAACCTTCTTTTCTTTAATTTCACGCCAAACCAGCCAAACCAATGAGGTTGAAATTGTAACTGTTATCTATTTCAGATGAAGAAGATTAGGCTACTAGAAATTAATAAATTTGCGTTTAAGTCACACAATTAGTCAATTAGGAACTCAAATCCAAATATGTTTTATCTAGTTTTTAAGTTCTTAACCACTAGAGTCTACTGTTTTAAATGAATTATGTAACAGGTGCTGTGTTAGTAGGTGCTGGAAGCCCAACTCAGTATGGGTCAACAAAAATTTCTGAGAGTATATTACATACCAGGTAATATATACAAATGAATAATTGAATCCGATGAACTTAGAAAGGCACAATCAGGATTTTTTTTTTCCTTCCTCACCAATACCTTCAAATACAGTCTGAAATATGTCCATTTTCTGTCACTGGGTTAGAATGGGCAGATTATGGTAAATTTTAGCGCTAAGGACAGTCAACTTTCACATATTAAAAAATCTAGACCATCCAAACTCCCAGCATGTAAAACTTCAAGAATAAATTCTAAGGTAAACTATGAACTTAGGAAGGATTATGGTGTGCCAATATACATTCATCAAGTGTAACAAATATAACACTCTGGTGGAAAATGTTGATAATGGAGAAGACGAGGCATGTGTAGGGGCAGGGAGTATATGGGAAATTTCTGTACATTTCTGTCGATTTTGCTGCAAACCTAAAATTGTTCTAAAAAATTAAGTCCTTAAAACATGTAGAAACAAACAAAAAAATCTAGACCAAAGATTTGTTTTCAGGCATGTTATAGTCATTATCTAGAACTTCACCTTCCAACCTAAAACAAATAGAAAACTAAGAAAATATTTTTAAAAGGTGGTTTACAGATATTGAATAAAACCCATGTGGGACATAATACTTCATGAAAGGGAAAAAAAAAAATGAGGCAAACCTACAACAGTCCTAGTGTGCCTGGAAGCAATTATTAGCAGGGAGGAAAAATCCAAACAGAAACCTAAAGTCCTGCTGAGTTCAGGAGAGCAAGGTCAGAATTTGAGGATGCTAAAGCAGGTGAAATCTGTGCATCAGAATTCATAAAAAAAAAAGGGAGCCACACAGGAAATGAGCTCAAAAAATTTACAAAGACATCCCTTTCAGAATTTGATAAGTATTTCCAATCAACCCGGGTTAAACTAAAGAAGCAGAATGAATAGGATTGAGATATTCAAACTATTACATTATATTATATTATATTATATTATATTATATTATATTATATTATGTTTATTATGTTTATTATGTTTATTATGTTTATTATGTTTATTATGTTTATTGTGTTTATTATGTTTATTATATTACATTATATTAATGTATAGGTATATATGTATTTAAGTATATATGTGTGTGTGTGTGTGTGTGTATATATATATATATATATATATATATATACATATATATATATAATTATTAAAATAAATTGGCTGGGGCACTTGGGTGGCTCAGTCTGTTAAGTGTCTGACTTCAGCTCAGGTCATGATCTCATGGTTCATAAGTTCAAGCCCCACATTGGACTTTCCACTGTCAGTGCAGAACCAACTTCAGATCCTCTGTCTCCCTCTCTTTCTGTCCCTCCCTGACTCGTTCTCTCTCTCTCTCTCTCTCTCTCAAAAATAAACATAAGAAATAAATAAATAAATAAACAGACTTATGCAATTTTGGGGCTGGTGAAATGAGGCTGTTGCAAGAGATATATATGGATATATATATATATATATGCAATATATACCTATGTTTAATTAATATAATAATAAGTATGCATGATTAAATAATTGTATATAATTATTACAAGGAATTGGGATCATGAGCAGGCTAGAACTCTATGAGCTTGATGACGCTTGAATCCACAGGCGGACAGTTCGGAAGAGAAAATCCAGGGGAATGGGAAAGCACTATCAGGTCCAGCTGCTGTTTGGAGTCCCTCTCCTTAGGAAAAGCCTACACCTTCTTCTAAAGGCTTCTGTCTGAGGGGTGCCTGGGTGGCTCAGTTGGTGGAGTTCTTGATTTTGGCTCAGTCATGATCCCAGGATCGTGGGATCAAGCCCTGCATCAGGTTCTGCACTGTGTAACCTGCTTGGGATCCTCTCTCTCTCTCTCTCTCTCTCTCTCTCTCTCTCTCTCTCTCTCAAATAAAAACTAAAATTAAAATCTTTAAAAAAATACATAAATAAATAATAAAGACCTCTAGCTGATTAAATCAGGTCTAAGATGACCATCTTTTGATTGACTGGAAGTTAGTTGATTATGATTTTAATCCCATCTGGAAAATATCTTTACAGCAACACCCAGTTTACTGTTTAACGGGTAAACTGGGAGAAAATGTTTTCATGCTGCAAGATGACTGCTTCCTCCATTTGTTGCCCATTCTAACTGGAAACACACTACAGAGGGAATTGTAGTTTAGTTTTGTTTAGTCTAGAAAACTTGGCACATCACAAAGCGATCACAGATGTGAAAAGTAAAACTTCAAAAGATAAGCGAAGAAGGAGCAGAAAGTCATAAGCTGAGCAACGCTCTATATGCACATCAGAAAGGGAAATATTTGAGTTCCCACAAGCCAGAGTAGAGAAACCAGAATCTATCTCTGGATAAAAGGCTACTCTTGCCACGCACTAACAAAGTTTCAAAATAGGATTAAAGGGATTAAATCGATCTGCCAGTAACATGACTGGCTGCGAAATCAAACCCCAGTGATCCTTAAAGAAAAAAAAAACAAAACAAAATCCAAACACTCAACATAATGTCAAAATGTCTAACAAGTATCCAAAAATTAATAGACATGCAAAGAAAAAGGAAAATCTTATCCATGAGCAAAAGAAATATGAAATCAGTTTGGGTTATTTTTTTAAGAGTTAGTTTCATATTATTTGGGGGGATAACTATGGCCAACTTTCATTAATGTGGAAGTTGACTCATTAATGTTGAAAATAAAAGGGTAGAATAAAGCCAGTACTCACATTCAACACTGTAGTTTGCTTTTAGTTCCAAAGTTTTAGAATTTCTTCCCCTAAAACATCCATGGCAGGAGGATTCATTTTACTTGCCTATTTCACTTCTAAACACTATGATTGTTGCTGTTGGTAACTGACTACAATAACAGAAATGAGAAATGATGGAATTAGCCAACAAGAACATTAAAACAACTATTAGAACTCTATTCAAGTATTTAAAGGAGAATATGAACATAATGAAGATGTAACTGGAAAATATAAAAAATATATCAGCTGGAATTTCTAGGTATGAAAAGTAAAATATCTGAAGTGAAAATGTCACTGAATGAGATTCACTGCAGATTAAAACTCCAAAAGGAGATTCCACTGATATTAAAAACATAGCAATAGAAATGGTTAGTAATAAGCATAATAAGAAAAAAAACTGAAAGAAAATAAACAGAATTTAAAAGATTATTAGAAATATATCAAATAGCTTAAGATATGTGTACTTAGGGTTCCGAGAGAGAGAGAGAGAGAGAGAGAGAGAGAGAGAGAGATCAACGAATGACAAAAACAACTCCAATAATAGCAATAGGAAACAACAGCAAACTATCCCAACATATGTGAAGAAATAATAAACATTTTTAAAATTTGATTTAAAATACCCACACACTTAAGTCAAAGCTCAAAGAACCCAGAGCAGAATAAATACAGACACAGATCCACACATTCAAAAGTATATCAAAAGCAAATTACTAAAAAGCAGTGATAAAGAAAAAAATTATAAAGGCAACCAGGAAAAATAAGGAACATATGGAAAAAGAAAGATAAGCATAATCACAAACTTCTCATCAGATACTATGCAAACCAAAATAAATATTATGACACCTCTAAAATGATTAAAGATGAAGACTATGAAACTAGAATTTTTTACCAAGCGAAAATATCAATCACTAGCTTGGACAAATAAAAGAATTTTTCAAAACAACAAACGTTGAGATAATTTATCATCAACTGTTTGACGGTACAAAAAAATGTTAAAGAAGTTCTTCAGGGGAAGGTTAAAATGGGAATTTATACAGACAATGGGATGAAGAATTCTAACTTGCTAAATATGTTGCCAAATTACAAAATATATATACAATTTTAATGTTTATTTATTTTTGAGAGAGAAAGAGAGAGACAGCATGAGCAGGGAAGGGGCAGAGAGAGAGAGAGAGAGAGACAGAATCCAAAGCAGGCTCCAGGCTCCGAGCTGTCAGCACTGAGCCCCACATGGAGCTCGATCTCATGAACTGCACAATCTTGACCTGAGCCAAAGTCAGATGCTTAGCTGACTGAACTACCCAGCCACTCCAATATGTGGCTAAATTTAAAAGTGTTTGCTCATGTTAAATTTTTCTCAAAGATCTTTTACTGTGTAAAACAAAAATAATAGGGGCACCTGGGTGGCTCAGTCGGTTGAGCAGCTGACTTCGGCTCAGGTCATGATCTCGCGGTCCGTGAGTTTGAGCCCCGCGTCGGGCTCTGTGCTGACAGCTGAAGGCCTGGAGCCTGTTTCAAATTCTGTGTCTCCCTCTCTCTGACCTTCCCCCGTTCATGCTCTGTCTCTCTCTGTCTCAAAAATAAATAAACGTTAATAAATAAATAAATAAATAAGCAAACAAAAATAATAGCTATGCATTTCAGAGATTACCACACGTGCATAGCAGTATAAGTGTGTAAAAGACAGGAGAAAGGAAGAGGGGAAATGGAAGCATTTGGTTAAGATCTATTAAGTTACATGAAATGGCAACATTTAATATCAAAATCAAGTGCGCTAAGTTAAATGAAGTATTATAAACCTGAGGACAACCATGGGAAAACACAAGGGTATAACTAAGAAGTAAATGGTGGAAATAACACTGAATGGTAAAATGCACTTAACGAATCAAAAAAAAAATCAGGTAAATGGAAAAAGGAATAAAAAAATGGATGGTATCAATGGAAAAGAACAAGCAATGTGACAGATTTAAGTACAATCTTCTTGATAGTTATATCAAATGCAAATGTTTACACATTCAATTAAAATACAAAGATTGCCAGTAAAAATAAAAATGCAAAATGCTGCCTATAAGAAAGTTGTTTTACAGAATTTTTTTAAGTTTGTTTATTTTGAGACAGACAGAGAGAGAGAGAGAGAGAGAGCAGGGGAGGGGAACAGAGAGAGAAAGAGAGAGAATCCCAAGCAGACTGTGCTGAAAGCACAGTAGATAGAAAATGAGCAAGGAGATGAAATATTAAATAGTACCAATCAACATGACCCAGCTGACATTTCCATACCATCAGCAGACTACACATTCATAGATGCACTTGGAATTTCCAGCAAGATAGAAACATAGTTGAACTGTAGAATGTCCCACAACCGCAAAAAAAAAAAATATAGGAGAAGTCGATAACAGAAAGGCATTTGGAAATTCCCCAAATATTTGGAAATTCAAGCGGTATATGTCCAATACATAAACATGAGTTTAAAAATATCACAAGCTAGGGGCACCTGGGTGGCTCAGTCGGTTGAGCCACCGACTTCAGCTCAGGTCACCATCTCACTTTTCCTGAATTCAGTCGCCACGTCAGGCTCGCAGCTGTGAGCACAGAGCCTGTTTGGGATCCTGTCCCCCTCTCTCCGTCCCTCCCCCAATTGCCGTCTCTCTCAAAAATAAATAAACATTTAAAGAAATCATATGCAAAATCAGAGAATATTTTAAAACCTGTAAAATGAAAAGCACAGCACATCAAAACTATGGACTGTAACTAAATCCGTGATGAAAGAATGACGCGATCATTACCTTTAAACATTCACACCAGAAAAGAAGCAACACATAAAACCAATGACAAAAGCTTCCGCCTTTAAAAAAAATACAATTATTAAATCCAAAGTATTAAAAAAAAAAAGTGATGAGGATAAGAGCATAAACTGATGAAACAGAAACCTGAAAAAAGCAATAGACAAAAGTCATGAAATCAAAAACCGAAAATCAAAAATGAGAAAGCTTCAGCTAGACAGATCAAGAAACAACCCACAGCCATCCAGAAGGAAAGGGGCAAATTTACCAGACATCAAACACTGAAAGGATAAGAAAGAATATTACCAACAGTAGTAGGCCGTTAACTTCAAATTGGTAGTTTACACGGACAAACCCCTTAAAAGATCCCAATTGCCAAAACGAGTAAAATAATGGAATACAGAACTTCCTTTATGTCTACCAAATAAATGAAAATCATATGCAAAAGGCTTCGCTGTTGGTTTGCCAACTCAGAGATTCCCCCGTGAAATCTGAAGTTAGCCCCAATTCTGGAAGGGCAAGGAGACAAGGAAGAAGGAGGTGGGCCGCTCCAGATTGCTAGCTGGCAGGTTCCTTCAGCAAGGGAACTTAGGAGGCTTGTCTTCGTGCCTACAGGCCGAGCAGATTTCCACACCCGCCCAACGGAATCTTAGAAGTTCCTATAAAAGCCTAACCTGGGTTTTGCCACCACGTAGATGGTCCCCACGGTCTCAGCAAACACTGCTTTCTCCAGACTGCATCCTTGGAAACGGCTCCCACCATGGGAACTATGGGCCGAGCTTTCCTTCCGGGAGGGTGTGGGGAGAGGGGTGGGAGGGAGGGAAGGAGCTTCTGATTCTCTGGGTGGAACCCCCCGCCCACCCCAGCCCCGGGACCAACTGGCGGTCACGACCTCCGGCTGACCTCCTGTAACATTTCTGCCCTCGTGACCGGCTCTCAGGACCTCACAAGGCCCCTCTTCTGCGCTGTGCCCTGAGCAGTCCGCAAGGAGCCTCGCCAGCTCCGGGGGCCACTATGTGGCTGCTGCCCTGGAGGCCGGTACCACAGCAGCGATAGAGGCACGTGCAAGAGAAACCACAGATCAAGGTAACGATTTTTAGAAGAGGTAACATTTTTTTTTCTACCAAGAGCTCCATGATCCAAACCACTGATTTAAGTCCCCTATGCTGAGGTGGGGGTAACTCAGGGTATTCCCATGCGTATTCATGTGATTTAATAAAGTGGATATATTAGCAGACTCATCAGGTATGAACGTACAGCACTGGGGATAAAAAGACATGGGTGCTGAGGCGCCCGGGTGGCTCGGTCGGTTAAGTGTCCTGCTTCAGCTCAGGCCATTATCTCGTGGTTCGAGGGTTCGATTCCCACATCAGGCTCTGGGCTGACAGCTTGGAGCCTGGACCCTGCTTCAGATTCTGTGTCTCCCTCTCTCTCTCTCTGCCCTTCTCTGCTCCCCAGCCACCCACCTCAAAAATAAATACACATCAAAATAAAAATTTAACCAAAGACACGGGTGCCTCCTTCCAATGCAGTAATAATGTTCAAGGCCATTCTGTTCTCTAAGGAGAAAAGCTGTTCAGTACAGACAGGTTCTGCTGGCTATCATTTAAGGCCAGTTGGGTGAGTTTAGTAAGGGCTTCTCTTCATGCTCTAATGTCCTCCAGGCCAACAGAGGGGACAGAGAGGGCAGCCAAATGATCCTACCAGTGGAAACAGAATGTGCCCATCTGGCCTTGGGGAGAGGGAGGCTGGAAATTGTTGTTACTATAGGGCAAATTCTCTACATCAGCGAAAACCCAGGGCCCAACCACCCGTGGGCAAAGATTTATGCCATTTGGGGGCCACCCAGTCAGTGCCAAACCAGCTGTTATCCTTTACTATGACAGAATGACTTCATGCTTGGGTGATATCCATTCTGTATCCTTGGTACAAGTGGGTTGATTCTGTTGAAAGTGATTTTTCTGTTCCCAACATAGGGGTGCCCAGATGCTCCAATGTCCATAACCCACGGTGAACCACATTCCAAATCTGAGCATAGCCACCATGGCTCTACTGGTGGTATTTTTAGGGCACTTCTTATCAGCAGTTTGATGGACAGCCTGTGTAGTTTGGTTGACAGTAAAAGATACCCATGGCCAGTGTGTGCCAGGGGCCAGGTTTCTGGATCACTATAGGTAATATCAGATAAATTACGAGTTCTAATCCTAGCTTCTTCTTCCTTACTAGACTGCTTTAGGGCCTTGACGCCCTAAAGCAAATGCTTGACGCCCACCATGGCAACCCTGACAAGCGAGAGAGGGGCATCTGCCAACATCTGGATTGGTCTGTCAGGCATGAGAGGGGACCCCCTGCAGAAAGGTATTTCTATCAAGAACCCATCGCATGATTGGACACCACAGGAGCAGCAGAACTTCAAGATCGAAAAGACAGGTATTTAGTAGGAACTCGTACAGTAAGGTCTCCTCCTTTTATAAGAATTGCACTCGTGGTCTGATCTTTAGATGTTAATGTGGCCGTAACTTTAGGAGTTTGACCTCGTCATGCGTACCACACATGTTCGCTGGGGATGGCAGCACTGTCGGATGTGAGGAGACGGCCTGGGGGCTGGATGTGCAGACCAGGTCCCTCATCGTCTCCCCTCTTCCAATGGTACATGCTCCATTCCACATTTAATGCCTTTGAACAGGTCCTGCTTACAGCAGGACAGAGGGATCCTCATGGAGATTGAGTAGTTTTCCTTTACTCAGAGGTGCAAAGTTACTTACCTACTTTTGTGGAGCATCCCATTACAAATTCCAATAGAGGGCTCCTTTCCCAGGTATGATGGGACTTGTGTGCTCAGCACCACAGCACGTGACCTATGCTGAAAGGCAGGACGATGACTGTCTCCTGTGACTCCATACCTTTAAGGGGTTGGGTGTTTGGACAGAGGTGTCCAGTCTGATATAAGGAGAAACAGAGTCTACTGTTGATCCTTCAAAGGTATTAAAACCTGGGATAGTACCTTAGTCTACCTGGCCAAAGTGGGTTTACCTATTCATAATTTAATCTGCTGCTTTAGGGCTGATGGAACCTCTATTCAATACCATGTTCCGTTGCACAGTTTTGCCCCTCATGACCTTTGATATGTGACCTCTGATAAGTGTCTATTCAGTGAGGGTATCTGTACATGGTACTGGGATTCTCTAATTCCCTGCTGGGGGCAGCCTGATTGCATGATGACAGGGGAAAGCTTGAGTTAGGCCAGATATAGTGTCCACACAATCCGAGGCATGTTTAGAACCCTCACTCAGAGGGAGAAGGCCGATATAATCAGTTTGCTAATCCTTCATTTGTTAAGAATTGTAGTGGATGGTCCCAGACTCATTTGGAAGTTGCCTCATTGCATTGTTTAAAACACAAATGTTGTTATTTTTTTACTGGCCATATCAGTCTATTGAAAGCACTCTGGGAAGGGTATATAATACCCATTTGGTGCAGTTCTTGGATGGTGTTTCCTACTTTCTTACGTCTCCCGGGCACCACTGTTTGCAAGGGTGGGAAACTTACCTGTGCCCATTTGGTGTCCCCTTTCAGGACTGGTTCGATTACTCTAACCCAGAGGTGGAATTCATTGATAGAAGTTTGCAGAGTTTGACCTTGTAGGATTTCCGTGCCCAATATATTCTCTGGTGTTGGAGGGGTAACTTAGTATTCTCATAGGCAGAGGAGAGTGCCTAATTTGCAATATCAAACGGATCTTCCCGACCATAACATTTGCCTTTCATAATTATCAAATATGTTGAGGGGCCCCCAAAACTTCTGACAGCTATCATGTATTAGAGTACATGCAGCTTCAGTATCCACCGGAGCTATCACCTTCATTTATTTCTGGGAGACCAGTGAATAGTGAGCACAACATGGGCCTCCAATCGCCTTCAACAGCCTCCACCTGGAGGTATCTTGGCCTGCATCCTATACCTGGGGCATGAGAGGCACTCATCCTGAATAGGATGGTATCTTGAGACCTCTGCTGGAGCAGGCGGGGCATCAGGGATGGTGGGGGCGGGAGGGACAGGTCTGAGCTGTTGTTGAGGTATTAAGGCTTTCCACAGGCTGCACAACCCAATGTCAAATTATAAGTCTGTCTTCTCAGGTGGGGCCTCAGCAGCACAAGGTCAAACCACATTCACCTGTGGGTTGCTTTTCCTGGGCCCTGGAAGACCAATTGGGATAGCCTTTTGGCTTCTGAGTTCCCTCTCTGTCTCAGGTCTGTCACACAGCCTGTACCCATTCCAGGATTTGTCAGTTTCTTCCATATCTCCAATGGATTGCCCAACACATCATAAATGTTGTGTCCCCTGACTAGGCTCAGCATGAATGTAGTGTCCCATATCAGGTACTAAGGTGGACTGGACTATCTTGTCTTTCATCCCTGCAATGAATATGGCTTGATGAGGGTCTTCAAGGGGCATAGAGTCTGTCTTATTCTTAACTCCCTAGAATTTTTTGTACTTCTTCTATAGATTTCCAGGGTCTCATGTGCCCAGGGAGATCAAGACAAGTTTTCTTTCAGGCTTGAATCATCCAGTCTATAAGGGAGTGAGCACTTTGAACCCCTGGACTCCATGCAGGCACTGCCTGAGGACAAGGCTTATGGTGAAGTTGCTGTTTCCCTGCCTCCCACCTGGTCAGAGAAATGCCAACCTCTCCACCACCCCATCCCGTAGCCACACTAACCATGCCTGGACACTTCCCTGAGATTTTTCTGGAACTTGGCAGCTATATCAATAAGCTGTAGTCCTGGATAACATCTCTTGTCATTTATCTCAAACATATAAGGCAGAAAAAATTGTCATTCCTACACCACCTCTTTCATCATATAAAGAGTTATCATTTCCTAACTCATTTTATAATGGCAGTATTACACTGATATGGAACCATAAAGATAATTCAAGAAAAGAAAACTAGAAATTAATATCCTTCATAAACAAAATTCTTAACAAAATATTAGCTGATTAAATCCAATTTTATATAAAAAGAATCTTATACCATGCACAAATGGGATTTATCCCAGGAATGCAAGGATTATTTTATATTAAAAAATCAATTTAATACACATTAGCTGATGCAAAATAAAATCCACTGTGATTAATCAATGGAGAGAAAAGAAACACTTGACAAAACTCGATACCAATTTATGATAATAACTCTCAACAATTAGGAATAAAGAGAGAGTCCCTCAACCTTTAAAGGAAATCTATATAAGACTTACAAGTAATATTGTAAATGGGAAACAAGTATTCTTACCACTTTTATTCAGGTAGAGGTCCCGCTAGTGAAATGAGTTAAGAAAAAAAAAAGGAAACTAGAGATTACAAAATATGGAGTAATACTGTTTCTATAGACTGAAGACTTGATGGTCTATGCAGAAAATTCTAAAGAATCTCCAAAAATAACTAGAACTAGTCAGGACATGTGGTCAATATACAAATTTCAATTGTATTCCTATTTACCAGCAAATAAATATTAGAAATCCATCCTTACAAATTATTACCATTTACAATAGCTTCAAAAATATGAAATCATTAGGGTAAAATTTAATAAGATATGTGTAAGTGATAGAGAATAAAACTATAAAACATCAGAGAGAGAAACTTCTTTTTTAATCTTCTATTTTATTTTAGAGAGACCAAGGGCATGAGCAGAGCAGAGGGGCAGAGGGAGAGAGAGCATCTCAAGCAGTCTCCACATTTCACATAGAGCCTGTTGCAGGGCTCGATCCCATGACACCGGGATCATGACCTGAGCTGAAATTAAGAGTTCGGACGTTCAACTGACTGAGCCACCCAGGTGCCCCACAACTGAGATTTTTAAAAGAATACAGTTACACAAAGAACCATTCTCTGCCAATGGGTTGGAAGAGTCAGTAGGTGTCGATTCTCCACGAATTGTTTTAACACACTCAACATAATCTGAACAGAATGCCAGCAGATTTTTTTTGTAGAAATTAGGAACGTGGTTTAAAATGTATACGAAAGTGCAGAAGACAAGGCATAGTCAAATAATTTTGATAAAGTAGAGCAAAACTGTAGAACTGAGAGTACCTGATTATAAAACTCATATAATCTTACAGGATCCAGTACCTTATGGTATCTGTATAAGGATAAATGTATACATAGATAGTTCAGAAATACACCCATTTGTATATAGTTAGTTCATATTTGTCAGAGGTGCCCAGATGAGGAAAAGATAGTCTTTCAATAGGATTGGGGAAAAAAATATTTGTTAACATTTGTCTTACAAAGGATTTGTATTGAGTATATATACGAACTTCACATAACTCAATATTAAGGTAATACAAGGCACAAGCTTTGAACATTTGCCAAAAGAAAATGCATTCATGGCAATAAACACATAAAGAAATTCAAAATTCATAGTCAACAGTAAACCAACAATGAAATACCACTAGTCATAACTTAGGTAATGTTGTTGTATTTTTTTTTTACTTTCAATGTGGTTAACATACAGCGTCATATAAGTTTCAGGTGTACAATATCGTGATCCAACACTTCCATATATCACGCAGTATTCATCCGACAAGAGCACTCCTTAATCTCCATCACCTATTTCACCCGTCCCCCTCCCACATTCCCTCTGGTAACCAATCAGCTTGTTTTCTATAGTTAAGAGTCTGTTTCTTGGTTTGTCTGTCTGTCTAACTTTCTGGTCCTCCCTCTCTCTCCTTTTTCCTTTTGCTCATTTGTGTTGTTTCTTAAATTCCACATATCACTGAAATCACATGATGTTTGTCTTTCTCTGACTGACTTATTTCACTTAGCATTATACTCCCTAGCTCCATCCATGTCATTACAAATGGCAAAATTTCATTCTTTTTCATGGTTGAATAATATCCCATCATATAAATAAATACACACACACACACACACACATCACTTGTTCTTTATCCATTCATCTGTCAATATATATATATATATATTTTTTTTTTTTTTTTTTTTTTTTTTTTTTTTTTTTTTTTGGTAAATACCAAGTAGTGTGATTATTGGATCATAGGGTAGTGAGTTCTATTTTTAACATTTTGAGGAAACTTCATACCATTTTCCACAGTGGCTGCATCATTTTGCATTTCTACCAACAGTGCATGAGAGTTCTTTTTTGTCCACATCCTAGCCTACAGTTGTTGTTTCTTTTCTTGTGCTTTTTGATTTTAGCCATTCTGACAGGTATGAGGTGCTATCTCACTGTATTTCTGATTTGCATTTCTCTAATGAATTACGTTGAGCATCTTTTCATGTATATGTTGGCCATCTGTATGTCTTCTTTGGAGAAATGTTTGTTCATGCTTTCTGCTCATTTTTAATTGGATTACTTGTTTTGGGGGTATTGAGTTGTATAAATTCTTTGTATATTTTGGATACTAACCCTTTTTAGGTATTGTTAAAAACACCTACAATATCAAGATTTGATAAGGATGTGGCACAAATAGAACTCTTATACATTTGCTGGTGAGATTGTAAACTGATACAACTTGGAAAATAGTCTTACATTTTCCTATAATTTAAATGCATATACATACCATACAACTCAGAAAATCTTAGGTATTTACCCAGGAAAATAAAAACTTAAAGTTTACACAAAGTTTCCACTGTACATAACAGTTTCATTCAATATAGCCCCAAACTGGAAATGACCCAGACGTGCATCAACGGGTGAATGAACAAATTGTGGCCTATCCCAACATTAGAATTCCACTGAATTCTAGAATTAAAAAGGGAAGAAACTACTGATACATCAACAGTGTTCATAAATCTCAAAAAAGAACCTGAATGAAACAAAACACAAAAGCACACACTCTGTCATCCTATTTATTTGAATTTTGAATAAAAAAAAAAAAAAAACTAATCTATAGCAACAGAAAGTAAACCAGTGGTTGCCTAGGGCCAGGAGTGGAGACTAGCAAGCAAAAGCCTGTCAAGGGCACCAGGGAACTTCTCAAGATGATTACCATGGTCTATATTTTGATTTTGTAATGGGTACACAGATGTATGCATTTTTCAAAAAATCATCAAAATATGCACTTAAAACTAGATGTTTTTGAATAAAATGTCTAGTACTACCAAATTTTTCCATTGCCTTTCCCCCACCCTTGTGACTTCGTCTTCCAATGCCACGGCTCTTCTAGACTAGGAGTAGAATTACAAGCAAAAGAGTAAAGTCTTGAGCACAAAGCCTTGGGTGATTGGTACCCTCTGCCATGACAGCTGTAAAAATACTAACCCTTGATCATAGATTTCATGTGGCACATTTTTCCCAGGCACTGCCTACTCTACTTCCCTTCCAATGACTGGATTCCACTTTTTCCTGACAAAGTAATGGACTATGGTTGATGTTGTGTGACTCCCTCATATCCTGACCCAGACAATGCACCCAGAGCATCTTCCTGCTAAAATCTTTTTGGCCCACTGGGCCAAAAAGTATCCTTGGTCACCAGTGAAGAGCTCTTCTTGCTTTTACAAACAGAAAAAATTGTTGTCCCTGTTGCAGATCTATCCTCACATCCAGCTTTCCAGGTTCAGATACCCTCCTTCCTTCTAGCTTTTTCAGGCAAAAAGGAAGCACAAGCCTTTTCATAGGTAAATGTCAGATTCTGAGAACGCTCCCATGTTTTGCCTGCTGCTGTAACAGTATGGGACCAGCCTATATTTCAGCCAGAGTCTACATGGGTATGAGAGGTTATGCACCATTTTGAAAAAAAAATCTCAAGTGCTCATGGGTGGTGCTTCTGGTGTTCTCCTTATTTTGCGTGGTGGGGGCAGGAGAAGTGGGGGGAGAAATATCTGGTTGTTTCCTTCAACTTTAGATGACAGAAGTACCACAGCCCTTTCTTCTCCTATGTGTTTTCATTAAAAAAAGAAAAAAAATACTTTTTTAAAATGTCTAGCCTTTTCTTATACATAATGGAGGTGGGTAAGTGTATCGGTAGTCAGAGGACCAATTGCCCAACTGTTACTAAATCTTACAGAGATGTAGGTAGCAGCTATCATTATAGCACAGGATTTCTGGTCACCTGTTTTCTGAAGCTTGGGGTTATTAGGTAAATTGAGATATGAAGGCAAGTTCCACTTGACATTCTTTTTTTTTTTTTTTTTTTTTTTTTTTTTTCAACGTTTATTTATTTTTGGGACAGAGAGAGACAGAGCATGAACGGGGGAGGGGCAGAGAGAGAGGAAGACACAGAATCGGAAACAGGCTCCAGGCTCTGAGCCATCAGCCCAGAGCCTGACGCGGGGCTCGAACTCACGGACCGCGAGATCGCGACCTGGCTGAAGTCGGACGCTTAACCGACTGCGCCACCCAGGCGCCCCTCCACTTGACATTCTGTGACACATGCTAGACCTAAGATAAGCCGGGGAGAAGACAGATGCACTTGAAGCCCTCCAGAAGATCATAGACAAGTGGAGAAGGCAGTCAGGCAAACAAATCATGTCAGCACAATGTAGTTGAAACCAATGACAGTCACGTAGAGATTCATATCTTGAGGAAGCCAGAGTCTCATCAGAAAAGTCAAGATTATGGACAGTTAGAGAACAGGGTGGGAGGTTCTGTAGGAGAGAAGCAACAGTTGGGAAGGAATTTACAGAGTAGAAGCAGAGGAAGAGTTCCTAACTCCTCACTCATTATATGCATCCCCATCCCTTCTAAGATTTGTTTTACATAATGTTCACTAGTTGCTTTATTTAATTTCATGCCTTTGTAATTATTTAGTCTCTGTTTCCTGTTTTTTTAAGGCAATCACTAGTTGATGTCCCACTAGAAATTAGATACACACACAGTTTTTTGAAAACCCTTATGTTTCCCCATCTATGGACTGCTGGATTTTACTGGGACATGATTGACTTAAATAAAACACTTAATGTAAGTGTTATATGCAAAGAAATAAATGTATACATTTGTGTATATATCCATACTTATATAGCTATACACAATGACTATAATTTGCCAGTGTAATGGAAAGTTCTAAGGGTATCTACTACCCATAAGTAATTGTAAAAATCAGACCTTCCTACTCCTATATTTATTCAGGTTAAAGATTATCAGGTTAATATCACTAAACTTCTGTGACTTTAGTACAAAGATTCATGTGAAATAGAAATTATTTGGAGCCAATGATGTTGAATCATATAACCTATAACATGTCTGCCTTTTCTGTTTTCCTATCTTCCTTGTTTTTTCCCTTCCCCCTGACTCTCTCCTCTATACAGTGATTCAAATAAAAAGTGATTGGGGCACCTGGGTGGCTCAGTCGGTTAAGCATCCAACTTTGGCTCAGGTCCTAATCTCATGGTTTGTGAGCTTGAGCCCTATGTTGGGCTTGCACCAATGGCTCAGAGCTTGGAGCCTGCTTCGGATTCTTTCTCTCCCTCTCTCTCTCTCTGTCCCTCTCCCACTGGCCCATGAATACATTCTCTCTCTCTCTCTCTCTCTCTCTCTCTCTCTCTCTCTCTCTCTGTCTCCCAAAAATAAATAAATAAAACATTTGTAAAAAAAAATTAAAAAATATATGCAAGTAATTGAAATAATACTCAAGGAAGAAATTACAGAGTAAATGCATTGGTTAAAATTTAACCAAGTATCACTTCATTGCCATTCGAAAGTATTAGATTTGCAAGCCAACAATAAATGAAGTGATTTAAAAAATAAGAGAGAGAGAGAATCGAAATCATTGGACTCTTACCTATTTGAGAGCCTTCTCACATGAGCCAATCCTGGATTAACAGGTATGTGCTTTGATTAACAAAGAACTGGGTTTACATACATTTTCCCTATAGTATGGAAACCAAATTATTTTCAAAATCATATATACATTAATAACTTACTTAGGTTGAGCCAACAGGCTCAAGATGGAAAAAAAAATAAGAGACTATGATATGAGAAAAAATGATTCTAATCATTATCATCCTATACTAGATGCTATTCTAAGCAATACATCTTTAAATAATTTTGTTTAACAAATATTTCTCCAGTGCTTACTATGTAAAGGGCACTCTTTTAAGCCACTTTGTACATATTAATGTAGTTAGTGTTCATAACTATGCAGAAGTCACATAATATGGCTCCCACTTTACTACTGGTGAAACTGAAGATGGGCGGACATGTGGTGAGAATGTGGTTTAACCCCAAGGCCTCTGGCTTCATCAAGTAACTTTTATCATGAAAGAAGCACAAGCCAAGTTTCCCTTCAGTTACATGCCTTGTCTTTGGTCAAGTCAGGATTTGAACTTGGTTTTATTTGCTGCTATCCATGTTCATGATCTCTACCACACAATAATAAGCAGCGATTCAGATCTATCAAAGACAAAAGAGGATAAATGAAAAGAGGATGTCCACAGTTTGAATTTAGGAAAAACTGATAGGTACCAAGCTGCACCCACAGGTGTGCTAGGTTCAAGAAGTGCAAAAGAGAACAATGAGAGACTCCCCAATTTTTCCAGTAGGGAACAAAATGACTCATACTCGCTAGGTGTGCAGCAAGTGTTTCCTACGTGAAGAATAAATGGTCAATCAATTTAAAAATTACCTCTCCTCAGAGAACTGAATTTGAGAAAGGGGGACTCAGTAAGGAGAAGGAGAATCTAATCTGTCCTGAGCAAGGCTAGAGACAGACTTTAAGAGGGAATGACAATTGATCTGAGATGTAAAGGATAAAAACATGCACACAAAAAACGATAAAAACTAGACCACCATTCTAGCATATAAAGTAGTGTGCTTCTATTTTTGAATCAAGCTTAGTTCAGTTGTTCCTTTCTACTTAACAAGCATTACCCCAAATTAAAAGCTGAAAACAATAATTTATTACTAGTTCTCATAGGTCTCCAGTTGACAGGTACTTGGAAAACTGTTCTTGCTCCAAGTGTCACCTGCATGATTTTCAGGAGGTAGATAGACTGGTCCAGGGGGTACACACCATCTCTGGCATCTTCAGAGCCCCCACCTTAATAGACCCATCTCTGAATGACCCAGATGCTAGACTCAGTTGAGAATGTTGACCTGTAAGCCAACAAGTTGATGGTGTCTTGGTTTGGGGTGGGGATTTGTAAACTTCTTGTATGGCAGCTCAGGGCTAACAGGGGGAGCATTTCAAGAGACCTGGGAACATTTCAAGAGACCAAATGGCCCACACTTCATACACCCTAAACGGAATATCCAACTGCCACTTCCTTTACACCCTATTAGTGGAATAAGTCATGTAGGCCAATCCAAGGGGAGTAGAATTAGACGCCATCCCTCAAAGAGTTTGCAACTAGTTTTAATCTACCACACTCTTGTAGCACATTGAACTTCAAATCACCGTTTGGATACAAACCCAACAAATGCTCCATGTGCTAAAATTCTGATTAAGGCAGAAGACTTCACACCATCCTGACAAGCACCCATGCAAACCCAAGCATAGCCTGAAACAGATCCTATCTCTTCACTTTGACTGACCAGGCAGTTGCCACAGATTGTAATTAGCACAACAATGACGATGGTAAAAATAAAGAGGTAGATGGTAGATGCTCTTTCCCAGCCAACCTGAGGCGCCTTTCCCAAGGCCCACTCTGGATGCAGCCCTCATCACATTGAAGCCCAGATGCACAGACCGGAATATGATACGAGTAAGAAAGATTGCTACAGTGGTATTTTTCTGCTGTTAGTAGAATTGGGATGGAAACATGCTGTTCCGTTTACATAAGAAAGAATATTCTGAACCTTTCCCTCCTCCTTTCCCCTCATCCCTCCCCACCACCTCAAACCCCACTAAATTAAAGCCATATTTGCGGATCCTAAAAGGAAACTTCTCGTAGAAGCCAATAAATAGTAGTAGGTTCTGATTCTTGTACATGTGCTCTGTGCCCTGCAGAGAGGTTCACTTCATTTGGCATTGCTGGGGGACTGGTAATGAATTTCCCTGACAGATACATCGCTGGTCAGATCAGATCAGGGAAATGAGCTCTTTGGGGCACAGGCTTGTAGGAATTATAACAGTATGTGTTCACTGACCCCAAGTTGGAAGAATGTTTCAGTCCAATACTCTGAAATGGAAACTGATAGTTTCTGTTGTCTTCATTGCTTAAACTGAACATTATTATGGGGGACTTTATTTTAAATTACCTTGGATAGTAACATAGCTTTCCATGAAAAAAAAATTAAATCAAATGATCCATATTTTGCTAGCAGGGCATTGGTTACCTGAAAATAATTTCTTTATGGACTTACTGAAA
This sequence comes from Puma concolor, assembly GCF_028749965.1. NCBI lineage: Eukaryota > Metazoa > Chordata > Mammalia > Carnivora > Felidae > Puma > Puma concolor. The sequence continues at coordinate 18,756,046 of NC_141672.1, forward strand.
AGGAAACAAAATCCTGAATTTAAGAAGAACTAACAGTAATGTTTCTGTCTGTCTGTCTCTGAAATACACACATGCACACATGTGCCCCCCCACCCCCAAACACTTTCTACTGTTCGTCTATGTATTGAATAAAAGTAATAAATTATCTCACTGGTCTCTCTGGCCCAACACCTTTGGAAAAAGACTGTGAAATCTTAGTTTGGACAGAATTTGACTTAACTGTCAGAGATTTCTGCCTGAAGTTGGGTTTGCTTTGAATTTTGATTTCCCTTGGACGCAGTACTTACAATCAAAGTAGACTCCAGATCAGAGTCCAAGGACTGGCCAGCCTGTGTCTGACCTTTTCAACAGATGTTTGTAAATGGAATGGATTGCTCTTCCCGAACCAAACTGCGTAATCTTTGGTTGGGGTTGTTTTCTATGCAAATACTGAGACAGGCTGTGGTTTGTGCCGCTTGGCGTTGGTAATAGGATATAGACAGAGCCCAGGTCACTGACTAAACCCAGCTGAATCAGGAATGATTATTTTTAATCTTGGGATGAAAACTTGATACCTTAGGAAAATTAGTTGATCTGGTCAGCAAGATTTTTCTTTCCTCGTTCAAGCCCAAACTATGACCTGGGCAACTGGTTTGTGTAGTGAGTAGAAGAAATACAGAGAAATAAATCTGTTTTGGCCAAAATGCCAGTTGGCCAGCACAACTACAAATATGTCTCATTGAGTGATACAGGGGATGTAACAAGTTGAGCCCATATATGGTTATTTAATGGGCATAATCTTCCACTAAGTAGAAAAGGGGCATGGGGATAGTCTCTCCTGGAGGCACCATTTAGCACAGCAATTTCATACAAATGAGAAACCTGGGGAAACAGGATATCAGAGCACTGTGGAAACCGATGTTCAAGGGCTGAGTGCATTCTGCTTAAGAGACATCCTATCAGGGTTCGTGAAGGGGGTATTGGCAGATCTCCCACAAGGAGAAAGTTAGAACTGAGTTTATGAGTGAGCACACAGAACTGGTGACTTTCAGATAGCCTATTGATAGGATGACTTTGGATTTGACTCCCCAGTGCCAGGGAAAACCATATTGCTCGTTCCTCTTGAGAGGTCAAGAAGACCCAATGACCATTGTATCACACAGACAACTGGGGCCTCTTAAATATAAATTTTTTTTATATGGTGAGGCGGGGGAGAGGGGCAGAGACAGACTGGGGAAAAGGGGCAAAGGGAGAGAAAGAGAATTCTACACAGGCGAATTCGATCCCAATGTGGGGCTCGATCCCACAACCCTGGGATCATGACCTGAGCCGAAATTGAGTGTTGGACACTCAAACGACTGAGACACCCAGGCACCTGGGACTTCTTAATGGTGTAGAAGGTTTAGTGCAATGAAAGGAGCAAAGATGTTTTACTTCCTTTTTGCAAATTTCAGCTGTGTGGCCTTGGGCAGTTCATTTAACTTGCCTGTCCCTACCTTGCAGGTAATACCCTTGGTTTTACAGTAAGGCTTAGTGAAAATGTGTGTAAAGCACTTAACATTATTCCTGGTACTTCGTAGTGTTTTATAAATGGTAATCTCTATGATCACTCATGTTTTATGTGACAGTATCATTTAGTGAAGGAGACAGAACCAGGTTTGCATACGAGATTTACCTCTTCGTAGCTGTATGAATTAGAACAAATTTCCTTCCCTCATTGAACTTTCTTTATCTTTATAGTGGGAGAAACAATAATTCCATTGTAGGGATCATTTGATCATTAAATCAATTATATAATGAAGTGCCTGAGAGAGTCTGTAGCATGTAATAGTGGCCACTTATTATGTCATTACTCTCCCCCAAATTTATTTAATTTTCTCACATTAGGGCAGAGATGAAGAAGGAGACCTGTCAAGGGTCCTTGTTCACTCTCCAGGGACTTCAGACCCAGACCTGAGCTCTGCATGAAGATAGAACTACAGCAAAAGAATATGTGGCCGTAAACTCAAGACGCTTTGCGACAATTTGGGATGATAGAGCACATTCCTAGAGAAGCGGCACTCTGGGAAATTGGAACTAGATGCACAGGGTCACACAAATGTTCTTGACACAAATTTCTTGTAACTGGCAAAAGATTCAAGGGGTTGGGAGGGCAAGTGGTCCTCGCTTTGCTGTTGGATGGACAGAGTTGCGTGATTTCTGTTGTGATGATAAGCAGTTACAGGCTCAAAACTGCAGGCATATGCCTTTCTTTCTTTCTACTTATTTATCATTGAGAGACAGAGAGAGACAGAGCATGATCATGGGAGGGGCAGAGAGAGAGGGAGACATAGAATGCGAAGCAGGCTCCAGGCTCCGAGCTGTCAGCCCAGAGCCCGACGTGGGGCTCGAACCCACAAACCGCGAGATCGTGACCTGAGCCGAAGTCGGTCGCTCAACCGACTGAGCTGCCCAGGTGCCCCGCATCTTGTCTTTCTTTAAAGCTCACCAGCTAAGTTTTAAGAGATTTACTCTTCTAATTTTATTCCATTTCGGTATTTCTTCATATTTCCTCTTGGAGAGCTCTCCAGGTCCTGTTGCACACTTCACTTTAAAGGCGTCAAGCATGCCAGGAGCTACAGAGAATAAAAGGACTTGTATTTATGCTGCCGTCCTCAAACTTTTTCCCCTAAACTCACACCCAAGAACTTGTCTATAGGCCAATTAGCATTTTGGCCACACTTTAAGGACTTGGCTACGACGGCCACTGTGCAAACTCACACCACATGCGGTACTAATTGGTGCTGTTGGCAGGTTAAGAAGAAAGGCTGGGGATCCAGCAGGCATGGAAGCCGAGCAATGCCCTCACACAATAGCTCTCAACAGGAGTCAGAAATTAGGACTGGAGGAGAAGGATGGGCCTGTGCAGCAAAGTCAATGAGTTGACCCTCTCAGCATTTTGAGAAAGCATCTGAAAAAATAAAATAAAGGAAAAAGAAGGAAAAAAAAAAGTAAAAGAAAAAGAAGACAGGGAAGAAGGCAGAAAAAGAAAGATTTCAACCAAAAACTGTGTTTTCTACCAAACATCTGACATAGACCAAGGAGAGGTTGGTGGTTCACTGAACGTGTACCGTCAGGAAGCGTGAATGTCCAGGTGTGGAGGAAGTAGGAGCAAACAGGTGCCTTGGACTCCACCATTGCTTGAAGCCAGTGAAACTCCCCCCCCCCCCCCGGGGTCAGTTTCTCCATCTGCAGAGCTGTCAAAGGCTTTCAAAGCATTTGCCTCCTATCAGCTGAAGAGAACAGGGGGCAGATTTGTAGTTTGCTAAAGTGCTTTGATTTTGCAAACCTCAAACCCCAACAGAGGGATCTCTCATAACATCTTAGCTGTGGGTCTCTGTAGGCATGAGGAAGGTGGCAGTGGTGCTGGGGATAATTATTCCCCTAGTTCAGCCCTTGTAGTTTGCAAGGAACAGAATGGAGCCCCAGGGAATTAGCGTTAATTGTAAGGATACACTGGGGAGGATGGAAATATACAGCTGCCTCAGTAGTCACATCTAAAGGCTCATGGAACTGGACAGTTTTGTTTTGCTCTGTTTTTTAAGATACAACAGCAGTTTTGGTTTCCCAGTAGCAATTATAATCATCTTAACGTTCAGCTTCTCTCTCTTTGTTCACTGTGCCTGCGTGTGCTTTCTTCCTATCAGAGCACAATTAAGCCACAGAAACTCCCTGATATGACCCTATCAAGTTCTTCACAGAGGATTCAGTTCTCTTTTCCCTAAGAAAGAGAAAGGCAATTTCATGGACCTGAAATTACAAGTGTACTTCGTGCATCTCCCTCCTCTCACCTACCCCCTTTTTCTCTTCCTCTCCTGTGAGGCCCACCTTTAAAAATTGTCAGGCCCAAGGGAAGACGATGACCGGAGATCCTGGACCTTGGCTTTTCCCTTCCCAGCCCAGGTTCTGATACTCAGCATAAAGGGTCACCTGTGCCTGTGTGTGGATGTCCATCTGCTAGATTCTAAGCTTCGTCTGTGCTCATGCATCTGCCCCTCCCGGGTTCTGACAATGGTCATTTCTCAGGTCCTTTAGGAGGCCAATTAGGGAAGAACACTGCAGGACTAGAGGTAGATTCACAGGAATTGGGTCAGGGAATTCTGACTCTTGGTTTCGGCTCAGGTCATCATCTCACAGTTCATGAGTTCAAGCCCCATGTTGGGCTCTGAGCTGATGGTGCAGAGCCTGCTTGAGATTTCTCTCTCCCTCTCTCTGTCCCTCCCCAGCTTGCTATCTCTCTCTCTGAAATATATGTGTATATATATTATATTATATTATATTATATTATATTATATTATATTATAATATATATTATAATATATATCATATATCTATAAACATAATAATAAAAAAGATATCTCCTTAAAAAAAAAAGAATGTGGTGGTCAGATTGGGTTTCAACATATGAGTTTGGGGGGAAACAAACCTTCAGTCCACATACAGGCTAAGCCTGAAGGCACAGGAAGGGGACAGTAGGCAGCGGTCGTCAGTACTGAAAGCAGCCAGCAGTAGCAGAAATTTTCCCAAAAGAAATGTTAATGTTGCCCTTCTATTCAAGATCCATGCAGGAAACATTTTTCTTTGTAGATTCACATAAAGATTGATGAGACATTGCAAACTCTAGAAACTGATGAAAGAAAACCATTCCCTTGTCCCTTTGCCATTTTGTCATAGTACATTGCTCTAGGGAACAGTGTTCTTCTTTCCCTTGTCCTTAAAGCCATCAAGATTTTGAGGAGTAGTCTGTTACTGCAACCTAATGCATCCCCAAAGGTCACTAGTATACTGAGAGTAGACCAGTCCCATTATCATTTAGGCTATGTGAACTAGTTTAGGCCAGAGAGCCCGAGGCTCAACCGCCCTGAAGGAGATAAGAAATGGTTAATTGCCAGGCTTCAGAGTCAAAAGTCATGATTTCAAATCCAGAACTGCATATTGTTAGATTTATAACTGTGAACAATTCACTTAAATGGCACAGACCTTAGTATACTTACCTACAAAATGGGGAGAGCATTTAAATTTTTCAAGACCCTGTGCATATTAAACAAGATTGCTGAAGGAACCTACCAAAGGCCATGATTTCAAGCGTAGAAAAAACATTCCTATAAGTTTATGTCACACTCGATTCATTTTTCTCATCATTGATAACGTGGTAGTTTTCCTATTGGTTACTGCAATTTCACCGAACGCTGGGTACTTGCATCTAATTTTCTATTTCAGATGGGTTATCTTGCATTTATCAAAATATTCTACTTGCCTATGACCCAGGGACTTGTTTAAAAAGTTTGTCACTTGTGATATTACGTGGAATTTGCAGTTCTAAACCCATGATGCATGTTCAGTAGTAATACTTAACGCAGTGTCCTAGGTGATTTCTACATATCGTTTCGTTACTCCTCACAATCCAGTAGGCGGATATGATTATTCTCCTCCTGTTGCAATGGAGCCATGCAGCACTAGGGGCTTCCTCTTTTGCCTGAGGTCACAGAGTTAAGAAGGGCAAAGCTGGCATTCACACTCAGCCCATGTGACTGTGGAGCCCACAACCTCTCATTGATAATAATAACTCATGTATGGTCAGCCAGACACCAAAGGGCTACCAACCAATACAAGTTGACTGAACATGATTAACTGCCGGTAAGTGAGCCATCCTTTCGCATTTCGACGTCAGCATAAAACGTAAATTAAAGCAGATCATTCTACTTCCTTCATTTCGTTGCTATTAGATGGCACTATTTTCCTCCATTGGTTTGTGACTACTAGGTGCATGATATTTATCTCTGAATACCCAAGACATAGCACAATTTCTGGAACACAAAATATCTGAAAAAAATTGCTAAATAAAATAGTACTGGAGATAGAAGTTTCATTAAAAACAAAATAGCACAAAGACAAGAATATATCCATTTATCTCCTGAAAGAAAGTTGGTATTTGAAATATGTAACCTAAGCAGAAAGGTATAACATTTACATTTTTCACATTGCTAATTTAACATAAATTCAACATTATGGCCTCTAAGTTATATAGATTGGACTTGAAATTTTTTATCTATTTTTTAAGTTGCAATGACTGTCCTTTCATTTCCATGTTCTATAAACTATAAGATACCAAACTATCCATTAACTCAAACAAAAGTCATTCAGCTTTACCTGAAACAACAAATAAATATAATTTCCGTTTCTTTATAGAAGTGTTATCTCAAGGCAATGTCACAATAAAACCAATGTTAAAAATCAATATGTAAATGTAAGTGTAGCTTTAAACAAGGGGAAATTAGGGTAAGATTGAGACGCAATCATTAATTAAAGCGAAGAGTTTTTCAAACTAGAGTCTCTCCTTAAAGTTTGTGCCAAATATGAGCAATTCCAGCTGAGGAGCCCAAAGTTGGAAGACCATGGGCAACCTCTCTCTCTATCCATGACGAGGCTCTACTCTCCTAAGTGTACAGACCACCCACTGGCAGCTGGACCTGCTACGAACAGGAAACAGTGGGGAATTGGTGCTTTTTCTCTGCTACAAATTCAAGCCAAAAAATAAATGAATCTGGATGCATAGGAATGCTTTCCTTTTCAATCGCCCAAGGTGACCTTCAGCAGAAACAAAAACAAAAATGTTTCTCTCCTCCTAGAGGAGATCATGTCTTCTTGGAATAACAAATATGGAAGCACTTGAAAACTCAAGTATTACCATTGCATGAAAAAGTGTTACTCATGATAGTGAGACAGTAGTATTTATTTGTAATGAGAAATACCTCAAAGGGTAATACATTTAGAGACTAATATAGAAATACCAAATCCAGGAAATTTCACCCCTTCTTTTGCCACCATCAAATTCCTAGAAGCAATTGTCTTGTATTTCTAGGACATACCAATGTTGGTTGTCTGGAAGGCAGTCCTCCCAAAACACAATTTTCCAGCAATGCAACTGATCATTTACTCCATTCATCAGATAAAAGTATAAAGGTGCAACCTAAAAATTCATTTAAGTGGTTAAGAATTTTCGGTGTTAAAATATATATACAATTTCCAGTGCTCAATACAATTAAAATATTTTCCTATACGCCACAGAGATTCAGACATCAAGTATTCAAAATAAACTAAATTTTAAAATTGGTTGACAACTACCCTTCCAAGTAGCAACCCTCTTGCCCATCTTTCTTTATTTTTTTTTTTTTTGAAATGCCACAAATTCTGTACCTCTAGAAGGAAAATGTTATCACATTCACTTAAATTATAATTATTTATGAAAAAACACTGTCTCACCCACTTCACTGAAAAAAATGTGAAGGCACAGATTTTGTGTTACTATCTGTGAATTATTTTCAGTGACCAGTAAATCCTCAGAGTCACTTCCTCAATAAATCAATACACATGTAAGCACTTAGTTATATTTCTGATTATCAAAGCCTGGATCTATCCTACCAGAGCAGAATTTTCCACTCTAGAGCCAACAAGACTTTGTCTATTCAGGGACAGCACTTCAAGAAGGTGGTGTAGAAAGATCCTAAGCTTATCTCCTCCCACAAACACAGTAAGGCTTTCTTTTCTTTTTTTTAATATGAGATTTATTGTTAAATTGGTTTCCATACAACACCCAATGCTCATCCCAACAGGTGCCCTCCTCAATGTGATGGGCATTGAGGAGGCTTTCCTTATTCTGCCAACTTGAACCTCCGGTTCTTTCTTTCTTTTTTATTCTATGATAATATACCACAGCCAACAAAACTGGGCATTTACAAATGAGTGAAACTGAGGTCCAGTGGAAAAGAGAGAAAGAAAGAAGAAGTTCTATTTAAGGGAAGCCAAGTAGAAATGCAATTTGAAGTATCTGAAAGTCTGTAAGTTTTGTTATCATTCACTTCAAGAATATATTAAACCCTTGGGGCACCTGGATGGTTTTGTCGGTTAAGTGTCCGACTTCAGTTCAGTCGTGATCTCACTGCTGGTGAGTTCGAGCCCCGCATCAGTCTCTGGGCTGATAGCTCAGAGCCTGGAGCCTGCTTCAGTTCTGTGTCTCCTCCTCTCTCTGCCCCTCCCCCACTCATTCTCTCATTCTCTCTCTCTCTCTCTCTCTCTCTCTCTCTCTCTCAAAAATAAATAAACATTTGAAAAAATCATTAAGAACAAGAATATATTAAACTCTGATGTAGGGGAAAAGGTAGAAACATTTTATCAAAGTCACATAGACACAGGCTTAGAAAGTTTCTAATTCATGTTATCATATTACATATTGTCGTCACTAACAGACAAATCTGGCTTCTTATCATTAACTACAGATTCGAGTGGTATATCTGCATGGTCTCAAAACATCCAAATAAAAGCAAATTCAAACCAGTCAACCATCCAGAATGTTAGTTTATTCAACACTAAACATCTATATATTTGAAGCTCTCCAAATCGGTGATTTTCTTTTCTGTTTTCATCCAGATGGTGGTGCATTTTACAATCGAGAAACAAATGAATTACACAGTTTAGTGAGTATACAAGAGATAAATAATAAGACAGGTTTAGAGGATGAGAATGATAATGTAAAATTTACATAAATGATATTGTGAGTCAAATAAGTAGACACATCTAAAACACCATTTAGATCTTCAGATTCTCAGAAACACTAAATTCAGAATTTTTTCAGTATTCTTCATCAAATTTTCTTTGGCCCAGATAGCAGAGAACACATCTGATACCCTAAAATCTTGCCTTTGTTCAGCAACCACTTAAAAAATTTTGTTAATGTTTATTTATTTTTAGAGAGAGAGAGACAGAGCATGAGCAGGGGAGAGGCAGAGAGAGAGGGAGACACAGAATCTGAAGCAGGCTGAGAGCTCTGAGCTGTCAGCACAGAGCCCGACGTGAGGCTTGAACTCACAAACCATGAGATCATGACCTGAGCTGAAGTTGGATGCTCAGTCAACTGAATCTTTCAGGCGCCCCACTCAGCAACCACTTTTAAATTCCTGAACCCTTGTGGATCAGTTTTTGATGCTTCGTAATAAGTTACTACAAGCTTATGAGCTTAAAACCCCACACATTTATTACCACACAGGTCCTGTAGGTCAGGAGTCTGAGCAACCTTACTTGGTTCTCTACTCATGGTTTCACAGCGCTAAAATCAAGATGTTGACTGAGCTGTGTCGTCATCTGGAGACTTGATCGAGAAAAGATCTGTTGCCAAGCTCCCTCAGTCTGTTGGCAGAATTCATTTCTTAATGGCTTTCGAAGCCGCTTCTTCAAAGTCAGAAACAAAGAGAGTCTCTAAGTTCAGAGGTGGACTTGACTGATTAGGTCAGGCCCACCCAGAAAAACCACCCGTTGACTAATTCAAAAGTAAGTGATTAAGGACCTTAATCATATCTGAAAACATCCTCTTCACGTTTGCTATATCTTACTGGTTAGAGGCAAATTTCAGATTCCTCCCATCGTCAAGGGGAAGGAATTGTATACAAGTTCATATAGACCAGAGAAGTAACAGTCTTGGAGGTCATCTCAAAATAGTGCCTATCATATCTTCTCAAGTCAGGAGCTGCCACTCTCCTAACCACAGCCAGCCAGTCCCCTACATACAGTAGCGATAGTAGCAAGGAAGCAACACTTAAAATTGTTTAAAAATAGGTCTTATCTTTGAAGTTCTTGCAGCTGAAGGGCCTCGCACTTAGGAGGGTCGTTTGGTTGGCAGTGACATTACAGTATGAGGTATGAGGTGCAGAACTTCTGAAACTTAGTACAGACGGACTGATACTCGCTGGGGAGTATTTAATGCCGGATACGGGAGTTGGGCTAAGTGAGATACCAACCATCCACATCACCCTGTTGGAGACTTGATCCAGGTACAATTAGTGAGCTTGCTGTTTCCATTAATGCAAAGAAAATGGGTTTTATTTCTTCCTTCCAAGTGAGAAAAGCTAATGGGGAGGTGTGCTGTCATGTAGCAGATCCAGTTATAATTGACAAAAATCCTGCCATAAATAACACTTTTCAATGTTTTGATCCTCGAGATGCTTCATTTTGAATGTGTGTGCGTGTGTGTGTGTGTGTGTGTCTGCATATGACTGTCTGTGAATCCCTCCTAGACTGAAATTGGGATTTCATTATGGATTCAAAGGGGGAATATTGACATATTACAATTAATTCAATTTGATATGTTTCTGACAATAAAAACAACAAAAAATGTATTCATTTTCTCACTTGGATTCTCTTATCACATTCGATCTACACCACGGTATTTTTCTAGCACTTTATAATCTGGTCAGCTTCACTGGGAGTTTGCCAGTTAATCTTGAAGCCTGAGGAATTAATTTCATCTCCTGCAACTGATCAAAACATACTTGGAAAACAGCAAAAAGGATAGCACCACTATGGATATTGCAGTTATTTCTGGAAATTGTAGAAGAGGTTATAGACTGACTGTGAGCTCACCGTGACTTCTTCCTCACAGAACTGCGGACGTACGCAACAGTTTTTCAGGCACACTGAAACTTCGTTCAAATCAAGACAAAACGGTCTATAATTTTCATCTCAACCTTTTGTCCTGTAAACCTCTCCCTGGGGACAGGCAGTGACGTGAGCTCAGACGTCTCTCTCCTCTTTCCAATTTTATTGTAATGGTGTAAATGCACCCAACCTCCTCAGGACTATGTGGACGCTGTATAGACTTTCTAAAAACTTGCAAGTGCTTGTATCGTCCACATCAAAAATAAGAAAAAAAAATTACTCGAAACTACACCAAGATGTAAGGCATAAAATAATGGGATTCTTCTTGGCTTCATAATGCAGTGACTCATTCAGTAACTCAGAAAATATTTATTGAGCCACTATGGCCACATGGTAGGTGGTTTTGAAAACCAGAATCATAGCAAGGACTAACCAATGGGGTGGAAAGTGAAAGGAGGACTGTGGCTTAGACAAGGTACACAGAAAAGGCCTCTCCTACAGAGGCGACTTCATGCTCTACATTCCATTGTGTGTTTATTATTTTTGCCCTCAGAAGAATGCAAGTTTCAGGAGTGACATATCAGAAGTGTGCAATGAAAAGCAAAGAGGAATAGTTCAAGGGAGAAAGAGAAGGGGTCCAATGGTGGCAGATACTGCAACAAGCATTGGTTGTACACAGTTGCATCATTTCTGTTAGATTTAGCAGTTGGGCTAATGAGAGCAGATTCTCTGACGTGGTACTGGCTGCAGGGGGTTGGGGGGTGACTGGAGGATGGCAACCCAGAAGCAGCAGCAGACATTGTTTACACAGTCCTGGAATGAAAGCGGTAAACCATGCACAGAGGCAGGGAAAGAACATCCCAGAGGGAGAAAAGACAGATGCAAAGGTAGGGGAAGGAGAAGCATGAACACTTGTAAGGAGGTTGATGTACGTGGAGTGTAGTAACACAATAAACAGGGGTAGGAGATAGACTTCAGTCAGTAGTCTCACACATCACCCGAGGTCTGACAGCCACAGCCCAGAAGGTTGGCTTTCCTTCCAAGTGACATGAAAGGCACGGCACGCTGGGGGCAGGCAAGTGAAAGGATCTGATTTATGTTTGTGGAAAACAAGTTGTGGACAAGCATAAGGGGAAGCAGGAGAATCTGTTAGGAGTCTACTGCAATAGGCCTTGATAGAGAGGCAGGTGTGCAGAAGGTGAAACGTGATCAAAACCTGTGTGGATTTTGAGGATAGAGCCCGTGGCATTACTGGTGAATCGGAGTTCACCGCCAATGTCTTCATTGACTGAGGTATGGGTGACTGTGGGAGAGGAAGATTCAAGGTGGGGAGATAACACGGACTGAATGCTTGTATGTTACAAAATGTGGAAGTTGAAGCCCTAACTCCTAATGTGGCTGAATTTGTAGATAAACTTAAAAGGAAGAAATTAAGGTTAAATGAGGTCATAAGGGTAGGGCATGGGACTAGTGTCCTTGCCAAAAAAAGGGGACACCAGAGAATGGAATTATCCTTATAATAACTTCTGCTTTCAATTGATTCTATACCAAAAGTTTCAGCATCCTGAGGAGGGTGGGGATGGGCTACATTTTGTCCCTCCAATATTTGCATGTTGAAGCCCTAACCCCCATTGTAACAATAATTGGGGATAGGGCTTTGGGGAGGTAAATAAGGTTACATGAGGTCATGAGGTTGGGATCCTAATCTGATATCATTGATGGTCTTGAGAAGACAAAGGGAGAGCTCCCTGTCTCCCCACACAATTCCACTGAGGAAATTCCAGGTACATCTACACCCCATGTGAGGTATCCTCTCAAGACACAACCCTGCGAAAACCTTGAATTTGCACTTTCAGCTCCAGACCAATCAGAAAATACATTTCTGCTGTTTAAGCAATGTAGTCTGTGCTATTTTGTTATGTCAGTGCAAGTAGACTGATACAGGAGATATATCAAGAATTCTGTCATAGATATTTTAAATTCAAGATGTTCTGTTCTGAGCCATGATGGCAGGTGTTAAAATATCTGCAGCTCACAGAGGTCAGAGTCAGAGATATAACAGGTAAATTCTCTGCTGATAGATGGTATTTGTGATGATTAATACGGTATTTAATCTGGAGAACAGGATGAGATCTCTGGGGGTGAATGAAAGAAGAACCCACCATGGACACTTGGGGCTCCAACATTCAGATATTGGAAGGAAAAAAAAGGAAAATCCAGGGGAAAAACAATTTCTGAGAAGTGGCTGGTGAGGGAAAAGGAAAACAGGATTGCAGAGCAGAAATCTTGCCTGGGGTAGGAATGTGGAAAGTGAGGAGCGAGGACAGAGAGAACACGGGAATTTAGCAGAAGAGTCCAGAAAGGCTAACATGGCAATCATACTGCTTTCACAAATCTTCCATCAAAGAGAAATTTTGAGCGGTAACTGTGAGTAGGAGTAATTACAAATATGTACTTTTCTTTAATTCAACCCAGAACTAAGTTGAAACCACATCAGTTTTGAAATAAATAAGGTCATTTCTACAATACTGTGTCACTATCTGTAATTTAACCACATGAAATCAATTCTCCAAATTCCAAATGTCAAAATTAAGTATTAAAAATGTAGTGTATCCCAGGGTTATAGTCAAAAGAGTTAACTAGTCTGACATTCCGAAAAAAATTAAAAAATGACCGTAAAACCACTCCAATTAGCTTGAATATATTCCAGCCAAAGAGACAGCTTTTAATTAACTGATTGTTTTGCTTTTAATTAAATGGCCAGGCAACCCGAAGAATTACTTGGAGAATTATCGTATCTGTATTTTCAGCACAATCTTATTTCAGAACTCTGCATCTATATCCCCAAATTCTCTTGGATTATGTCCATCTGGATGACTGATGGCAAGACGTAAATTCAACCTTGCTCAAGCAGAGTAAGCTGCCTTCCCTAACAAAGTAGATCCTTTTTCATATTCTTTACCTTTCTGGGACTGGGATATTTTGCATATGTCATGCCTTCCAGTGTATCTTACATTATTAATAAATCCATTTCTTTTTGTGTTCATCCATGATCGTAGCTTCTGGAAACAGGACAGGATGAACACCACCTCAGTAATGAACAGGATATGATACAAGGGAGTTCCCTGCCCAATACTGATCAGAAGTTCTTAGCTGCCTTTGTTTCCTTGGAGTATGAGAAAAAGAAGAGGAATGCTAAGAGCAGAGCCCAGTAAGGCCTCTGCTTCCCCCACACTCATGCTAATAAAATTAAACTATGAAGAATTTGAAGACATTATAGCATGATTTCCCAAATAGCCTCAGGTGGGAGCTCAGTATTGGCTGGGATCTAGATGCAGTGCAGAGTAGGAGCTTGTTTGGGAGAAGAAGACTAGAAGGAAGGCTGGGCTTCACCACCGGTGCTCCATGGTCAACACATGACATGAAGGAGAACAGAAGTTACTACCTGTCTTGTTAATGGAACCAAGAAATGATGAGCAGGCAGGTGGACCAACAAAGCCTGCATCAGAAAAAGGAGACCATTGGGGCGCCTGGGTGGCGCAGTTGGTTAAGCGTCCGACTTCAGCCAGGTCACGATCTCACGGTCCGTGAGCTCGAGCCCCGCGTCAGGCTCTGGGCTGATGGCTCGGAGCCTGGAGCCTGTTTCCGATTCTGTGTCTCCCTCTCTCTCTGCCCCTCCCCCGTTCATGCTTTGTCTCTGTCTGTCCCATAAATAAATAAAAACGTTGAGAAAAAAAATTAAAAAAAAAAAAAAAGAAAAAGGAGACCATCTTGAATACTAACATTGGGAACCACAGATGATGGCAGACAGTGACCAGAGGGAGGGACATCTAAGACTGCAAAGCTGAATGACACCAGTCACACCTCAGTAGGTAGGTTCAACCACTCATCCTCTGGCAATGCCACAATAATCACAGATTCCTAGGACACAATACTCCCCATTCTTTCTCGAATAGCAAAATGGCATCCTTCAAGAAGCATAGAGAATAAGCAAGATAGTCAGAATTACCTGAAAAAAAGATGAAGCTTCTTGAAATAGACATTTTCCTCTAATAACTTATTTCCATTGATTGGTGATTTAAAGTTCCAGTCACCCCCCGTAACATCATTGAAGGGAAACTTAACTCCTCAAGCTAAAATGTTCTATACATCACCGGCATGCCGCCTTCTCTTTCCTGACTTCCAGTCTGTTACCAATCACTTCCAATTAGATATCTGGCTCCTTAAATGCTGTAGCATTTTTTTCATTGTTCCTCCAAAATCTTCCCACCCAGAATCATCTTCCAAATATTGACAAAGTATTATCATTTTCATTATATTGGTTACTTCCTGAAACTTGTCTTTTGATTCCTTATTGTGTGAACACCAATTTTTCACCTATCCTGTGAACACCTAAAACAGCAGTTCTCAAAGTATGGCCTCCCAACTTGTAGCATCCGTATTGCCCAGAGACAACCTAAAAATGTAAGTTTCTGGTTCTCACCGTAGACCTACCAAGAATCTGAAACTCTGGCCGTGAGGCCCAGCAATCTGTCTTCTAACAAACTTTGCAGGTGATACTGATGCATGTGCACTTTGAGGACCATAGAAGTAACTCAGAAGTGACATTGGCTGGTGAAGGAGTCCTGTCAGGGGGCTCTGGGCAGGGAGGGAAAGACTCCAGATGTGCCAGCTCTGTTCCAGACAAGGGCAACCGGTTCCCCTTTTTCTTACAAAAACTTCCACCTGATGTATCATTTGTGTGTAGTGTGAGGTTCGATTAGGATTCCTTTTTGTTCCCCCTGAGGATGTCCAATTGCTCTGTCACAATTTATTGAAAGGTTGTCTACTCCATTGCATTGATTTCCCTCCTGGGGCACCTGGGTGGTTCAGTCGGTTAAGCAGGCTGACTTCAGCTCAGGTCATGATCTCGCAGTTCGTATGTGTGAGCCCCATGTCAGGCTCTGTGCCCACAGCTCAGAGCCTGGAGCTGGCTTTGGATTCTGTGTCTCCCTTTCTCTCTGCACCTCCCCTGCTCTCTCTGTCTCTCTCTCTCTCTCTCTCTGTCTCTCTCTCTCTCTCTCTCTCTTTCTCAGAAATAAATAAATATTACAAAAACTTAAAATAATAAAAAAGAATTGATTTTGCACCTTTGTCAATAATTAGTTGATCATGTGTACATGGTTCTATTTATAAGTTCTCTAGTCTGGTTGGTCTAAGTGTCTGTCTCTCCACCACGACCACACTGTCTTGGTCAGTATAGGAATACAGCAGAGCTTAATATTGTACGGAGCAATTCCTTCTGCATTATTCTTTTGCAAGATTGTTTTAGCTGCTCTAGGGCCTGTGCCTTTCCCCATACATTTGAGAATGTTTGAATATGTCTCCAAAAATCTTGCTGGGATTTTGATAGGAATCACATTAAACCTATAGATCAGTTTGAAAAAAAATTGACATCTTTACTATATGGAGTCTTTCCATCCACGAAAATAACACGTCTTTCCACTTATTTAGCTCTTCTTTGATTTCTTTCATCAATATGTTATAATTTTGAGCATACAGATTTCATACATATTTTGTTGTTTATACTTAGATATGTCATTTCTTTGGAATGATTATATATAGTATTCTGTTTTAAATGTAGGTTTCCACATGTTCATTGTTAGCATATATAGAAATGTGATTGATATTTGTGGGTTGTATGTCCTGCAACCTTGTTGAATCACTTATTAGCTCTTAGAGTTTTTGTTTTGTTTTGTAAATTCCTTAGGCTAATGTGTTATCTGAAGGAAAATTTTTACATTCCCCACACAAACACTTAAGTCCCATGACAACACAACCCTTATTTACCTTTTCAGCCTCATTCCCAATCTATGTTCTCAACTGACATCCTTTCCCAGTATTTTCTTTCTTTCTTTTTTAATAATAACAACAAAAAATAAATTGATTGAGGACCTCCCGCATCATCATCTGGTATGGTTTAAATTGTAGTTCCCCAAAACTCACCCTAAAGTCTGTGGAGGCAGCCTGAAAACTTGCACTTTTAACATGATATCCCTGATGATTCTTATATACACATAGGTTTGAGAACAACAGGCTTCTGCGTCAGCCAAAAGGAAATTCTCATTTTTCCCGAACTTACCACCCACATCTAAGGCTTTAATGTCTCATGGTTCATTACTTGTAATCTTTTATAGATTCACCTCAACATTCCTTGCTCGTATGCTTCAATTGTGTTCCACCTAAAATTCTTTAAATCTGCTTTGAACGGTCCCATGATCCTTTTTTGTATTTCTGCACCTGGAAGAAAAATCACCCAATCCTTAATAAAGGTACCATTAAAACCTTATGGTGTCTGCCTTCAGACAGAAAACTATGCAGACATCCTGTCACGTGCACTTGGTCAAGTCCTTGTCCGTATCCACACAGTAGTTACTTCAAATACATAGCCATGTCTTCAAAGGCCCCTTCTCCTCTCCACATCACAGTAGATAACCTAGTCTCCTACAAGGGGAGTGGGGAGAAAGCCCTGAGTGTCTCACTTTTTCATCTAAAATCTTGCCTTTGTCCATACACTGTTCAAAGACCATCCCATCACTTCTTTCTTTCTAATACATATAATTCATCTTGACTCAACTGCTATCAAATACCCTCTTTCTCAAGCGGGTAACTTTACTGCTTTCCATTAGATCATTCTCCTAAGAATATACTCATACTTGAGACGTCTCACCTACAAAACAAAAACAAAAGTAAAATGTTTCTTTTTGGCTGCTGTCCTATCATGCACTATTTCCTCATTTCTCACTTTATCAAAACAGAACCCAATACATTCCATCTCCTCTTCTCCTCTTCTGAGTTGTTGAAAATTGCCTCTGTCCCCACTGGAAATGACTTGATGAAGACATAAAGGATCCCTAACTCCCAAATTCAATGACTAATATTTCACTTGTAGCTGACTAGCATGTGACACCATTGAAAACGTTCTCTTTTGGGGCGCCTGGGTGGCGCAGTCGGTTAAGCGTCCGACTTCAGCCAGGTCACGATCTCGCAGTCCGTGAGTTCGAGCCCCGCGTCAGGCTCTGGGCTGATGGCTCAGAGCCTGGAGCCTGTGTCCGATTCCATGTCTCCCTCTCTCTCTGACCCTCCCCCGTTCATGCTCTGTCTCTCTCTGTCCCAAAAATAAATAAACGTTGAAAAAAAAATTAAAAAAAAAAAAAGAAAACGTTCTCTTTTTTTCGAGTTCCATCACTCCACACTCCCCTGAAACCTCCTTCTTTGTTTTTCGTTTGTTTCTTTGTTCATTTTGTTTTATTGTTACCGATCATAAGCTACCTTTGGCTCCTCTTATGGTGACAGTTTTTAGTGCTCTCTGACCCTTTTCACTCCATAATCTTATTGTGGACATTTCATTGCATGCCACCGTTTTAATTACCTGTGTTGCTTCCCGGTCCTAAATCAACACCTTCACACTCTCCTGGGAGATCTTACCATCTCTCTCTCTTGAGCTCTTCAACTTTTCTTCCAGCCTCCAAATTGAGAACTTACCATGAAAATTGTAAATGCACCTCACTCAAACTCAGCCTGTCCAGAAGCTACCTCATTCTCTTATTCCTTCTACTAGCCTTTCCTCTTATTCCCTGTGTTGAGGAATGGATTGCCCGCTTCTCTAGTTGCCCTGTCCCGAACCAGAGAATGGTTTCAACTCTCTGTCTGTCTCATTCTTGTAGTCAATTAACCACTAAACCCTGGCATTACTACTGGTTACCTCTTTTTGTTGTCAAATCTATCTCCCTTCTCCATGATCAAGGCCACTGCCATGGCCTATTATCTAATCGTGGCTCACTTGAACCACACAAGCAATCATATAATTTTACTCTCTCTTTCTCGAGTTTAATGTACTCAAAGCCATTCTCTCTCTGCACCACAGTCTGGTCAGTGTTTCAGATACACAAATCTCTGCTCAGCTTAGAATGTTTTCAGGTCTTTCCTATCCTCTACAACCTTAGTAGGACACAAAAGGCTTTTTATGACCTGACTACTACTGTATTTCTGCTATAAGCACTCTGAATCTAACTTCACTGAATCCCTTATGTGCATCTGGCAATCTAATTTCCCAATTTATCTGTTCATCTACTAGGTGTCTTGCCTCATTTTTGTCTGACTAGTAAATTTTCTCTTCTTCTGTAAAGACTGAGTTTGATTAACCTGTTATTAATGATGACTACCCTGACTCTCATAGGCTGACTTTGATAGTTTTTCTTCTCTTTTTATATAACATTTTATGTGTTCTTTTATAATAATAATTAGATATAAATATATAAATATATATATATATATTTGTCAGACTATTTTGTAACCATTTGTTTAGCTATTGATCTACTAAATTCAAAATAACTCTATTAGCACAAGGATTCTTTTGCATTCGTCTTGGTTTCCAAATTCCTTATAAAATAACATGGCCCACGGTAGAGACATACTAAATGTTTCTTGAGTAAAATGTTAGCCAGGGAGAGAGAGATATGTACATACATTTTTATAATAGAACCAAGAATGACACGTTTTATTGGAGAATAAATGGTACATGAATATATAGAAAAGGAAAAAAGTTAGGACCAGAAGGTTTAATTTTGGCCTACAAGGACAGACTTTATAAGAGTAAGAGAGGGGAGAGGTAATTGCAGGGAACAAGTACAATGTAACTAAATACATGGAGAAACAAATTACAAAACTTACTCAGTAACAGGTGCAGAGTCTTACTGGCACGTCTATGTAGTCAGTGGAGAAACCGGTGGACTGAGAAACAAAAATGTAAAAGAGATGTTAGATATTAGTATGAAAAGTTTCTAACACCATGTTAAGAAATTAAAACAACAGGCATTCAAGAGCCATGTAAGCATTTTTGACAGATTGGGTGGGGAAATTTGCTTCAGTGTCAATATAAAACAATGGGGTTTTATACTTTACAAACACTTTAGAGGTGAGGAGGATGGGAAGACTTTCCAATAATTTAGGAAATGGTAATGCCACGCATCGGAACGGAGGTAATGTGTATTAACAAAGAACGTCCAGAATCTGACTGCTAACTCTGGTAGTTGCGTATTTTCTTAAGGATGCCTCCAAAATAAAAATAACTGTACCTGCATGTGGTTTCTAAATGGAAGATTGTCTTATACTATATGTTACAATAGAGACAACATATAAAGATAAGAGCTGCTCTCATAACAAAGTAAAATGTAATTTTCTGTGCATGATTTTAACTTCCTGGATGCTGAAAGATCTTGCCAAGATCTGATATTGAATGAAATAATCAAGCACTAGGAGAGAAATTTTAAGTCCAACCAGGAAAAACACACTATTTTTTATGAGAACTGAACATGGATGAAGAGTTAGCAAAGCAAAGGAAACTGAACATTTCTACTAAAATGTTTAGAATGATTATATAACATTTACGAGTTTTCTAAATCCTGGGTGGTATTTATATGTCTAATAGCACATTATTCGTAATACCAAAGACTCATAACACTTGATAATACTGTAAATATATTCATAATTGTGTATTTGGATACTCATATTTAGAAATATGATATTTTATACATACACAAATACAGAGATATATTTAATACAAGCGTTCTAGATTTACTCCAAAATGAACCCCAAATGGCCATAGTTTTGTATTTCTTAGACACCATAAATTATGACACGTATCAAATCAATAAGACCACACTGCAAAAGAATTCATAGTCTTATCTTTGCTGAGACAGATGGAAATCCATGAGAGTTATAGATAGGGAAGATTTTGAAGGTCAGGAATCATTATTCTTGCCAACTCTGCTGCTGCCCTAAATCTTTATCGCTCTAGTTTGAAAGGGGTAGATGCTTATACTTCCTTTGGAAAACCATCTCCTCTTACAATCTTTACAGTCCCTGTTTCTAAGCTTATGGTCTGACCTTCATCTTGTCTAGACTTTCTTGTTACATACAGTTCTCTTTCAATACTTAATACCAGTCCCACTCACTGGACACTTAAACAGCAATGCAACACAGCCTGTAATTCATCGCTTAATGGATTTTCATGTCATCTTAACCAGGTGGAAAGGCCCTTGGTGCACAGACCATGTATTATACACATTCTCCCCTCTGTAACACCTAACAATTCGCTGAGTGCAAATCCATACTACCACGTATAAACATATTGTTGAATTGAATTTATTTGCTTAAAGCTTATCATATAGCTTATGAAGACTCACCAAAATCACCTTTTCACAAATTACCCTTTCTATGTATGCTGGGCGTTCACTGTACATATCTCTCTAATAGTGCTGTGTTTGCGTATGGGCCCCCTCTGACTGTCCCTGCCCTGCCACTCTTAGAGCAATGTACATGATATGACTGGCTCAAAAATTCTAAGTAGAGAAAGCAAGTGCTGGAAGCAAGGCTCACTCTGCCTCCAATGATAAAGCCATTCCTCCATGCAGCTCAGACCAAGTTTTCCCTAAGTAACAGTCAGAGAGGGGAGGAAAGACAGGATGAACATCATCTAGAGATTCACAGACCCTACCAGGTTCTCCACCAACAAAACTAACTGGGGAGAAAAAAATTCAAATGAATTGGCCAGGTGCTATAATTTCAGAAGACATTCAGTAAATCCTTACACTGGGTCATGAGAGAGGAGAAGCTTGGTGAAGTCAGACAGAGGTCCACCCTCAAACCTAGGTCAGGTTCCAGAGAATTCTACTCTGAGCAGACAAGTACCTACTCAGATGCGGCAGACCTGTGCAGTTTGCTTCTAAATCTACATCTTCCCCTGTTTTACCCCAACTTCTCTGAACTCCTTTTATATTTTGGACCAGTCCCAAAAACCTTTCTCTATATTGACCTTGCCTTGAATGTTATGAATGGCTGTAATAGAATTACAAAAATCTGAAGAAAAATTGTTTACTGTATTGTTTGCGTCAGATTGGGCTGCTCCGAAGCAGATGTGAAGGTTCCTTAAAAGTTTGTTTATTATACTCTTATGTGTTATAGAGTATTTTTGTCCCCGACGATCTTTGGTGCTTCCTCTTCCACTCTGCATGGGCCCCTGACAGATGAGCCCTTTGGATTATATCAAAGGACCCCTTAGCCTCTGTCATTTTGTGGGCTTTAGCCAACAGGAGGTAAGTGAGTGAGGACATGAGGCCAGCTTCCTCCCTGCCAGGTGACTGATGTCTGGCCACATTCCTCAACCAGGCTTTTGTCCTAACAGTGACCTTTTTCCAAATTCCTTGAATTTCTTCAATCTTTTGCCCCTACTGGGCTGTCACTAGCTCATACTTTCCCATACTGACTTTCCTGAATTCTTCCAAAGCTCTTTTTAGAGGTTCTCTTTACTTTAATTTCTTCAAATCACTGGTTTAAATATGCCATCTGCTTCCTGCCAGGACACCAATTAATATGTTTCCTATCCATTTACCAGGAAATCAATGTTTTAAAGAGAGATGAAAAGGACAGGAAGGAAAAGGGCATGGAAACTTTGTGTTCCTGGACCTTGTCTTAGGAAAATGAAATGTTGTTTTCCATATATTGCCTCCACCCACAGGTCATGGCTAATATAGCAAGTGCCAACAGATCTCCAATAATCGTAGATAAGAGAGTGGGTAAATTGTGGTGTCACCCGTAGGATTTTAACCCAGAGTAAAAACTGTTGGGAAGTGTCTCCATTTTGGTATCTTGGTAGAGGTTGCCATGTCATCAATTTATAATACGATGAATGGAACAAACTTAACTCTCAGACCCATGTGCAGTTGGGGCCCTGATGTCCCTGCTTGCAGAATGGTTCCACCTATTTTTTCTGTACTCCTGGCCCTCTGTCTTGACAGATACTTTTGTATTAGTGTAGCTATTTTATATTATATATTAGTGTAGCTATATTAGTGTAGCTATTAGTGAACATATAGCATATATATGCTTGTGTTTTGACTAATTCAATCCTGCCTTTTGATTTTCTTATTGCTATCTGTATTTATAAATAATAGTCTCACATCATTTGCTATTTTAGTTAGGGTCACTACAAAAAGCTATAGATAAAAAGAAGTAGTTTGCACCAAGATTAAAGCTTTCCCCCCCAAAGTGCTCTCTACTCCACAAACTCTGTTCTGCAATTCAGATTCTAAATACTCATATTAACAGTTTTTTTGAAGGAAAGAACAAGAATCCACCCCTGACATTGTAAGTAATGGATTTTGTTTTTTTTTAAAAAAATGACCAAATACAAGTAGGTTGCATATTATTTGGAAATAATTAGTTCACAGTCTTAAAGCTTACATCATATATCATGATACTAGAGTTATATTGGTATTTCTGTCTCCAAGAATGGTTTTGAAAACATTTGTAACCATGATCATGCATCATATAAATATACAAAGTTTGTGTAGGTGTGAAGAAAATAAAGGAAAACCCAGAATGATGTTTCATCTTCATCAAATAATGTGATCATCGGAGGGAAATGGCTATCATCTTCAGAAGCTCTCTCCAGATTTCTCTACGTTTGTCTATAGAAAAGCGAAGGAAGCATTTTCAGATTTACCTCTTTATAGGAATATGTGTACCTCTTTCAGATTTCCAGGAACTATGCCAAATTTGATGAGTATTTTACGTTTTAATAATGGATATGTAATCCCTTAAATGTGCTTCAAGTGGAATCAAAAACAACTAGCAAAGGACAATAACACAGCAAAATTGGGATAGTATTAGTAAAAGAAATGTAAAAATGTTTTGAGATCTTCATGTCAGTTCATACCAACCATTGTTATTATCCTCATACACAACATTTTAATACCTCTAAGAAACAGTGGCTTCAGTATTTTGTAGTGTATGTCAGCTTGATTTTACTTACTGAACAACTTAAATTGCTGTGAAATAATTCAAGGCAAATCTCTAGTCTTTCAAAGAACTTTAAAAGAATAATGAATTAGAGCTCTATTTAGAAATTATTTTCTAATAAAACATTGTAAGTGGTTGGGTCCTTACATCTAGCTTGAAAGCCTATATATAGGAGAAGAAACTCACAATGGCTCATACAGCTGACACATCTACTAAACCCTCTGACACAGAATGAGCAGGAACACGAATATGTTCTTTAAACTAGAATCCAGGTGGCAACAACTGAATGTGCGGCCCTTAACGGACGGTGTGTATTTTCTATCTGCAAAGGTCGTCTGGCCTTTGAGCAGGGAACACACAATGAAAATGCCTCAGGGCAAAACACAGAGAGGACTGCTCCTTTAAAAAAGGACTCAGAATAGTATAAAGTCTCGTCTTTTCCTAGGGACGTAGGAAAGATTATCTCTGCTAATATTTGGAAACATAATTAGATAGAGAAACACATCATCGGATGCATTGGAGGATTGGACAAAGTACACAATGGCTGGAATTGTCCGTTGATGAAATACAATCCAATAGACATGTCACTACGTTATTAAGGATGGTGACTCCGCTTAGAACCAGGAGACTCTCTGTAATGGTTCAGAAGCAATAAATAAACTCAGAGTACACTCAAGAGAGAGAAAATTTAAGGGAGGATCTCATGAAATGGCAGATTTTCAGGTCTGAACATGTGTTTCTTTTTCACACATGCTTTAGATTCATGTCGGTTGTAGCTCGAAGTCCATTTTCTTTTGAATTTTTTAAGTCTGTTGCTTGTTAAGATCCACATGTTCCCAGTCATTGTTTTATCGATCCCTTCTGATAAGCACTCACTCGGTGCTTTTAGTGTAGAGAACGTTATACAAGCTCACAGTGTTCTGTCTGGACAGACCTGGAGATACACCTAAAATATATTGCCTTGGTCCCTAAAGACTAAACTCCACAGTGTTTTTTGAGGTGAAAAGAAGATGCATCTTTCCACCTTGAGTCACATCTTAGCCTAAACCCAGTTAGAATACTGGGAAAGAGTCTTGGATTTACATAGACACACGGGGTTCAGATTGGTATTTCCTACATTGTTGCAATTCAACAAATTATTAAAATTACTGAATGGCAGTGCTACCTCTGTAGCTGCTGGGTTTATGGGAAAATTTTAATGTAATAATTTATAGAAAACATATAGCATGGGGTCTGGCATACAGGAGGTGTCTCACAAATTGTATTTGCTTTTTTCTAGGATAACATTAACATTTACCACATGTAATTGTTGTCAGGACTAAGTGAATCAGTGGATATAACTTTTAGAATGAACTGTGGCACATACTGGCACTCTTTTACAATTTTTATAAGCTATTTTTATTATTATTTACCAATGTCCTAAGATCTCAGTGATTTAATTAAATAATGAGAGTTTAAAAATAAGGATTGGAGCAATGAGAAAGCAGTGATTTGAACAAATTACTCAAACTAGGCATTTGTATACAGAAAAGAAAAATCTGAACTGGTGACTCCTTTTTGTTGTTGTTATAGTTTATTTCTTCAGTGAATAAATATAGCACCATTAGGAGAAATATAAAGAGATTTCTTATAAGAAATTGCTCATGAAATTATGTAGGTGCATAAATCCCAAGTCTGCAGGGTGAGTCAACAAGTTGAAGATCCAGGAGAATCAATCATGTACTTCCTGTCCAAAGGCCAGCAGGCGTAGGACTCAGGAAGAGCCAAAGTTTTGGCTTGAGTCCAAAGGCAGGAAAAAATTTAATGTCCCAGTCTGAAGGTAATCAGGCCGAAAGAATTCTCTCTCACTCAGGGGACCGTCCATCAGCCCTTTTTTTTTTTTTTTCCCTAGTCATGCCTTTGACTGATTAGATCAGGCCCACCCTCATGAGGGACAGCAATCTGTTTTACTCAGTTTCTTAATTCATATGTTAATCTCATCCACAAAACCCTCACATCCTCACCCAGAATAATGTTTGACAAAATATCTGGGTACTCGGTGGCCCAATCAAGTTGACACACAAAATTAAACATCGTGCTTTAGACTTTCCAGTCTGATTATAGACACAAGAAATATCCCTTTAAAAGTTTGCATAACCAACACAACATTCATTCACCAGCTGAGTAGCACCATCCAAGTCTTCTAGATAACTGTGGTCAGGAACTTACTGAGGTCCTCCCATATCTCAGACACTGTGAATAGAATCTCGTTCACAGATGTACAGCTATAGACATGAAACAAGTGCAATATATACTTCATATGACATAATAGGGAGTTTGGACTTGATCTGACTGAAAGGGAGAAGCTAGGGGCGCCTGGGTGGCGCAGTCCGTTAAGCGTCCGACTTCAGCTCAGGTCACGATCTCGTGGTCCGTGAGTTCGAGCCCCGCGTCAGGCTCTGGGCTGATGGCTCGGAGCCTGGAGCCTGTTTCCGATTCTGTGTCTCCCTCTCTCTCTGCCCCTCCCCCGTTCATGCTCTGTCTCTCCCTGTCCCAAAAAAATAAATAAAAACGTTGAAAAAAAAATTTAAAAAAAAAATTAAAAAAGAAAGGGAGAAGCTAAAGACAGATTTAAGTAGGAAAGTAATTTGATCAGATATGTCTTAAAATCATTACTTTCACAATAATGATCAGGGTGATCAGAGAGATAGTTAATGTTTTGTGGCTCCTATTTCCTGGACTTCCAAATATGAGAACACCCCAGGGCTCAGTCTTTGTTATTTACTAATAACATCTACGTCACCTAATTATTTTGGGCCTCTTCTGCAGTGCTTAAAAACGGGCTGACATTTACCCAGGACCTGAATACCTGCACAGTATCTGCGCATCCTGAGAGATGTGTCCTCTTCCTCCTTCCCAGATGGCCTTGCCATTAATCTTTCAGTCTCATTCTAACTTGCGAACCTTGTGAAAAACTCATACTCAATTCCTCTGAAGTGCCATAGATGCATACCTTAGGCCAAGTCTTCATGAAGTGGAACACCAGGTATCGGTCCAAAGTCCTGCCCGCTGAGAGAATTTTCCTCCACTGCTGTGTTACAGGGTCATCCTCAAGTAGAGTTGCGTTTACTTCTAGCTCGTGCCAGCATATTATGAAGATCCATTTTATGGCTCGTCTGATATTTTCCTCCTCCATTAACTTATAATTGGGAACTCCTGATGAAGCCGTAAGTGTGCCATAAAGGAATAAGAGTAAAGCAGTAAAGCAGTGAGAGCAGATACCACGAGAACCTGAACCATCTGCTCATGGTGTTTGCATCAGCCTTTAAAATCTTCCTAGGTTTGGTCTTCCATAATATTTCCACTTTTTTTCAAGTTTTGGCAGTGAGTACCACAACCAGTTATGACCACTGGGCCTCCAACTATCCTATGTTAAGACATTCATTTCTACTTGGCCTCAGAGCCAGTCAACCTTTGCTTTAACAACGGGGAATAGCTGTTGGCAGTGGAAAGCATTGTCCTTCTCTGAAAGTGTAGCATCTACTCTGATTCTCTTCTGAGGGTTTCCCAGTGGCTCTATACAGTATACATGCCACAGGCACTTCCCGTACGATGGATTCTGTTGAGTTATGAGAACCAAGTGGCAGAAAAACTTGGATCACAGTCTACATCCTCTTCAAAGTCATTTTTTGTTTTGTTCTGAACTCCACTTGGAATTGGTAGCCCTGAAGATTATACAGTATGTGGGTCAGACCAACACAAATGTGTTTCTTACTTTGTGGTCAACAGTGAACATGCAACACTCGTTTCGCACTTTAAAGATGATATACTTGCAGGGCAGTCGGGTGGCTTAGTGGGTTAAGCATCCGACTGTTGGTTTTGGCTCAGGTCATGATTTCATGGTTTGTGAGTCTGAGCCCCACATCGGGCTCTGTACTGACCGCACGTTGCCTGCTTGAGATTCTCTCTCTCCTTATCTCCCTGCCCCTACCTTGCTTGTGCTCTCTTTAAATAAACAAACAAACAAATAACAAGCAAACTTTTAAAAAAAAGGTGATATACAACTTGCATACATCACATTAATCGATCCCTAGAAACTTCACCAATGGAACAAGCCTCCGAAATCTCTCAAGTATTATTGTCACTCTTTGACGTGCATACAGCTTACTAAATTACCTAGAATGCTTACTATTTCCTGCCTACCCAGTTCAATTAACTTCCTATCATTAAGATAATGACCGTGTTTCTGTGCTATCAAGATTACCAAGTTCTCCTTGTACACTGTTGGTAGGAATATAAATTGGTACCGCCATTATGAAAGACAGTTTAGAGGTTCCTCAAAAAAATGAAAAATAGGACTGCCAGCAATCTGACTTCTGGGTTTATATTTAAAGGAAATAAAACGGCTATCTCAAATAGATACCTGAGCTCTCAAGCTCACTGAAGCACTATTCACAAAAACCAAGATGTGGAAACAGCCTCAGTTTCTGTTGATGGATGAATGGATAAAGAAAATGTGGTGTGTATATACAGTGAAATACTATTCAGTTTTTTTTAAATAAGGAAATCCTGCCATGAATGACAACATGGATTAACCTGGAGGCCATCATGCTATGTGCAATAAGCCAAACACAGAGAGACAGTATTTACATGTAGAATCTAAAAAAGTTGAACTCATAAAAACAGAGGAAGAAGAGTGGTTCCATGGGACTAAGTCGGAGGGGGGGGGGGGGGGGTGCGATATGGGGCGATGTTGGTCAAAGGGTACTTCTAGTTGTGAGATCAATAAGTTCTGGACACCTAATATACAGTATGGTGACTAGAGTTAATGATTTATTATATACTTGAAATATGCTAACAAAGTAGATCTTAAGTATTCTTTTTTTTTTTTTTTTAATTTTTTTTTTTCAAAGTTTATTTATTTTTTTTGGGACAGAGAGAGACAGAGCATGAACGGGGAAGGGGCAGAGAGAGAGGGAGACACAGAACCGGAAACAGGCTCCAGGCTCTGAGCCATCAGCCCAGAGCCTGACGCGGGGCTCGAACTCACGGACCGCGAGATCGTGACCTGGCTGAAGTCGGACGCTTAACCGACTGCGCCACCCAGGCGCCCCTTAAGTATTCTTACCATACACATACATGGTAAATGAAAAGGTGATATATATGCTAATTAGCTTAATTGTGGTAATCATGTCTCTCTCTCTCTGTCTCTCTCTCTCTCTCTATATATATATAAACACCATATTATACATCTGAAATAGATATGATTTTTATTTATCCATCATTCCTCACTAAAGCTGGGGGGAGGGGGGAAGAGTAAAGATCACCAATTTCTTTTAGAATATATAATGAGAGAGGAGGAGAACTGTCACAATCCAGAGACAAGAGACTATGGGGACACGAAGTCCTTGCCAGTTGAAGACAAACACTTTCTGAATGTCTCTGATAGTAGGGATGTAGAAAAAAATGTTTCTAGGCCAATAATTGTATGCCAGGTGCCAAACATTTCTGTTTATTTGTTTCAGCAAAGATAACACATTTGGATTTATAATTGTGAATTACAGCATGACCTGATTATGTCTACAATAATCTGTCATTTTGCATGAACCATTTAGCTTTTTTACTGACCAAAATGTGCAAATTAAATAAGGATGATATGGTAATCAAGACGTTTGCATCTATTAGGGCTTTGATAAAAGTACTAATTTGTCATATTTCGAGGGAGCCCATATAGCTTTTGGTTTATTGTCTTGGGGAGGCATTTCTAGGGACTTCCACATGCCCTTTCTTACTATAAAAGTTCAGGGAACCATTGTGGGGATTCTTTCAATTTTTTAGTGTATCTATTCCTATAATAGTGCCTGGATCTGGAAAACAAAACAAAACAAAACAAAACAAGGGATGGACCCTCGGTCCCACTGGAGAGATTATGAGATATATTTATCTAAATTTCCAATTATCATCTGGTCTCCAAAAGCCTCTGCAGCCAGTGGGCTGGGGTGGTACTTTAGGTCTGGTGATTGTTGCAATTTCAAAGCTACTATGTAATATTAATAAGAAAGTGTGAGCATTTATCTTTTTGAGGTCCCTGTGACTCTAGAAATGGCCCCTGACTACTTTGGGAAAGGCTTAGGAAAACATGCATGTAGCCACATGACTATATCTTCCTCAAAGGGATAAAGTCTTACCCTCAATCAATCTGGATCAGTTAACTAGTCTATACCCTTTGGTAAAGACCATGACCTCCATGTCAGTGGCTTAAGTTTGGTTTCTTTAATTAAAAAAAAAAAAAAATATTTTTGAGAGACAGAAAGAGACAAAGCACAAGCATGGGAGGGGCAGAGAGAGAGGGAGACACAGAATCTGAAGCAGGCTCCAGGCTCTGAGCTGTCAGCACAGAACCCAACACGGGGCTTGAACCCACGAACAGTGAGATCATGACCTGAGCCAAAGTCTGACATTTAACCAACTGAACCAACCAGGTGCCTCTCAAGTTTGGTTTCTTTGTATCATACTTAGAAAATATCTGTTTATATAAGTGTCAAGCAGCATCTTAGAATGTTATTTATCTATTTAATTCTTCAGTATTCTATGATTAATTAGTTATCACAACAGTTCCTTATGGGTCCAAACACTCTGATTACCACTCTTGTGGGGAACTGTGGCTTATTATGATAATTGTTCCCACCTTGTCTCTAATGATACATTTTATCTCTGAAACTTCAGTAGAAATGTACAGCCAAGGGGTGCTTGGGTTGCTTCGTTGGGCATCCTGCTCTTGATTTCAGCTCAGCTCATGATCTCAGGTTCATGAGTTCGAGCCCCACATTGAATTCTGCACTGACAGCATGGAGTCTGCTTGGGATTCTATCTCTGCCTCTATCTTTGCCCCTCTTCCACTCGTGCATGTTCCCCCTACCCCCATTTCTCTCTAAATAAATAAATAAATAAATAAATAAACAAACAAACAAACAAACAAACATTAAAAAAAGAAAGATGCAGCCAAACTATGGCAATCTAACAACACTTGAGCCCTGGGAGTAATACTATGAATTCTTCTTTGCCTGCACTGTTCTGCTACTGATTCCTCACTGTCCAAACTCCTCTGAAAGCCAAAGGGGAAAGGAAGCACATTGATACAGTCTAGAGCACAGAGCAGGATGGAGAAGGATGGAGAGTGAATCTAGGAAAGCAAAGGGAAAAGAGCCAGTACCCCCACTAGAAGGTGAGGTCCATGGTGGCAGGGACATTGTCTATTATCTTTCTTGTAGCATACCCAACTCTTAGTAACCATCACATATTACATGCTTCATAAATATTTGCTGAATGGATGGACACATGATTTTATGGAAGGGTGGACGTACTTGAAATTGCAGACATGTAGCTATATATCAGGAAAAGTACATACAAAGAAAATACATGAGAGAATGACAAATAGATACTACGGTAGTTAGATTTCCAATAGATGATGGCTTTCTGTGTTAGCACTGCTTTTAAAGGACAGATTTAGCCTGGTTTCTCTAGATAAACAGTGACTCTTTAAAGACTACCTGTTACCACCTGGAATATATGGTAATATTTCAGAATCAAAAGGAATTTCTGGCTTTACCCTAAAATGTTTCTTTCCAAATTGGTCATAGAAATGTGTGACTCTATGTTGTGATGACATTAGGCTCAATACACTCTTTCCATTTTAAACTGATAGACTCTTAGGGAAGAGGATGATTATCTATTTCAATGTAAACAAAATTTTTATACCGTTTCTCAAAAACTATTTTATTAGGGAAGAGAAAAGGAGAGTACTTTGATACTGGGTATCCAATGGGGAACAAAGAAACATATTTTTAATGTTCTGGGACCAATAGTAAAAGAAAGACTCAAATGTAATGGTAGAATTTATGGTCTGTGGCAAACAAACAAACAAACAAGCAAACAAACAAAAAACACTGGTCACAAATTATCTGAAACTCTTTAGACTAAAAATTCATGTTAATTTCTTAGTCTTTTAACATTTATTTTAATATTTATTATTTTGACAGAGAGAGAGCACAAGTGAGGGAAGGACAGAGAGAGAGAAAGACAGAATCTGAAGCAGGCTCCAGGCTCTGAGCTGTTAGCACAGAGCCCGACACAGGGCTCGAATTCATGAACTGTGAGATCATGACCTGAGCTGAAGTCAGGTGTCAACCGACTGAGCCACCCAGGTGCCCCAATTTCTTAGTCTTTTGATGCCAGGCCTAGCCTTTGACTTACTTTGTTTAGTGGGGTAAGAGAAAATGTGATATAAGCAAAGGCTTGTGCATTGGGGGCTTGCTTGTTGTTATTGCTGGGACCCCTTCCAGTTCCATAGAAATGAATTTGGGATAATCTGCTGGATGACAAGATCTACAAGGCCTTGCTCCATGTGACATCAAACCAGCCACCAGACAGGTAGACAGGTGCCCTAGACAAACTACGTCCAGCCACCAGATACGTTTGTGAAGCAATCCTAAATTATTCTACCCCAAATAACTTGACCCAGGCCATAAGAAACACCTAGTCAATCCACAAAACCATGAAAAAAAATAAATGTTTATGATTTTAAGTACTAGTTCTTGGAATGACTTGTTATTCACTTTTTTGTTGTTGTTTTTGCGATTAACAGAGTTTTTTTTTCCTCCTGGATAAGAAGAAATAATGTCTAAGTATTTGGAGTGGCAAGAATACATGGTGCTAAAGAGATTTACTCGAGATACCATAGCACTGACTCCTGCCCTTTACTACTGTGCTTTACCTCCTCTTTATCATTTCTCACTCTTCCCCCAGGATTCCAAATTGGTATTGGATTTGTTGTGGGCAGAGCCAATCATACTTGTTGTGGGTGAAGAAGTCTCTTTGTCACTAAGAGACATGTTAGGGTCATTTGTCAACTTCTACCACAGGACCTTCATTCTTGTTCAAGTTGCAAATTCCCTAGGCTGAGGTCATATTTTAAACTGCTTTCTGTCACTTTTGCTTTTCATGAGAAGAAATTTCAGCTTCATTCTCAAGAGGAGATTTTGATAGAGAAACAGCATGAGACTAATGGATTCCTAGAGATAAAAAGTGGCAGCATAACTGATTCGAAAAAGGAAAGCATGTTGAGGAAGGGAGAGAATTCGAAAATAAAAATCCAACTACTCTAAATTTTGCCAGCAGTGGACTTTGATCATGTGTGCATATCACATACTTTCAATTCCTGTAACTGAATCCTTTGTAAAAACTTCCGTAACACCTTTCTCTCTCTTTCCTTTCCTAAGACAAGACAACCACAAAATAATTTTCAAGAACATAAATATACCAGTTACTAAATGAAAAACAAGCAATACATATTAGATGCACACTAAATTATATATGTATATATGTTATATGTATCTATATACATGTACATGACTATATTATATGCACTATTATATGTACTAATCATGCCATAAGCTTCTAGTTAAATTTCCCTTCTTCCCCTATCCTCCCTCAGACTTCCATAATTATTAGAATCATGCTTTAAGCAGTAAAGAACTGTGGGTATAATATGATACACCTTTTATTGCTAGCATGAGAGTAAAAGGCAATTGTCATCTTTGAGCAGTGTTATTTGATTATAGGGGTGAATTCCATATGAGAATGATAGAGCCATTTTAAGGTTATCAGAAAGATAGCTACCAAAACAATGTATTATTTACAAAATGCAATTTGAGCTTGCCCTTTGTCCTGTCACAATTCAAGAAAATGAGATGCTTTTTGAAATTAAAAGACAATATCCGAAAGCAGATAAAAGAGAGAGATTGATATTTTTCAGGCACATAGCACCTTCTATCCCAAAAAGCTTTACACCATAATAATTTGCATTCCATAGTACTTTTCTTGTGAGATTTTTCAAAGCCTATTACATTAATATGAATTCGACTATGATGCATTTCCTTGAAGTAGGGATTTATTCTTCATATCCCTGTTTTACACATAAGCACATCAGGTGCTTTGCTGAAGGCTACACAGTAACTTACAAGTCAGTTAGGAAATTGATCCTAGAAATCCTAATTTCCCATCTCTTGTTCCGGTACCTTGACAAAACCATTTTCCAAATAGAGAAGCATATTACTCTTCAGCTAAATAGCAAATTAAAGACATGCTGTCTCATGTAATCTTGTAAATATGCTTTAAAAGCCACCAGCACTCCCGAGAGTTTTACCGTCTGGTTCCCATGGTGGCAAAAAAGAAATGGAGCTGAGAGCAGAAGACACACTGAATTGTTTTCAGCAGCCAGAGGTGGACTTCTGCATAGACGAGAGCGTTCGATTAGAATCTCCAGATTATCTTTGCATTAGAGAAGTCAATTTCATCTGCGGCCCTGCTGGAGAATACCAGACCTAGAAAAGAGAAAACAAGTTATGAAGGCTCCTAATCAATCTGTGGCAAACACATTTAGTATTAAGTACTTACAGCCTGTGGCCACCAACCCCCAAGATGGCTCCCAGTGACCCTTGCTTCTTAGCATCCGTGCTCTTGTGATTGTACACCCTCACTGAATTAGGGCTGCATCAAAACAAGTGTTGCAGCTTCCACCTTGGTCGCTAGAACCACTCCTTCAGGGAAGCCAGCCACCATGACATGAGAACATTTAAGCAGCCCTGAGGCCCAAGTGGAAAGGAGCGAAGACTTTGGTAGACAACCAGCACTGGTATTCTAACCATGCCGTTGTGGGAGTGAGATGCTCCCAGCCCAATCGAGCCTTCAGATGACTGCAGCCTAGTGAACCACATGCTCATGAAAGACCTTATACCAGGTCTTTCAGGACTGCTCCCCAAATCCTGACCTACAGCGACAATGAGAGATGTGAAAGATAATAAATGATTATTGTTTTCTTAATCACTAAGTTCTGGGGGAATTTGATGTCTAGTTCTGGCTAACTAATATTTAATCAAACAGTTGATAAGGCTGAGAAAAATAAGTAGTTAAATTAGGGGTTTTGTTTGTTTGTTTGTTTGTTTTCTCAATTCAATTCAACAGCTATTTAATGAACATCTACTCTCTGTTGGGTACCATAGAAAAGACACTGATAGGTAAGCACCAAGCCTGAGAACAAAAGTGGGTTATCTCACTTAGAAAAAGAAATTAAGGTAAATACTCTGGTGAAAAGCATGCAAACTTCAAAAGATAAAAGATATTCATTATGAAATTGCATGAAATTCCTTACTTAACGATTTTTCAATGGCTTTCCATAGCACTTTTGAGTTAAATTAAACTCTGTGTCTCACCTGGGTCCTAACTAAGCCTCACCTGCTGCTTCTCCAAACATTCTGGACTTCGGTCTCTTGAACATGCCAGGCTTTTTATTATCTAGAGCCTGAGTGGATGCTCTTCCTTCAACCTCATCCAGCTCCATTCTCCCACCCCTGGCCTTGGTCATATCCTTAATATCATTAACTTCTTCAGGTCTCAGCTTAAATGTCACCTTTATGAGCCTTTTTTGGAGTATTTTTTGTAACTCCCCCATCACTCAATGCACACATACAGATAAAGAGAAACACACATTTTTATTGTTATGTGATTCTTGTTTCCCTTAAATCACCAATACATTTTTTTAAAGTTTATTTCTTTAGTCTGAGAAAGTGAAAGAGAGAAAGCATGAGTAGAGGAGAGGCAAAGCCAGAGGGAGAGAGAATCGCAAGCAGGCTCCTCACTGTCACCGCCGAGCCCGATGTGGGGCACAAACTCGTGAACTGTGAGATCATTACCTGGGCCGAAGTCAGATGCTCAAAGTCACGTGGTCAACCGACGGAGCCACCCAGGTGCCCCTCACCAATCTAATTTGTCAAACGGAGTCTGTGTTTGTTTTCTTTACCAATTTTTATATACCCATTAGTTAGCACTATGTGTCCATATGTTAGATGCTTAATAAATACTCAATGAATACCTAAAAATCAAAAAACTAAAACTAAAAATAAATCACTATGAACATTGGAGGGCTTGTGGGATCCCTTTAGGAAAGACTTCTGGAAGCAGTGGCACTTAAGGGAGCTTTACTGATTGCTTTAGGCTTCAGAAAGCTAGCATATGTGATAGAAATTTATTCCACTGGAATCATTGTGTATGGAGAGTGAGGAGGAAGAACAATAATAGTTTTTCAGAGAATTGTGGGGGTTTTTTGTAGCCAGTCTTCATCCTTGGCAGAGTAAACACTCGAGTCTGTGTTTGAATATAATACAATATTGCCTGGCAGAAATTGTAGGGAAGAACAGAAATACCACCCCAGCTGAATTGTGTTTGTTATGGATTGAATCGCTGCTATTGATTCAAAATTCAAAAATGGAATGAGGGAGTAATGCTCCATCAGTGGTGGTTCTGCAGTGTGGGTGTGGGAAGAATGAGGTGGGTCTATAAGAATTGATCTGCAGTAATGTGTTTACATTCTGTATGCTCCAAGTCTGAAAATTTTACTGAGATACTGTTGAAAACTACTGGACACAGGTCATTTTAAGCAAAACATCTGAGAGTGGGATATGAATATGAAACAATGCCCAATTAAAGAACAGCCTATGACATAAAAATAAGGAATTGAAGCTTCCACTGCTTTGTGAAGACAGAATCACAGACGC
Source organism: Puma concolor (assembly GCF_028749965.1). Taxonomy (NCBI): domain Eukaryota; kingdom Metazoa; phylum Chordata; class Mammalia; order Carnivora; family Felidae; genus Puma; species Puma concolor. The sequence goes on from NC_141672.1 coordinate 18,791,922, forward strand.
CACGAGTTTAAGTTAGGAGACACTTTTTCACATTGATCCCAATCTAATAAGTTTGTTTTTGCAAAATGTCACAAAAAGTTCTAACTCCTTGGTGAAAAAAAATGCGTATGTAATGAAACTAACCAACCAACATGTACTACAGAATGATGCGCATAGTTTGTAGCTTGGGTGGAGAATCTGATCAATGGAGTTGTCCATATTTGGACATATATGTGACTAAACCTACCAGTTGAAATGAGAAGACCAATTATAGGGATCTTAGGCCTGATTTAAGAAACCATAAATCATATGGTTCTTATCCTTTCTTTGATTAATGTTGTATATCACATTGATTGATTTGTAAATATCAAACCACTCTTGAAACCCAGGAATAAATCCCACTTGATTGTAGTGACTGATTTTTTTTTTCAGTGTATTGTTGGATTTGGTTTGCTAGTATTTTATTGAGAATTTTTGCATCCATGTTCATCAGGAATATCGACCTTTAGTTCTCTTTTATAATGGAGTCTTTATATGGTTTTGGTATCAGGGTAATCCTGGTTTCTTAGAATGGATTTAGAAGTTTTCCTTCCTTTTCAGTTTTTTGGAGTAGTTTGAGAAAAATAGGTATTAACTCTTCTTTACATGTTTGGTAGAACTTGCCTGTGAAGCCATCTGATCCTGGACTTTTGTTTATTGGGAAGTTTTTTTGTTTTGTTTTGTTTTTATGTTTATTTATCTTTGACAGAGAGGGAGACAGACAGAGCATGAGCGGGGGACAGGCAGAGAGAGAGGGAGACAAAGAATCCAAAACAGGCTCCAGGCCCCAAGCTGTCAGCACAGAGCCCGTTGCAGGTCTCGAACTCACGGACAGCGAGATCATGACCTGAGCCAAAGTCGGACGTCAGCCCACTGAGCCAACCAGGCGCCCCTGGAGTTTTTTTGATTACTGATTCAATTACTTTGCTGTTATCTATCTGTTCAAGTTTTCTATATCTTCCTGTTTTAGTTTTGGTAGTTTATATGTTTCTTCCAAGTTGTCCAGTTTGTTGGCATAGAGTTTTTATAATATTCTCGTATAAATGTGTGTATTTCTGTGGTGTTAGTTGTCATTTCTCCTCTCTCATTTGTGATTTTATTTATTTGGGACCTTTCTTTTTTTTTCTTTTTGATAAGTCGGACTGGAATTTTATCAATTTTGTTAATTTTTTTAAAGACCCATCTCCTGATTTCATTGATCTCTTCTATTTGTTCCTTTAGCTTTTATATCATTTATTTCTGCTATTAGCTTTACTATTTCCTTCCCTCTGGTGACTTTAGTCTTCACTTGTTATTCTTTTTCTAGCTTCTTTAGGTGTATGATTATATTGTGTATTTGAGACTTTTTTTGCTTCTTGAAGTAGGCATGTATTACAATTTACTTACCTCTTATGACCACTTTTGCTGCATCCTAAAGGCTTTGGACCTTTGTGTTTTCATTTTTATTTGTTTCTGTGTATTATTTTTATTTCTTCTTTGATTTCCTGGTTGACCCCTTCATTGTTTAGTAGCATGATGTTTAACCTCCATGTGTTTGTGGTCTTTCCACATTTCTTCTTGCAGTTGATGTCTAGTTTCATAGTGCTGTGGTTAGGAAAGGTGCATGGTATGACTTCAATTTTTTGTATTTGTTGAGGCATGTTTTGTGACATAATATGTGGTCTATTCTGGAGAATGTTCCATATGCACTTGAAAATAATGTAGTTTTGCTGTTTTAGGATGGAATATTCTGGATATGTCTGTTAAAAACCATATGATCATTTCAATAGATGCAAAAAAAAATTGACAAAGTACAACAACCATCCATGATAAAAAACCTCAACAAAGTAGGGTTAGAGGGGCATATCTCAACATAATAAAGGCCATGTATGAAAAACTCACAGCTAATATCATCCTCAATGGGAAAAAAACTGAGAAATTTTCCACTATAAACAGGAACAATACAGAGATGTCCACTCTTACCACTGCTATTTAACATAGTATTGGAAGTCCTAGCCACGGCAATGAGAAAAAAAAAGAGAAAACAAAACATAAAAGAAACAAAAGGCAATCAAATTGTCAAGAAAGAAGTAAAACTTCCACTAATTTCAGATGACATGATATGCTGCATAAAAAAAGAAAAGAAAAGAAAAGAAAGTAAGGTGCCTGGGTAGCTTAGTCTTTTGAGCATCCAACTCTTGATTTTGGCTCAGGTCATGATCTTGCAATTCATAAGATCAAGTCTCACATCAGGCTCTGCTCAGAGTGTGGAACATGCTTTGGATTCTCTCTCCCTCTCTCTCTCTCTCTACCCCTGCCCTGCTTTCTCTCTCTCTCTCTCTCTCTCTCTCTCTCTCTCTCTCCCTCTCCTCTATATCTCCTCTCTCAAAATAAATAAATAAACATTAAAAAATCCAAAAACTCCATAAAAAAACTTCCAGAACTGATAAATTCAGTAAAGCCACAGGATACAAAATTAATATACAGAAATTGTTGCATTGCTATATACCAATAGTGAAGCAACAGAAAAAGAAATCAAGGAATCAATCCCACTTATAGTTGTACCAGAAACAAAAGCTACCTAGTAATAACCCTAAACAAAGAAGTGAAAGACCTGTACTCTGAAAACTATAAAACACTGATGAAGGAAATTAAAGATAGCACAAGGAAATGGAAAGACTTTCCATGCTCATGAACTGGAGGAGTAAATATCATTAAGATATCTGTGCTTCCCAAATCAGTCCACACATTTTATACAATCCCCATCAAAATACCACCAGCATTTTTCAAAGAGCTAGAACGAACAATTTTAAAATTTGTATGGAACCACAAAGGTTCCCAAATAACTAAAGCAATCCTGAAAAAGCAAAACAAAGCTGGAGGCATCACAATTCCAGATTTCAGGCTATATTACAAAGCTGTAGTCAGCAGGAAAGTACTGTACTGGCACAAAAACAGACACATAGATCAATGTAACACAATAGAAAACCAAGAGATGGACCCACAACTGTATGGTCAATTATCTTCGACAAAGAAGGAAGGAATATCCAATGGGGGAAAAACAGTCTCTTCAACAAATGGTGTTAGGAAAACTGGACATTTATATGTGAAATAATGAAACTGGACCACTTTCTTACACCACACACAAAAATAAATTCAAAATAGATGGAAGACCTAAATCTGAGAGAGAAAATCATCAAAATCCTAGAGAACACAGGCAGCAACCTCTTTGACATCAGCCATAGCAACTTCTTGTTAGACATGTCTCAGGAGGCAAAGGAAATAAGGTCAAAGGTGAACTATTGGGACTTCATCAAGATAAAAAGCTTCTGCAAAGTGAAAGAAACAATCAACAAAACTAAAAAGCAACCTTTGGAATGGGAGTAGATATTTGCAAATGACATATCTGATAAAGGGTTAGTATCCAAAATTTATAAATAACTTATCAAACTTGACACCCAAAAAACAAATAATCCAGTTAAGAAATGGATGGAAGCCATGAGTAGACATTTTTCCAAAGAAAACATCTACGTGGCTAACAGACACATGAAAAGTTGCTCAACATCACTCATTATCAGTGAAATACAAATCAAAACTACAATGAGTTATCACCTCACACCTATAAGAATGGCTAAAGTCAACAACACAAGAAACAACAGATACTGGCAAGGATGTGGAGAAACCAGAAATCTGTTGTACTGTTGGTGGGGATCCCACTGGTGCAGCCACTGTGGAAAACACTATAGAGATTCCTCACAAATTTAAAAATACCTACCCTGGGGCTATTCTGGGGTGCCTGGATGGCTCAGTTGATTAAACATCTGACTTGGCTCGGGTCATGATCTCATGGTTCATGAGTTCAAGCCCCACATTGGGCTCTGCTCCAGCTCAGAGCCTGGAGCCTGCTTCGGATTCTGTGTCTCCTTCTCTCTCTGTCCTTATCCCACTCATGCTCTGTCTCTCTCTCTCCCTCTCTCTCTTTCAAAAATAAATAAACATTAAAAAAGATATGTAAAAAAATAGAACTGCCCTACTATTCAACAATTGCACTACAAAAACACAGATTTGAAGAGATACATGTACCCTGATGTTTATTGCAGCATTATCAACAGTACCCAAATGTCCATTGACTGATGGATGGATGAAGAGAATACACACACACACACACACACACACACACACACACACACAGTAGAATATTACTTAGCCATAAAAAGGAATGCCATCTTGTCATTTACAGCATGGATGGAGCTAAAGAGTATTATACTAAGTGAAATTAGTCAGTCAGGGAAAGACAAAGAGCATACGATTTCACTCATATGCAGAATTTAAGAAACAAAGCAAATGAGTAAAGGGGAAAAAAGAGAGAAGGAGAGGCAAACCAAGAAACACACTCTTAATCATAGGGAACAAACTGATAGTTACCGTAGGGGAGGTATGTGGGTGGATAGGTGGATAGGTTAAATAGGTGATGAGGATTAAGTAGTGTACTTCTGATGATCACCTGGTATTGTATGCAAGTGTTAGATCACTACTGTATACCTGAAAACAATATTACAGTATATGTTAACTAACTAGAATTAAATAAAAACTTGAAACAGAAAACAAAACAAATAGATAGATAGGTAGATAGATAGATAGAGACTTTTTAAAAAAGGATCCATAAATCATCATTATCCAAGTGGGGGCTACTGCTTTCTTTCACTCATTATATACGTACTTTATGCCCAGCACTGTGCCAAGCCCTGAGGTTACAAAGATTATTAGAACATGAGCTCTACCTTCAAGGGTCTCCCTGGCTGGTAGAAAGGTCGTCTAGATCCAGCAACAACTGAGTTCATTCTGGCTCTTTTATCATATAAGCATAAGAAGCATTATGAGAAGGCTCATCTCCTGGAACCTACACTGATCTTTGTAGCTGCCTTAATCAAAAAGATGTGACAGAAGTGACTACTGAGTGACTTCTGAATGAATTTGAGGAACTTCTGAAACAAGGTCACTAAAGTCAACAGAGCTACCACTTAGCTTTTGCTCAGGACATGCTTATGTTCCATAGTTCATTCTACTTGTGTAGCAAATTGTCATCATTTCCTCCGTTTACCTAGTCATAAAGAGTCAAGTTTTAAAGTGCAAATATTCTACTACCACGTTGTTGCTGATTCCCTTAACAAATTTTAGTTCACAACCCAAGGAGGGCCAACATCTTACTTTCCTATTTTCTTAACCCTTGGTTCTCTAATACAATTCAGAATGTAGTAGAATTGTTTACGTCCTTGTGGTCTTTCTAGTTTGTTTAGGTTTTTGTTGTTGTTATTGTTTTAATCACTCCCTTGAGGGAATTTCCCTGTCTTTCCACTGTCCTCAGATCAGACTTTCTAAGAACATTCTCATCTTCTAGCTTTTATTCACTCTCCTTCTTGCCTGGGAGTACCTTATGCCCTTCTCAGCCTACAAGCCAGTCTAGAGGAGGAACGTCCTTCTTCAATATGAAATTTCTTAGAATGTCCCACGGTGAGCTCTTCCCCCAAAACTTATAGAATCTATTCTATGAAATAGCATCACACAAAATCATACAACATCTTGTGTCAGCTCTTTCGTAGTATTATATTGGTATGTAACATTTGTTCAAACTTTCACTGTAACTTGATACTATTTCTTCTTACTGAGCTGCAGTCTCTTAGAATTTATTTACCAGAAAACTCAGAAACTTGCATTGTACACAATAGAGCAGCAATTATTTTTTGACATAGAAGATTGTATTTTCCAAGGACTACCACTGCAGTGTATAATTTGCCCCATGTGTGCTCTTCATGACATGTCGGTATTCCTCCCAAGCAAAGATAGTGTCCATGCTTTCTCTCCTTGAACCCGGAGGACCTTCATAAATTGCCCAGTCACCAAATTGTGACAAAAGTGACACCGAGCGATCCTAGATTAGGTTATAAGGGCAATACAGTTCCCACCTGGTTTTCTGTCTTACTTCCCGGCCACTTGTCTTTGGAGCTTCGAAGTATTCTGAAGCCACCGTGCCAACATATCACATGTATAGACCACACAGGACAGAGAGAGATGCCTGAAGAGCTATGGCTGTTATAGCTCCCAGCTGTTTGGGTCTTCCCAGGCCTGATACCAGACAGCAGAGAGCAGAAGCTTTAGAGACGGTTCCAGAGCCAACCACCATTTCACTAAAACAGTGAAGAGAACCCAAGAAAGCACGACCTCACAGAGCCTCATCAATCCCCCAGAATGTGCAGTATAATAACAATAGATGGCTGATTTTGTTTTAAACCACTAAATTTGAGGCGATTTGTTATTCAGACAACTAAAAGGGATGCTAAATTTATTATTTACCTCTTCTATTCATAAGGTGTAACACAAATGCAATTAACAGCATTTTCCACACTTTCCAAAATATATGTTTATTTTTTTCATTGATTAATTTTATTCTTAAATTCTTAAAATTCTTTAGTTTTTTTTCCCCCCAAATTGCTTATGTCTCCCTCCAGATGAATATAGGGTCAGTAAGGGAAGGATTTGGTCTATTTTATTCAGGGCTACATTCCCAGTAGATAGAATAACAACTCAAGTTTTCGGCTCATAAGTCATAAGATGGGGGGCGGTGCCTGGGTGGCTCAGAGGGTTAGCATCCGACTGTTGGTATCAGCTCAGGTCATATTCCTTAGGTTTTGTGTTTGAGACCTGTGACTGACTCTGTGCTAGCAGAGATTCTCTGTGCTTGGGAGATTCTCTCTATCCTGTCTCTCTGCCCGTCCCCTGATTGCACTGTCTCTGTCTCTCTCAAAATAAATAAATAAAACTTACCAAAAAAAGTAAAAAAGAAAAGTGATAGGAGGACCTAGACATAATTCTAATTGCTGTTGGAAGTAAACAGAAAATTTAAGCATAGGTGTTAGGGATGATTGACACATACAATGATTCTTCTAGCTTTTGTTTGTTGTGATTGAAATGTGGAAGCATATTTGTGGGTGATATCTTGATTTTTTACAAATGCTCACATTCTTAAATTTATGTATTAGACATACGATGCTAATTTATCTTTATCTTCTCACCCTTGGGTCATACTGAAAATTCCATTAATTTTTTTCTCATTATAAATCTGAGGTATTATTCAGTAGTTCTCATTAACTATACACCCTTTTCATTAAGTATTGGTTCTGAGCATTACCTGTTCTCAAGGTCTGGGAAGTCTCTTTTCTCTCATTTCAATCTTTTTTCCATCAATTTTAAGTTTTACAGGCCTCTTATAAAATTCTTTCTCTGACCTCACTAGGGCTTTCAAAAGCTATTGAATTAATATCATCTAAATTTAATGTGCTGTTTGCTCCTTTTCGATCATTAATGAAGATGTAAAACAAGACCAGCTACCTAGCCTTTTGTCATTTTTCTTGATTTGCCACCCTCAGCCAGCCATCATACCAGTTAATAAAGCTCATATCAAGTCCAATTTGGAAAGATGCCCTTTAAAAATAACTAATTTCAGCCTTGTTATTCTCAATTCATGTTTTCTGTGTGCACCACCGTTAACCCCAAAACTCAAAATGTTTCTTTGAGAAGTAGGAGAGAAACTGGTAATGTTATAAAACAGAATAAAACATTGTTGCACCTGCTTGCTAATGGCATTATTTTCTATGAAATAAAAAAATTTGATCTGAGTGGAGTCAGGTAATTTTCTTCTTGACACATGTTTCTTTAAAAGACAAAAAATCAAGAAATAAGCTAGCCAGGCTGAATTGATATAAATAAAATCAATTTAGTGGGAAGATTGAGGTAGCATGGATTTAACTCTTTATATACTTTCTTTGTTAATATACTTGGTCTCTGTTCCACAGGAAAAGAGCTTTATGCAGACCCTTCAGAGATAGGGATCTGGTTTATAACTTTTCTATAAATCTACAGTGATCCACATACAGCACAAATCACAGCTCTTTCCTTTCATTCTGATTGAATTTCTTGATAATATTGCCACACATTTGGAACATAGAAACATTTTTTAATGTAGTGACTCTCACTCCCAAGATATTTTGGATTATATAAAGAATGTCATCAGATTCTGACAGCAAAATGGCATTTAACAAAGGGTGAGGGATATTGTTTCCATAGTATCATTATATTAAAAGCATTACTTTGCCATTCTTCAGAACGATTATGATTGATATCATATCCCCCACCCGAGGCTCTGAATGATCTTCAAATGTCCTTTGGCAATTTGTCATTAACCAAAAAAGGCAGGACATTCCATGTCCACAGTCCCACACACCAAAGAGCTAACAGTTCTTTCTTTATTATTCACTTCATTTGATAGTTTTATGTTTTAAAATATAAGAGATAAGTAGACATGTATCAATTTGGGGTAAGAACAGAACGCTTTGTCATATCAAGTAAGAGCTGTAAGTTAGGGAGCCAAATACTTCACTAACACTTAATAAAGCATCTGGGGTCTCATTCCCTATTCCTCCCATCACCATAATCTAGGTCAACTGCAATTCAAATGAGTCTTAAATCAAGAATAAGAAAATGACCCAGAGAGAATAAATAGATGTTAGAGGGAATGAGTCAAATCAAGTGTTCTCTGAGCTCATACCCCTTTCCTCCTCTGAATTGAGCTCTCCCACAACATACCTGTTGTGTCTTGTAGCTCTGTAAGCACCTTCTGGTGGAGAGCACACATTCTCATTAATCCTAAGAGTTTGGCAATGGAAAGATACCATTATTTTCCCCAAACGGTCCCATACCTGGAACAGTTCTTGCACAGCAGTTACCCAGATTCCTTTGTATACATTCCCTTGGCTACTCCTTTGGGTTTTTTCATACACCCCCCATTTATATGCACAGGGATACCCATACCTATTACATACCATACCTATTATTTTATCTCAGGTTGGCTCAACACGTATCCCCAGACTTGTACCCTATGAATAGTTTAGACATCTTCTTAATATTTGCAAATAGTAAAATTATATTTCATTGGATTTTATGTGTTTAATGTGAAAGCATTTAAAACACACTAGTGTCTGTTGTAATTTTTATTTGACATTAAAAGAAATATTATACTTTGAGACTTGGAAAGGTAATAGGGGATTGAACCTCAACCTGTGAGGAACCCAGCCTGGACATTTTTATCAGTGTGTTCCATCAGTGTATCAGTGTATTCTACCATAACAGTGTTATGTTGTACCGTTTGTTTAAGTATAAATGACCCACCACTGACTTTTTGGGAGACACAGATAATGCTTCATTTTTGTATCCCTAGAAATTAGAGTCCCTGAGACAGAGTAGAGACTCAATATGGTTCTGAAATAAAATGAATGACTGACCTGATGAATGGATGGAGGAAAGACAATACCATACCTAAGATGTCACCTGTGCCATTTTAGATATGAGATAGAAAGATGAACAAGACAAATATTTCCCTCAAGGATTCATCCTTTTGTATGCAGAAGAGGGCCAGAGAAGCAAACATATATAACTCAAGGTGAGACTGGTTTAATAGAGTCACATGCAAGACCAGTCATAGCCAATGTGGAGTCCTCCGAAAAGTCTAGTCTTGCATGATTAGCCATACATCTGAATTAATGGGTAGATGATTTAATGTATGAAAGGCAAGCAGACGTGGTGTTAAATCTCAGCTCTTTGCTTTTTATATAGATGGTAAAAATCTCCATAAGTAATAGTTACTAGTAGTTTATGTAATAATAATAACAAATGAAGATAATAAATTTTAAGGTGATAGTCACATAATCAAGGGCCATGGGTCAGAGTCTTTTAGTTCAGAAGAATCATTCCTCTGGGAAGACTGAAGACTTTGAAGATGTTTTAAGATCCTAACAGTCTTAAAAGATTGATTAAACGTAAATACAGGAAAAAGACTTCAAGACATTACCAATGGGGGAAGAAAACCAATATGAACAAAAATACAAAAACAGCAACCATAAAATCTTCACCAGCTTAATCAGTGTGTCCATGCAGGGACAATTATTTCTATCTGACTCACTCTCTCAGCCAGCCTGGAAATATATTCTTACTGTCAGCAAAACTAAAAATGGACCGAAATGCTTTAGACATACAATGCTGAGAAGGACTTCACATGTAGGATGTATTTTTACTAACAATGATCTGGACCCCTCAAGTTTTTAAGTGAGAGTAGAAAATGTTTAAGATCTGACCTCTTTTTATGGCCATCCACGGCCACTTCCAAACCAAGGAAGACAGAACCTCCTTTTTGAGCCATTTTATAAACACCCAAACACTTAAGAAGGATGTTATTTGGGCACAACTCATCTTATGGCAGAAGCTCATAAATTTTCAGAATTAATTGCATCTAAGTCTAGCATCTCAAATCAAGAGCATTTTTCCCCGGTTGCTACCTGTTCATCTGACTGACAGGCTGTAAATCAGAGGTTCATTCCCGTGACCCCTTCCTAGGTTCAATACATTTGCTGGAGTGACTCAGAGAACTCAGAGAAATGTTTTACCTACTAGATCGCTGGTTTATTATAAAAGGGTATAACTCAGGAATAGCCAGATGGAAGAGGTTCATAGGGCAAGGCATGGGGAAAGGACGAGGGGCTTCTTTGCTGTCTTTAAGCATGTCACTGTCCCCAGATCTCCCCATATCATCAACTCAGAGGCTCTTTAAACCATCCTTTTGGGTTTTTATGGAAGCTTCATTACATAGACATGATTGATTACACCATTATTTGTTGGTGACTGATTCAACCTTCAGCCCCCCTCCCTTCTCAGGAGGTCATGGGTGGGATTGAAAGTCCCAACCTTCTAATCACAGGGTTGGCTCTCCTGGAAACCAGGACCCATCTGTGGGTGGGGTCTAAAAGTCACTTCATAACAAACAAAGACACCTTAATGGTTCTCCTCAGTTATGAAATTTCAAGGGTTTAGGGAGCTGTAATCCAGGAAAAATATATTTTCATCATCTGCGTGACCAAATAGGTATTTCTTATAAATCACAAGTTCTCACCCTTTGTTTAATTTAGCTATCAAGACTTCCATGGTGGGGGACAGGGAGGGGAGAAGGACTACAGCCAATCACCTTAATCTTCCACTCTGATGTTAAATAGACTAGCCCATAAGAAGCAGTAATTACCAGTATGCCATTGTGCACTTTCTAGCAAAATCACTTCCTCCTTCAAAGAGGAGAAATTTCATTTAAAGTGCTCAGCCAACAGCCTTAGCAGAATATAGGCAGATATTAATGAACTAGAGCAAGCCTACTACCTTCCAATTCCCATTTTTCTCTTTTATTCATATTTTCAAAGCTGGAACTGTTTCCCTGTCCTCCTCCTCTCCTTCCTCCTCCTCCCCCTCCTTCTTCCTCCTCCTCCTCCTCCTCCTCCTCCTCCTCCTCCTCCTCCTCCTTCTTCTTCTTCTTCTTCTTCTTCTTCTTCTTCTTCTTCTTCTCTTCTCTTTACTTGTTTAAAAATCCTTCCTTCAACATTATATGCCCTGACTTTGAACAGAGGGACCCTCTAGTGGCTAAGTTTTCCAACAGTCTACAATTGCCTTCACAAAATGAAAAGGTACAATTGACCTGTGAAGTTGGAGGAGGGCAGGGCTGCCATTGCCTCCCCTGTTTTCACAGAAGGTTCTCCACGCATTCTTCTGCTCTCTCACCACTCAATGGCATCCTTCCGTTATCTTCTACAATAGCACGCCGGGACACGCTGCAGCATGCTGCTTTTCTCCTGGGCCAATGTGACAGAATGCAGCTTTAGGGGAAGAGATGCACATTCATCACCCAACCTCTTTCTACAAAATGTTGCTTTTCCATTCCATGCTGCCCCCACAATAAATGAAGTGGGAGATTTAGTCATCAGACCTGAAAAAACGAAAACAAACAAAACCAAACCAAAACCAAAAAAAAAAAACCAAAAACAAAAACAAAAGCAAAAAACAAACAAACAAACAAAAAAACCCATGGCATGAATCCTTGCCCTTGATAGAATTTGCTGAGTAGCTCAAGCCATGCTGTTTTCTGACTACTTGTGGTGAAAGATCAAATAGAAACTAAATGTTTCAGGGCCACTCAGCCAGCCCAGTGGCCTTTAAGGCACCTTTCTTATGTGAGATGTAAGTTTCACGGCCTTTCCCACTTTAGATTCGGAAACCTGGTTCTTCCAGTATAACCCAGAGAGGTGAGAGTCTGAGACTCATTTGCCATGGCCTCCTTACCCAGGGATCTGTCTGGGACCAGCAGCCAAGAGAGAATGTCTCGCAGATTTTAATTAGTTAATTAAATGTCATGCTTAACCCAGAGTGGGCTTCTTGCTAAATTATTTCAGCAGCACTGTTACCAGAAATCATGGCCATACTCGCCTCTAGGCAAAGAACTTGGGAATTTGGGTATGGGGAAGAAAGGAATGTATCCCTTAAGTCTCTCTCTCTCTCTCTCTTTTCAAAAATGGAAGAAAAACCTGGCTCAAACTAGGTTAAGCAAAGGAGGGAGCATGCCAACACAGTCCACTTAGAAGTTCAGGGTTTAGAGCCGTTTCAGGCACGACTAACTAGGCTGCTCAGAGCTAGGCTTCCCTCCATCTTGTAGTGTCTCTTTCAAGACAGAAAGGTGGGTGCTGTGGCTCTAAAATTTGACACCTGTCACCTTCAAATCCAGCAAGTTAGAGCATCTCTCCTTCGAAGACCCCGCTGAGTCTCATAGCATCTCCCTGGCCTGACTCAGCGGCGTATCTGCCCATGACAGAGGACTAGGAGATTCTGATTGGCCATAGCTGAGTCACCTGGTATCACCTGACTGAGTAAAACTGAGGGCAGAAGACCCCAAACACAAACTGGAAGCGACTTCGCAAGGAGGTGAAGCAGTCCAAGAGGACGACGGAGGAGTAAAGCGCTTCTCTAGAGCCCACTCTGTACTGCAGACCAATTATATCAAACTTCTGGGGGCATCCAGGTGGCTCCAGTGTGCAGCCACTGCTGGAAAATATTGTGCCAGAGGCAGCCCTTCTTCTCTCCACCAAAGTCCTTGAATTTCTTTCATTAATCACTCCTCCCGGCAGTCTTTATAGGAGATTTATTTGCCTTTGCTAGATGCTTTCACACATTAGTTAATCGTCTCAATAACATTATCAGGTTTCTATCATTGTTCTTTTCCCTTATACAAATCAGGTAACTGAAACAGAGCGATTAAATTGTTCGCGTAACATCAAACAGTTCTCAGAAGGTGGCGGACACAGATGGGTCACCTTAATGATACGTTTCACTAGGTAATGATTATATTTACTGCTACTGCAGCTGCACATCGGGGGGCAGAGCATGTGGGCTACATCGAAAAAGTGGAGTGCCATCCTGACCCATTTAGTCTTGTCTCCCCTCTTTCTACACTCTAGCTTTTACTCTGATCTTTGCTATGGAACATCTACAGACTGAATTCTGAATGTTACCTCCTAACCATGGAGCCCCTTCTCACCTCCCCCTACGTCCTCCATCCTCGGTCTTGGTTTTCTTCTAAACTTTCCGTTTCAAATTCTTGAATCACATTTATTGACTGATAGACATCTGTACACTTTTAAACTCTCCTTAAATCACCTGTTTTAACTATATGCCATTTGGGGTGGACAAAAGAGATTTGTCTATCTCTGCTAGACAAGTTTTGTAACAGACATTAAGCAAATGTCTTAACTTCTCTGGGACCTATTCTGCAGTGAGTTGTGTATCTACCAACTTACTTGCCATGTGATCTTGTAAACTTAGAAAAAATCTAAGCAAAGGGTCTAGGATAATGTCCACACAACAGGGATTCAAAAATGGTAACTACTGTTTTTGGTCCTTATTTCCAAAAATTCTTCAATTCTCACTTTTACCCACACAGAAAAAAATTTGAACAACTGAAAGTATCTTATTTTTTTAAGTTTATTTATTTATTTTTTTGAGAGAGAGAGAGAGAGCAGAGGAGGGGCAGAGAGAGGCAGAAAAAGAGAGAGAGAGATTGAGAGAATCCCAAACAGGCTTCACACTGTCCATGCTGTCCATGCAGAGCCAGATGCAGGGCTCAAACTCATGAATTGTTTGATCATGACCTGAGCTGAGATCAAGAGTCAGATGTTTACCGGATTAAGTCACTCAGGTGCATCCAAATGGATATGTATCTTAAAAATGCCAAAGAGTAGTTGCACCAACTTGCATTCCCACCAACAATGCAAAAGGGATCCTCTCTCTCCGCATCCTCGCCAACATCTGTTGTTGCCTGGGTTGTTAATGTTAGCCATTCTGACAGGTATGAGGTGGTATCTCATTGTGGTTTTGATTTGTATTTCCCTGATGATGAGTGCATGTGGAGCATTTTTTCATGTGTCAAGGGATAATGTTGCGCTGTTTCAAAGGGACATACGCACCCCAATATTTATAGCAGCACTATCAACAATAGCCAAAGTATGGAAAGAGTCCAAATGTCTATCGATGGAATATAATCAGTATTTTTTGGGTGAACTAAGTGAAGTGATGTGCACAAGGCCACATTCTGAGCTGTTGGAGAAGCCGAGTTGAACAAGGTCTAACCCTTTTTCTTGCTAAAAACAGATGTCCTGAAGGATGGACTCATTTTGTACTCAGAGGTATTTGAGTTTAGTTGTAAAGGGTAGGATAAAAAAAAAATTAAAGAGCTATTTATGGGGTGCCTGGGTGGCTCAGTCAGTTAAGCATCCAACTCTCGGTTTTGGCTCAGGTCATGATCTCACGGTTCGTGGGTTCAAGCCCCACATTGTGTTCTGTACTGACCCTGCAGGGACTGCTTGGGATTCTTTCCCCATCTTTCTCTTTCCCTACCCTGCTTGCTCTCTCTCTGTCTCTGTCTCTTTCTCTCTCAAAAAAATAAACTTAAAAAATTTAATGGAGTGATTTATAAGCTCTGGAAAATGAAGACAGGATGCTAAACCTCTCTAAACCTCAGTTTTATGGCATGAAGAATGAAGACAATCGATGCCTGTGGAATTGGAGCACCAGGATGTAACATAGTAGTATCAACTTCTTTCTTGTTATTTATGCATTCTTCAGTGGGTTAGATTTTTGGTCCTAGGTTGTGAAGGTGAAGCTATTTTCTAAGCAGCCAAGTACTTCGTATAATAAACTCACTCTGTAGGACATCCCCTTGAAAAATACCCTGAGCATTTAATGTCCATATAATTGACACTGGTTAGTTTATTGTTACAAGAGCTGACTCTTCAATTCTGCTGGATATTAAGTACAAGTCGCCATCATTCATCAATTCGTGACCACAATGACCATTCTTCTTTTCCTTGAATATCACAACTACTTCCTGTCCCTAGATCTCTGCCTTTGATGCTCCTTCTTTCTGGATGCCTGTTACCAGGAATGTCCCATGGTTGCCTTCTTGTCGTTCAGATCTTAACTCATGTGAACTCTTTTCAGGGAGACCTCCCCAACCATCTTACTAAAGATCCTGAACTCCCATACACGCCTACTGTAACACTGGCTTAAGGTTTACAGAACACCTGTGGCTGCTTGAAACTACCATGTTTATTTCTTGGCTTTTAATTTTTTTAAGTTTTTCTAGACTACTCAAGGGCTTATGGGATACCATGTGTATCTTATCCATCATTGAACTTCTATGTCCAAGATTTTTATAATACCAATTCTGTGACCAAGATTTTTATAAGAATACCAGTCATATAGGATTAGGAACTACCCTAATGACCTCATTTTACCTTGATTTCCTCTGTAAAGGGCCTATCATCAATAAACTTACATTCCTAAGTACTTGGGGTTAGGACTTAAACATATTATTTGGGCTGTAGGGGGACACAATTCAACCCATAACAGTGAGATATGCATTTTTATGGGCATTTATTTAATTTGTAAACATTCTTTTCTTAGTGAGATCAAAGCCTGTATTTCCCTTGTCAGTAATCTGGTTCACTTCATACCCTGAATTACCTACCACTGACAGCATCTAATAATGTCAGGCAAATATTAAAATCATCTTATAACTGCATGCTGAAAAGAAAGAAAGAAAGAAAGAAAGAAAGAAAGAAAGAAAGAAAGAGAAAGAAATCCTCATGTGCTATAGACTATGTGGATATGAAGGTCCGGAAAGATTCTCAGGGAACTGAAGATATGTTTATCCACAGCCACTTGTTGAACTTCCATAAGCTTCAGCTTTATTGTAAAGATGACATATTTAGTGTAAGGTTGAGGAAGAAGGATGCCATATTCATCACCCTCTTCTTTTATACCAAGGTACCTGTCTTGAATCTTAGTGCTAGATGGAGAAAATGGCGTCAACTCTGAAGGAAGTTCTCGCATGAGTACACAGTCTGAACTTACACAAATTTGGGGAGAAAAACAGTCACTGGTAAAGAATTTTGTTTCAAATGTCCAACTTTGATCCAACATTGATAGTGCCCTTCAGAAAGTGTCAGATGTATGTTCAGCTTCTCTCTGTAAGAACTCACTTCAGCAATCCTTACAATTAAACTTCCAAGGACTTTAAGTCACAGATAAAAGTAAATCACAAAGTCGCAAGGGAACAAGGTACCATAATCAAAAGCCAGCAAAAGCAGTAGCGAATAAAACGTGCAATAATGGTATATATGGAGATTTACGTTACACACATGCACACACATTCAATATATTTGAAAAAATTAAAAAAAAACTGAACACACATCAAAAAAAGTAAAATATGATTAAAATAATAAAAGATCAGGTTTTAAAAGTCCAAATACACATTTTCAAAATTAAAATCTAATTATTAAAAGTAAAATTCTATGAGCAAGTTTAGAGCAGATTAGAACCAACTAAAAAGAAAAGTAATAAACTACTTGTCAGGTTAAATAAATCACACATATGATGCAACAGAAGTAGTCAAATAGTTGGAAAAATCTGCAAGAAAATTTAAGAGACATTATGAATAAATTAAAATCTAATATGTGATTAATTTTCTTTCCAGAAAGAAAAGAAAGCTTGAATGAAGGAGTGGTAATCATTAAGAAATAAGCCTTGGGCTGTCCCAGAATTAATAAAAGGAAAAAATAGAGATTTAATTATCCCAGTTTTGTCCAAAAAAAAAAAAAAGATAAGGATGGGAGGGCAAGAAAAAAAGAAAAAATCAGAAGAAAAAGAACAGAAAAAATAACAGAAAATGGAAAGGACAGGGCCCATAGACTCTAATTTGTGGCAAATTTATTTTAAAAGTAAATCTGACATAGAAGTTATTATTATTATTTTTGCTAGGTAAGCTTCATACCCACTGTGGAACCCAGTGGGGAACTTGAACCCACGACCCTGAGATCAAGGCCTGAGCTGAGATCAACTGTTGGACATTTAGCCAACTGAGCCACCTAGGTGCCCCAGAAGTTATTTTTTTTATTTTAAGTTTTTTTCTGCTATTTACTCAAAAGGCTATTAAATAAACACAAGTTTATTTTTACATTTGATCTTGAATTTCTACTTTTGTACTCCTTATACACACAGTTGACCCTGAACAATGTGGGGTTTAGGAGCAGCAACCCCTGTGCAGTTGAAAATCAGGTAGAATTTTGACTTCCCAAAAACTTAACTACTGTAGCCTACCATTGACCAGAAGCCTTACTGATAAAATAAACAGTTGATTAACACATATTTTGTACATTGTACATATTATACTATATTCTTACAATAAAGGATTTGGAGAAAAGAAACTGTTATTAAGAAAATCATAAGGAAGATAAAATATGCTTATAAGTGGACCCATGCAGTTTAAACCCATGTTATTCAAGGCTCAACTGTACAGGTTCATTAGGCACTTATTTAAATATTTTTATTTTAAGCAAATATAAATACATGTTTTGTACATGGGGAGAAGTGCTATTTGGTAATAACTCTATCTAATCTGCTTTAGAATAGACACTTTTTCATAAATGCTGTACAAAGTCAGACATCATATTAACATCTTTTTCCTCCTCTTAAAATATGCTCAGATATGTTGTTATTTTATTGCTCTCTCTAATTTCTGGACCCCCCATGCAGTGCATCCAGGCTTAGGCAACCTGCAGTGCTACATAGTAGATCTATCTGGACCCCCTTCCACAATACTGTTCCTTTTGCAATTCTCACCATAATATCCACTGTGCCACGCCATGTATGAGACTTCTTTAGAAGGCTTCCAGTCTCCATAACACAACAAAGAAGGCATAGGACACTAAGCATGAGCCTCAAACCTACCTGGGTGTTTCTACATGCCCCTCTCCTCTCATACCCTAAGGATGGTCAACACAAAGGAGTAGAGAAATTCACATTTTACTGCCTGCGATGCTCTGTCCTCTTTTGCACTAGAGTTTTACCCTAGCCTCCACCATTAGGTCTCTCTATTCCTTACAGCAAATTTCCCATATGCCATATCATCCTCCTTTCCATTTGCCCTCACCTGTCTCTGGGACAATAACATGAAAGGCTACAGGAAATGAAATAAGATTATCAAAAAAAGATAAATGGTTGAAAATTTCAAAACAATTATTCTTGTTTATATTCAATGGACCATAATATCAAGTATTCTTTGCCAGTTTTTATCAGATTCCCACTTTCTTTTGTACCTTCTCCTAGGTTCATATGATTTCATGTTGGAGGATGTTAAAGAATTTCCACATGGGGAGATTTGCAACGACAGTTTGAGAACACTGCATAAACACAGGTTTCCCTAAACAGTCTTGCCATTCTATCCAACAAATACAGAAGTCACATGATCCTCCGAGAAATGCCTATAGCATTGGTGTCCTCTTACTTATATTTATTATCACATTCTCAACTACTCTTTAATAATCTCATTGAGGTCTTTTTGAAATCAGAGAAAATTCAGTGCAGCTGGGCCATAGGGTCAACTGGGAAGACACGCAAAGTGGATGATGGTTCCAAGAAACTTTTCCCTGCAACATGATGCAATTACTACTTTCATGGAGGCTTCCAATACTTTACTCTGAGACATTTCTTCCAACCTTCTTTGGATTCCGCAACCTCAATTACTAGGGAATTTCCCAAGTTTGGGTTCCTATGATCGGCTTGTCTCATTACTTGATCCTGATGTTCAACACCCACACTTTTTCTTTGCACCGTTAACACCTTATTGTGGCATTATTTTATGAAGCACCACAAAGCTGTTTTATTAACTCTTTATAATTTATATCAGAGTCAATAAAGTGTTTTGACAAATTGTTCTTTACAGAAAGTTAATACATTGCTACACTAGTCTTTAAATATGCTCTGTCTGAGAGTGAAAGAATTAAGAGTTGCATCAGAAAAGGCATTTCTAAAAACAACAGAAAAGTGTATAATTACACATTATACATAAAGACTATTGTAAATAAGACAAAAATGGATATTACTGAGCCCAAGAAGAATATCATAAATAATGTCTCAGAGTATTGCTATCACTCGATATTCTAACATATAAAGATGTTGCTTTCAGGAAATTATGGAATATCCCTTTTCACCTTCAGGATGCAAAGATATTCATACTTTACCATGGATTTTTGACCTTTGAGTGATGAAGACTTGTTCCAAAAAGACTTATTCCAGTATTCCAAAAATACTCCAAATAAGAAGGAATCACCAAAGTGGTATTGGTAGATCTACCTGTTCAAAAGATTGAGTCTACAGTTATTAACTGATGAACTTGAAAAATAGTCTCTCATGATTAAAGTCATGTCAAACATTCATTGCTTTTAAATGTAGCAATAATTAAAATTGTTGAAGTCTCATATTTAAAACCTGATTTGATTTACTTTAAACAAACATAGTTTTCTCTTACAAAGAAAGGCAATAAAGATGGATACTCCTAGAAGCAAACAAAACTAAGTGTCCATAGGATATAGACTAGTGACACCTTTCTATTATTATGTTTGCTACAGCAATTGGACTTCAACCTCAAGCAATATATCCATAGCCCCTTTCCCCACTATTTACAATGGGCTTATATGGAATGTCTTCCTGACCCCTGAAGTTATCTACTTCATTAGGCTAAATTCATGTGAATCTAACCATAGACCACTACTCAACTGGACAAGAACTCATCTTTTCATTGTGAGATAATAAATATTTACTGCCCCATGTGTATGTGCAAATGTGAAAAGAAAAACAGAACATAAACTCTGGTATTACTTTGAATCTTCACAATGCTGAGCGTAAATTTTCTTGTTTTTTTTTCCCCGAGTTTCAAATGAAATGCACTTCAATAACCACTGGAAAGAAGATCTACTTTTTGCATCAGGAGGAGGCCCAATATATAGAAAAAGACTTAACCATGAAGTAGGTTAGTTTCTATAATTCAAATCACTATAAACAGAGGCTCAGGGAAATGTTGACATACCTTGGAGTATATCCAAGCAGGAGTCTGGCACTGATGGGAGTGTACATAAAATACATATATATACATATACATATACGTATACGTATACGTATACATATACAAACACATATACATATATGTAATATTATCTATAATAATATATATTATACATAATACATATTATTATATGTATACATATTATACATAATAATATATATAATAAAAATATATACATATATAAACAAGGGTGCTTAGGTGGGTTAGTCAATTAAACATCTGACTCTTGATCTTAGCACAGGTCTATCGTCTCAAGGTCGTGATTTCAAACTCTCTGTTGGGCTCTTCACTGAGTGCAAAGCCTATTTAAAAAATTATATATATATATATATACATAGTCTTATACATATATACATATACATATATATAGTCTTATACTTGTATCATTCTATATTTTTCTTGATAATCTAGACAGTCAACCTTAATTGCATCATTTTACACAGGCAAGAAGAGAATGCTACAGGGAAATATTAAATGTGTGAACTACTACCTTCTCAAGTGATGCAGTCAGATAATCAGATCAGGATCAATGTTTCTAAGAAAATATTCAGCCAGTTATATTTATTTGTTATTTACAGTTTGTTAAATGTCTCAATAATAAGGTGTATTGACATTTTGATAGGAGGGAAATAAATATCATAGACATAATTCATTTGGAATCTTTCTAGACGGGTGTATATAGTATCAGATAGTCTTTGGTATTTTTCATCTATTAGTTCTTACCAGTCCTACCTATCCAGGCCCCCAGTTAGTCTAAGAGTTATGAAATCTGTTATAAGGTCAAGGAATAAAAAATAATTACAAGGACTTTTGCATTGGAATACAAAAGTATGCAGCACACAAGCAAGGTAAAACTCACAATGTTAAGCATCCAATCTAAAATTACTGGGCATACACAGAAGCAAGAGCACACGATACATATTGAGGAGAAATACCAATTCATTGGCAGACTCAAATTGACATATTTTAAAATTAGAAGATTAGGCCATTACAACTATTATTATGACTGTATTTCATATGTCCCGTGAGGTAAGTCATGACTCGGAAAACATAAAAAGACTATAAATGAACTTCTGCAGATTAAATTGTTAATGTCTGAGAGAAAAAAATACACTTGAGATTAAAAGCAGACAAGATTTTGCAGAAGAAAATATTGTGAATTTTAAGAGATAGCAATAAAAACCATTTAAAATTAAACACAGAGGGGCGCCTGGGTGGCTCTGTCAGTTAAGTGTCTGACTTTGGCTCAGGTCATGATCTCACAGCTTTTGAGTTCAAGCCCCACGTTGGGCTCTGTGCTAACAGCACAGAGCCTGGAGCCCGCTTTGGATTCTGTGTTTTCCTCTCTCTGCCCCTCCCCTACACATGCTCTGTCTCTCTCTCTCCTTCAAAATAAATAGACATTAAAAAAAATTAAAAATATATGATTAAATTAAACAAAGAGACCTAAAATTTGTATGGAACCACAAAAGACCCCAAATAGCCAAAGCAATCCTGAAAAAGAAAAACAAAACTGAAGGCATAACAATTCCAGATTTCAATCTATATTATGAAGTTGTAATCATCAAGACAGTATGGTACTGGCAGAAATACAGACACATAAATCATTGGACTAGAATAGAAAACACAGAAATGGACTCACAACTGTATGGTCAACTAATCTTTGACAAAGGAGGAAAGAATATCCAATGGAGAAAAGAAAGTCTCTTCAAAAAATGGTGTTGGGGAAACTGGACAGCAACATGCAGAAGAATGAAATTGGACCGCTTTCTTACAACATACACAAAAATAAATTCAAAAGAGATGAAAGACCTAAATGTGAGAGAGTAAACCATCAAAATTATAGAGGAGAACGCAGACAGCAATCTCTTTGACATCAGCTGTAGCAACTTCTTCCTAGACATATCTCTGGAGACAAGGAAAACAAAAGCAAAGATGAACTATTGGAACTTCATCAAGATAAAAAGCTGCAAAGCAAAGGAAATGATCAACAGAACTAAAAGACAAACTACAGACTGGGAGAAGCTATTTGCAAGTGACATATCAGATGAAGGGCTAATATCCAAAACCTATAAAGAACTTATCAAACTCAACACCCCAAAAATTATCCAGTTAAGAAATGTCAGAATACATAGAATAGACTATTTTCCAAAGAAGACATCCAGATGGCTAATAGACACATGAAAAGATGCTCAACATCACTCATCATCAGAGAAATACAAATCGAAACAACTTCACACCTGTCACAATGGCTAAAATTAACAACAAAGGAACAACAGATCTTGGTCAGGATGTGGAGAAAGGGGAACCAGCTTGTAGTGTTGATGGAAATGCAAACTGGTGCAATCACTCTGGAACTATATGGAAGTTCCTCAAAAAGTTAAAAATAGAACTACCCTATGATTCAGCAATTACACTACTCAAAATTTACCCAAAGGATAAAAAATACAGATTTGAAGGGATACATGCCACCTGATGCAACATTATCAATAATAGTTAAATGTCCACTGACTGATGAATGGATAAAGAAGTGATGTATATATAATGGAATATTACTTAGCCATCAAAGAGAATGATATCTTGTCATTTGCAATGATGTTGATGGAACTAGAGGGTGTTATGCTAAGTGAAATAACTCAGTCAGAGAAGGACAAATATCATCTGATTTCACTCGTATGTGGAATTTAAGAAACAAAAGACATGAACATATGAAAGGGGGAAAAAAGACAAATGGAATTAAATCATGAGAGACTCTTAAAGATAGAGGATAAACTGGGGGTTGACAGAAAGAGATAGGTGGGGGATATGTTGGATGGTGATGGTTATTAAGGACAGCACTTATTGCAATGAGCATTGGATGTTGTATGTGAGTGGTGACTCACTGAATTCTATAGCTAAAACCAATATTGCACTGTATGTTAACTAACTAGAATTTAAATAAAAATCTGAAAAAAGTGGTTACAGTGAGGCAAAATTAAATAAATAATGAATAAATAAATAAAATTAAACACAGAGAAATAATCAAAGAAAAAATTAAAAGAGCGTCAGTGAGAGTAGGACAATTCAAGAATTCTCATGTATACGTGGAGTTAGAATCCTCAAAAGAGGAGTCAGAAATATTTGAAGAAATAATGGCTCAAAATTTTCCAAACTTAATGAAAACTATACACCCAATTGATCCAAGAATTTCACCAATCCCAAAGGGCAAGAAACATGAAGAAGCCCATAGCAAGTCACATTACAAAATGCTCAAAACTTGTATTAAGCAGAAAATCTTAAAAGCAACCAATGGGGAATGAGGAGCATCCTACTTTCAGAGGGTCAAAGAAACACATCACATTTTCTTGTCAGAAAAAAATGCAAGTGATAAAAACAGTGAACCAGCAACTTTTAAATATAGAGAGAGGAAAAAAAAAGTCAACCTAGGATTTAATCTCCAGTAAAAAATATCTTTCAAAAAAGGTAAAATCAAGATGTTTTAGACATATGGAAGCAGAAATAACATAACAGACCAGACCTTTACTATAAGACACATTGAACAAATCTTTTAGGTGAAAGGAAAATACCAAGTGAAAATAAAGGTCAATATGAATGAAGACCATAATAAGACATGATAAATAAATAAGATTTCCCCTGCTTAATTTACATTTACTTAATATTAATATTATTATTATTTAATATTCAATATTAATATCGAGTCCAATAATATATAAAATAGATAATATATATGAAACAAGTGTGTTTATCCAAGGAATGCCACTGTATTAACATACTGAAAAAGAAAACCATAAGTCTATCTCAATAAGATGTAGTTAAAGCACTTGGCAAATTAAAGGCCCTTCCTGATAAAGTTTTGGCAATAGAATTGACTACTTCTTCAACTTGATAAATGGCCTCTATAAAAACCTACAGATAACATCATATAATGGTGAAAGACTGAAACTTTCCCTCTAGAATCAGGAATAAGGTAAGATGCCTATTCTTACTCTTTTTTTTTTTTTTTTCCACTATTCTACTAAAGGGTCTAGCTAGTGAAATCAGTCAGGAGAATAAATAAAAGTCATCCTGATTGTAAAGGAAGAAGTAAAACTGCCTCTATTCAAACATGGCATGATATTTTAATTAGAAAATTTACAAAGATAGGAATCTCCAAAAAAACCCTACTAGAATAATAAGTCATTTAGTGAGTTAAAATTAGCAACACAGAAATAATATACAAAAATCAGTAGTCCTAGAAAAAAATATAGAGAAATCAGAGTTAAAAATGAGATTTTAATATCATGAAAAAGGGTAAAATATTCAAAGATAAATCTGACAAATTTGTAAAAGTTGTATGCTTAAACCTGTAACACACTGTTAAGACATATTAAAGAGGATCTGAATAAATGGTGAAATGTACTATGTTCATGGAACAGAATACCAGATTATACTTAAGATGCCAATCTCCCACAATTTATTTTCAGCAGAATCAACATAATCTTAACTGAAATACCACTAGATTTTTTGTAGAAATTAGAGTAGGTATTAAAAATTATATTGAAATAAAAAGAGCATCTAAGATAACCAAAAATTTTTTCAAAGAATAAAGTTGGAGGCCTAAAACATTTGACTTCAAGACTTATTCTAAAGCCAAAGGAATTTAGACAGTGTGATAGTAGTATAAATACAAAGAGATAGTGGAACAGAACAGACATATATGGTCATCTGATTTTTGGTAAAGGTGCAAAGGCAATTCACTAGAAAAAATAGAATCATTTCAACAAATGACGCTTGGACATATTTAAAAAGAGAACTGATCCATACCTCACATCATATAAAACAATTAATTCAGAATGGATTAGAGACCTAAATGTAAAACTAGAACTGTAACTAAATGGCAACATAATAGAAAATCTTTTTGACTTTGAGAAAGGCAAGAAAATTCTTAGGTATGACATCAAAAGCATGATCCATAAGATAAAGCTGTACACTTACCTTACTGGGTAAAATTCAAGTCTAGCATTACCAAGTGTTGATAAAGATGGGTAGGAACTAAAACTTAGCCATGCTTCTAGTGAGAATATCAAATGGGATAATCACTCTGAAATACTTGTGTTAAAACTTACTCTTCTGTTTCAGTGGACACTGGCAAATTAGATACTCAGAAGTAGTGTACCATGAAAAATACATATTTTGGTATGTTCCACCAGAAACTTATTTTCTACAGGTAAAGCAAAAACTGCCCATGTGGGAATTCCTTCAGCTATTTCTCAGCTATTATGACCAAATCATGATCTAGATGGAAATCATTTTTTTCTGAGGATGCACTGCTTGCTGTGGCAGTCACGATGATGAAGTTCCTAGATTTCATAGTTACAGGAGGCTCCAGCTGCTGCAGTCCAACATTCTATTTTGTATTTGTACCAAGTTCATGGTTCCCATAGTTGCTCTCAACTAGTTACTGAACACAGCAGGGATGCCAAGTCACACCCATTTCTGGAAGATTCTATTTCTCAGGAGTGACCTGGGCTTAAGAACTTCCCTAACGGTCTTGTCTAATTTCCTCCAGAACTTTACTGGAGACTAAAATGCTTTCACCCACCTTTTTCCTTCATTCAAGAGCATACCCGCATCATGGTCTGCCATTCGTCCTCTCCAGTCCTGGCCCCCCTCAAATTTTATTCACAAGTTGTTCCCCTAATAAATGTCTTACATGTTTAATCCAATCTTGACATATATTTCTCATACAACTTGGGCTAAAGCAGCAGTTAAAACCATATATGCTCTGTGTCAAATGTAAGCCCTAGTGGTTAAATATATTTTGGAATTATTTATTCAATCTATCAACCTAGTAAACCACTTCAGTCAGAAGCTGATATCTGGGAAGTGGATTGCCACACCTCTACCATATTTGGCCTATTTTTCCTTTATTCTGTGGGAAATGGTGCAATGTAGAGAGTTTTTTTAACACCAAGTGTTTATTATGTGTTAACAGAACAGTAACATTGTAGAATTTTGCTTTAGAGGGTTTAGATCAGGGAAGGAATAGAAATAGCAGAAGCGGAAAGAAGACATAATTTTCTAGAGAAAACATACAGCTACTGTCGGGATGGAAAGTAGGAGATAGAGATGAGAGGTTCTGTAAAGGTAATCAGTGCAACTTGGCAAGTGGGAAGTTATGTGGAACAGGATTTTAGGTTCATTATTTTTTGTGGAAGTACTTCAAATATGAAGTACATTCATTCTTATGTTCTCAAATGGAGTACATTGAACAAAACTTACACTTTCGGTGGTTGGAAATGTAATATAATTCAATGATAATCTCAGGGACTCGGTAATCTATAATTTTATATGATTTATTAAAGATTTCTTTTCCTTTTACTTAATTTCAGTCACATCATACTGCTGATAGATCATTAGGAACTGCAAATTATAAAAGCTAATAATTTATAACAAGGAACTAAATGTGACTTCTATGGTTAAATATCCCAAATCTTATTACTACACAAAATTAGTAATTGGTTTGTAATTTTAGTGGTCTTTATTTCTTGGCCAGATAAGGCACATTTAATTTTTTTCCTATTACTCTAGATCAATAAAAAATAGTTTTGAATGGGGCTTTTTCCATAAAGATGGGTGGGGGAAGGTAATTCTTAGCTACACTCTTCAGTCATGGAACAATATGGATACGACAGCAACTTACTAGCTTTCAATCTCCACTCCAATTTCTTCAAACATACAAACTAAAAGTAGTAGTCTTGAATATTGAAATTTTAATAACATACTTCTAGGCAACTTAAGAGGTTTCACAGGTGGATTTTAATTTTTTTCCATTCATTAACTGATTCTAGAACTTAACTCATTAGGTACAACTCCACTATTACATATCAATAACAGAATTGGCACATTCTTACTTCAAACATACTATTACACATAATCTCTCTCTGTCTCACATACAGACATAGTACACTATCTCATGAATACACATGCATGCATACATGCACATATAAAACAGTCCTTATGTTGTTAAATTTGATTAAAGTTGTACGAATGATACTACCAAGACTATTTCTACTGATACTGCAATGTTGATAATTTCAAAGGTGTTAAAATTATCACTAAACTATAGAAAGTATAGTTATCAGTTAGTAATAAACAGAACACTATTCATCTCTTTCCAAGGGTTCAGATTTGGATAGCTTACAGGGATGATATATCTGTCACTATTTTTTAGGGTAGCCAATATAATAAAAAATTATCTTCAAAACTTTACCAGTATTCATCAAACGTCAAGACAATTAAATGCAGGAAAGAATAGTCTCTTCAACACCAACAAATGATGCAGGAACAACTGGAGGGTCACATGCAAAAGAATGGATATGGACCCCTTTCTCACACCACACAGAATTAACTAAACATGGATCAAAGATCTAAATGTAAATGCAAAACTACAAAACTCGTAGAACATATTGAAGTGACTTTGAATTATGCCAAAATTCTTACCTAAAAAATAACTAAAAAAAAGTATAATTGAGCTTTAAAAATATTTTTAAATTTTATGCTTCAAAGACTACCATCAAAAAAGTATAAGGACAACCCATAGAATGGGCAAAATTATTTTTAAATCATCTATCTGACAAGGGACTTGTATTTAGAATATATGAATAACTCTTACAACTCAGCATTTGAAGAACAACACCATTAGAAAATGTGCAAATAATCAGAATAGACATTTCTACAAAGATATACAAAATGCCAATGTACATGAAAAGATGCACAACACCATCAGCCATCAGAGAGACACAAATCATGGTGATTATAATAAAAAAGAGGCAATATTAACAACTGTTGGTGATGATGTGGAGAAATTAGAACTCTCATACACTGCTGGTGGGAATGTAAAATTGCACAGCCACTTTGAAAGAATCTGGGGGTTCTCTAGTGTTAAACATAGAGTTATCATACAACATAGCAGTTCTATTCCTGGATATATATGAAAGAAAAATGAAAACAAGTCGTGCAAAAATGTGTATATGAATAATCACAGAGGCACTACTAATAGCCAAAAAGTGGAAATAACAACATCCATCAAGTAATTAACACATACGTTACAAATATATATATGTATAATTGAATATTATTTGGAAATAAAAAGGAACAAAATGCTGCTACATGCTACAGCATGGAAAAACCTTGAAAATGTCCCAAAATTTATGGTGGTCATGTTTACATCTTTGCGAATTATATAATTCAAACTGGTGATTTATATTATATCTGAATCATATCTCAATAAAACTTTGAGAAAAGAAACGTAGTCAGTAGCATTTTTAGAACAAAAATCTCAAGATTAGAACTGTAAAGTTGAAGGAACTTATAAATAGCTTTTTTTGCAGAAAATTGCATAACTTGTTAATACATTGTGTTTGTGTCTGTGCGCAAAACATATTTACTGCTTTAGTTAAGTCTGAATCTTAGTAATAAGTCAGATTTTACTTGATACATCTTTTGAAGCTGACCTGGCTGTTGGGAGACAAATTCATGTCATGAGTTATTTTCTTGCCCATCATCCATGAGACTCCAACCTCCCTAACCATTAATGCTTCTTATAACACTCACTTAAGGAGACATAAAGCTCTAGACATAGCACTTTTTAATGTCCTAACTCTTTTTAGTCTTTGGTAAGGAGAACACATTGCAACCTTTTTTTGTGTGTCTAGGGAGAACTAGATCCACTCATTTTAAGAATGGTGAATTCAGGAACTCTGGTAGTAAGTAACCAAACTGAGAAAAAAATAATCTCAACCTAGTTTTGATCTAAATGATAGAGGCAAAACCTAGTAAAACATGTTATATTTCCAATCATCTGGTTATTCTTTGATCTTTGAAACTTCTGCATAAATAGCAATTAGTATTAATAAGTCATAATAATATTTTAATAAATAATTCAACTCCATATATTTAATTCAACAGTCTTTAGCTTGCTTAAACTTTCATTGCACATTTTTTTCATCTAAGAACCATATAATATTTTTTGTATGAGGTTAAGTTTTAAAATAATTAATTTAGTTCACAGCATTAGTTCTATACAATAATTTCACTAAAGACAGAATTGTAAAATCTCAATGTGAAACCGTAAAACATCAATAAAGTTTAATTTGAAAAGTTAACAAAGTCCGTGGAGACTCAACCACATTTTATTACAATTCATTGTACTCATAGTTAATACTGCCAAGATGTAGAAATGTTGTGGCAAATAAGCCTTTCTCATTTTTTTTTCAAAGTTATCACGGCAGCGCTTAACAGCACAATAGTATAGCTATCACAGAGTGAAGGAGATAACAAATAAATGTGGTAGAAAGACACAAAGGAGAAAGGAGGAATAAGAGAAAGAGGTGTAGAGCATGCATGCACATATTTTCCGTTTCTTTTTCATCTTTATTGTGAAGTCCCTGACACATAAAAATGGTATATATTCATGGTATACAACTTGATGGTTTGATTTGTGTATACATTGTGAAATGATAATTACAATCAAGCTAAATAACTAATCATTCACATGTACATAATTGCCATTGTGTGCCTGTGTGTGTACGGTGAGAAAATTTACTGTAAGATCTATTCTATTAGCAAATTTCAACTATATGCTAAACATTGTCACCATGCTGTATATTAGATCTCCAGAACTCATTCATCTTGCATAACTGAAACCTTGTGCCCCTTTGACCAACATCTCATACCATCTTTCCTCTGCCAGAAACCACCATTCTACTCTCTGCTCCTATGAGTTTGACCATTTTTAAATTACGCATATAAGTGAGATCATGCAGTATTTGTCTTTCTGTGCCTGGCTTATTTAATTTAGCATAATGTGCTCCAGGTTTATCTATGTTGTTGCAAATGGCAGGATTTCCGTCTTTGTTAAGGCTGAATAGTATTGCTGTGTGTGTGTGTGTGTGTATGTGTGTGTGTCTGTGGTGTGTGCGTGTGTGTCTGTGTGTGTACACTACATTTCTTCACCCATTCATCCATTGGCAGATAGTTAGGTTGTTTCCGTATTTGGGCTGTTGCGGATAATGCTTCAATGAACGTGTGTGTACAGAAATCTCTTCCAGTTCCAGTCTTTATTTCTTTGGGATATATATTTACATGTAAAATTGCTGCATCATATAGTAGTCCTATTTTTCATTTGGTTGAGAAAACTCGTATTAGTTTCTGTAATGGTTTTACCAATTTACATTCCCACCAAGAATGTACAGGATTATCTTTTCTCCATATCTTTACCAACACTTGTTACCTTTTGTCTTTTTGATAATAGCCATTCTGATGGGTGGTAGGTGATAGCTCAGTGTTGTTTTGATTTGTATTTCATACTCCTTGATTTCAAAATATATTATAAATCTTTGGTAATCAAAACAGTATGGTACAGACATTACAATACACATATAGGAACATGAAAGAGAGCCCAGAAATAAATTCACACACTTGGGGTCAACTAATCTTTGACAAGTGTGGCAAGAACACGCAGTAGGGAAACGACAATCTCTTTAATAAGTGGTGTTGCAAAAATGGAATACCCACATGCAGAAAATGCAAGAGTCTCCCTATCCCACACCATCTATACAGATCAACTCAAAATGACTGAAAACTTAATTTAAGACCTGAAACTATAAAACTATAAGAATAAAACATAGAGGAATATCGTCTTGACATTAGTCTTGGGAATAATTTCTTTGGTCATGACACCAAAAGCACAATCAACAAATGCAAAAATAGACAACTGGCATTGTGTTAAATTAAATAGCTTCTGCCCAGCAAAGGAAACAATCCACAGGGTGCAAGGGCAACCTACTGATTGGGGGAAAATATTTGCACACCATATATCTGATAAGATATTAACATCCAAAATATTTAAGGAATTCATATATTTAGTAGAAAAAAAAACTATGAAAAATGTACAAAGGTCCCGAATAGACAGCTCTCAAAAGACATACAAACAACCAACAGGTGAACAACTAATAAGGAACAAAAATCCTCTCCATGAACACACTTTTGACCAGTTCTGGAAATCTAACTTGAAGCTATAGTCATACAGGAAAACAAAAGCATACGTACAAGATGTTCATAGAAATTGAAATTGTATTTGGAATACATAGAAATTGTATGTGGAATAGCCAAATGTGGGGATCATACAGAATATTACTACAGGCCCAGTTTGTACTCATTGGTCCACCTTCCATCAGCACTTTGAATAGCATAGAGAGGCCAGGAAATGACAGTCCATTATGGCATATGTCTCCCTGAAAACAGTCTGAAGACAGATATTTACAAAGGTTCAGACAACCCACCACAAGTCAGCCCAAGTGCTTGCTATGTCCTGCTCATTTTGAAAGACATTTATCAAATGTCGAATGGGTGCTAGGTGCTCCGGTAGGAACTATAAGAGTCTTACTGGATAATCACCAAAAAAGCCATGTTTCTGAATGAGTCAAGTGGGTCCCAGTGAAGAGCAACAACAACAAAAAAATTGCATTCTAGGAGATCAAGTTTCCGTTAAAGTAGGTTGCTCATGATGAATGCAGGAACAAGTCTTGTATAAACTGACCATAAATCAGATTTCTTTCATGCTTCTCATCCAGAGTGGGTCCCCCACCAAACATCAAACTGTCTGCCTCCAGGATTTTGCTTATATTCCCTTCCTTTTGCTGAAGTAATGCCAATATTTCTATATACAGTTATAGTTATAACTGTCTATGAACCAGTCTTCCTCAACCTTTCATTTCTGGTAGATGTTTAACAAATGTTTAGGACACTACTTAACTATTAACTACCTATTATTTATGTAAAATATATGATTTATAAATTGTATGGAATATATATTTTATAATATGTATAAGGCACTATGGATAAACAAAAACATAGAAAAAATGGGTGTTTAAATATTTTATTGTATTTTCCCATAAATGATGAGAATATTTCTATGTCACAAAACAGACCTCTCTATTATCTCTTTTGATGAGTTCCTAATAGTCCATTGCATAGACAGATAGATGCACCAAAATTTACTTAACCACACAGATATTATTAGATACTAAAAAAAGCAACACTGTAATAAAGATCCTTATACATATATGTCTGAGGACACACTTTGTTTTTATTAATTCTTTATATCAAATTCTTAGATATGAATTGTTGGCTCAGATTTCCTACAGTATTTCTGTAGCAAATGCCTACAGAAAAGCACAATTTTCACATTCACAAGCCAGACATGATTTTTTTTCCTTAAGTGTCTCAGCATGACTAAATCATATCACTATTTTTAAATCTTGGTAAATATGATAGTTAAACGTAATATTTTACTACTTTAATAGTTCACATCTCTTTTATTTACTATTACAGTAGAACATCTTTCCACGCATTTCACATTTTTCTAAGCTTTGATACTGATCAAATTATATGGAAGTATCTATTCTTGGATGGTTTGTTAGACTTTTCTGAAAAGCTGTCTATTTGTGGTGAAGATAAAAAGTGTGTTTGCTTGTTGCTACATTTTGAGTATCTATTAGGGTTATTGGCCTATTCAGGTTAAAAGCTATTTTTTAAATGTGATTTTATCCTCTATTTTATAATAGCAAGCAGTTATATTACTCCTTTTCTCCATGAATAGCTTTGCCAGTGGCTTATCTTTCCAAAAATTTAACCTTACCTCAATTTGTAAATTCTGTTACTTTTCTAGTAGTACTTATTCTCCTTAGAGGTGTGTGCATATGAGTATGTGTGTGTCTCTGTGACTGTACGTGCCTTCTCTTGATCGCATAATTTATTTATTCTAATTTTTTCTTTGATAGTAAAAAATAAGTAATAGTTTTCCTCTTTATATATCTTGGGATAAATAACATAACTTTTTATAGGCATTGTTGTCATTATAACTACAATTTTTATTTCCTAAAACTTTGGCTAAATTTTTAGGTAGATTTCTTTTAAGTTTATAACAATTTGGGAATTTTAACTGATTTCTTTGGATAAGGGTAATTTTGTTTCTTTTTTATTGGATGGTGGTTAGCTGTTATTAATTTAAAGTGCCATTCTATTGCACTCAAGTAATATAGCCTTTGAAACCTCTGGTTTGGGCTTTGATATTTTCCCTGAGTCATACAGACAAATTTTGAAATATTGCATTTTGCACTTGAAAAGGAACTACATAGCTTTTGTACGAAGAGGACAGAGTTTTATATATAAATATATTAAATTAATCTATGTAATTAATTATCACCTACATTATCTGAAGACATATTGTTACTGTGAACTTACGTAATTGACTATAATACATATTGTCAATTTCACTTTACTTCTCTAACTACTTTGCCTTTAATATTCAATATTCTGTGTTCATCGAAGTTACTTAGTTATGTTATCATTGTGAATTGCGTCCTTAACTAATTTTTAAAAATGCCTACTAATTCTGTTTAAATGTTTTTGACTTAAAACATATGTCATGATACCAGTAGTGTGAAATTGTATGGAATAGTGAAAACAGCACTAACTCTGGAAGTCATGGACAAGTTAGTGCATAACTCTGTGCCTCAGTTTCTTTAGCTGTAAAGCAGGGATAATAGTACCTTCCCCATATTTTGTCTGTGAGGGCTTACAACTCTGTAATGATTAGCAATAGTATCTTTTTCTGTTTACATTGTCCTGAAAATACATGTCTTCTTTGTTTTATACTTGTTTCCCACTTCACTTTCAGACTATTTGTTATAATCAACACCTACTGATGTTTTGGTTTTTGAAGGGAATGACGGTGCATGGGGATAAACTTGTTTAGTCGTTGTCCTTCTGTGCAATAGCACAATAGATGTTGTGGTACCAATGGCATTTGGAGCCAGAAGATATGGGATCCAACCTCTCAGGTCTTTATACTTTATCACCTTTGGGAAACTCATATAACCTCTTTCAGACGCAGGGTTCTTACTTGTAAAATAAGAATAGCACCCACTATAAAAATCTTTGGTGAGGCTCAAGTGAGGTAATATGCAAGAAAGCCCTTTAAAAACAGAAATGGTGTTCAGTTTTGCTAGTTACTATTGTCATTGCAAACTCACAAGTCCTTCCAGAATCTCTTAGGAGCAGGTATCTTCATAATTCAAAATATTTTGGATTTCAGAAATGTGATTCAGTACATATGCCAATGATTAGATTGAGTGAGGTCTGAAGTAGCAGTCCATAATCAAATGCATTAATATTTCTGAAGCAAAATAGACAAATATTCCCACCAAGTGGGATAAATAAAGAATGTATCTAGTTTTATGACTATCTTTAGGACAGGTTTCATTCTCAATTGAGTCACAGAAACTTTTTATTTCAATGGCTTTTTGTATTTTGGAGTTGGTGATGAGACATTGTTGACCTTTATTTCCATGATTTAAATATTAAATCTAATTTCTGTGTTGGGAAGTTCATGCAGATTCCATTTTTAAAGAACATTTATTAAATGTCTAGATTTGTGTGTTGTATAAACAATGAGAGAGAATATGAAACAAAAGAAGAAGCTAGGTAAATTGGATTTCATTAAAATTGAAATATGTTGAGTAGGAAAGGATCCCATCAAGAGAATAAAGAGATATAAAATGGGAAATATATTTGAAAATCATTTATCTGATACAGGTCTACTGAGTGTGTGTATGTATGTGTGTGTGCACTTGACTTTTATTCCTCTTGATTGTATGTGATAAAATATTATTTCCACACAATATCAAGGGCCTGAAAAAGACACTGACTTTGTTCCTATTTTCTGAATAATAGGTATGAGTATTTACACATTTAGGGAAAAGATAATGGACATAGCACTCTTCTAAAATTTGGATCCAGGCAAATTCTACTTTCCTGAAGTTGTCTATTTCACCTACTTCTACTACCTGGCTTTCGAATGTTTCTAGCTATTCAACTTTATTTATTTATTTATTTATAATTTTTGAGAGAAAGAGCGCAAGTGGGGGAGGGACAGAGAGGTAGACACAGAATCTAAAGCAGGCTCCAGGCTCTGAGCTGTCAGCACAGAGATCATGACCTGAGCCAAACTTCAACGCTTAACCAACTGAGCCACCCAGGTGCCCATCAACCTAACTTTTAAATATAATTTCTAAGTTATCTGCTATCAAGAATTCTTTCTTTTGATAACCAATTTCTCTGTATTTGTTGTATCTATAACTTTCAGCATGCATGCAAATCTCTCAGTTTCATGGCTACTCTTTTGTGTTGTTTATAAAGCTCCCTTCATTTTAGTACCATTTTCTTGAGTGTGCAGGGAAGATTTGGTATAGGTAAGCAGGACAGACCAGTATCCAAGGTGCAATGAGAGAAAATGTACCAGGGTCTTGTTGTTATTGGTGTCCAATCACGAGTCAGTGCTCATCTCCATACGATGACAGAAGTGTGAATTTTGTCCATTTTCTGAGGTGGTGCCTATCTCACAAAAAGCCAGGTCAAAGCCAGTTCATAACCTAATTTAGTTTTCCTTTTTTTTCTTCATTCCAATAACCTTAAATCAGTCAAAAGTTTTCATAGTTTTTCTACATATTAGTTCAATATAGCTTGTATTATCATCTTATTTCTTTGTCCTCATAATGATAAACTACATAGAGGCCATGTTTTATAATTTAGACTTGATCTGTATTTGTCTGAACACATTTGGAATGAGAAAACGTTAGATTTTGAATGGATTTTATCTGAAATTGTTTAAGTTTGCATAACACAAAATTTTACAGAGTAAATTTTTGGAGAAACATAATGGTTAAGAGAATGTGCTTCAAATTTTAAAGAGCTGGATTGGATTTCAATTTTTTTAACTGATTTTCAGATTAATTTATTTAAAAAAAATTTTTAACATTTATTTATTTTTGAGACAGAGAGAGAGCATGAACAGGGGAGGGTCAGAGAAAGAGGGAGACACAGAATCTGAAACAGGCTCCAGGTTCTGAGCTGTCAACACAGAGCCCGACGCAGGGCTCGATCCCACAGACTGCGAGATCATGACCTGAGCCGAAGTCGGATGCTTAACCAACTGGGCCACCCAGGTGCCCCTCAGATTAATTTATGGTATATAACTTTGAGCAAGATACTTTAAGTTTTGTTAGTATTCTTGTCATTAGCAATAATTTCACTTTAGCTATCAACAATTTCAGTTTTTAAAAACTTTTAAGTACAGAAAAAATGAAAATGGAAATTCTCATGAATTATTTTTAAGAGATTATTATCCATCATAAGAGAGGCAAAGAAACAATTTGACAAGGCATATGATAAGGCTATTCCTTCTGAAAACCTTGACATCATGAGTGTGCTACATTTTAAAGAAATCATCACTTTTTAGATAAATGTAGCATATGATTATTAAATGGCTATAGAGTACCTGTATTGATTTGGTTTCATTTTGCTTTCTGGGACCCAGACTCTTGGATCGCCTTACTTGCATTTTCTACTGAAAAGTTGGGAAAAAGAAACAGAGGGTGAGAAATCAGAATCAAAAGAATTGCATTCTAAAAATCAGTCCTTGTTGAACATGAAGCAGAAGACCATGGGCTTCCGTAT
Organism: Puma concolor; assembly: GCF_028749965.1. Taxonomy (NCBI): domain Eukaryota; kingdom Metazoa; phylum Chordata; class Mammalia; order Carnivora; family Felidae; genus Puma; species Puma concolor. Next base: position 18,828,856 of record NC_141672.1, read on the forward strand.
CCAAACAAATTTTAGAAGTTCTTCTCTTGAGATCACATTCTTGAAACATAGTCTGGAAGATTGACCTTTATTATTATTTATTATTATTATTACTGAAACCTGCCTGAAAGGACAAAAAAAAAGTTGCCAAAAAGTTGTGCGTTAACTGGTCAAATCATCATAACACCGGTGAATGGCAATATCTTTGTATCATCTCAAGTCTTAGGATTCAGAGACTCTAATAGAAATGAGGCATGAGAAATTTTGCTAATACTCAGAAAAATCTCAATTCAGAATTAGAATTTCTGTCCTAACGCACCTCTAATGTTTTAAAGAGAGATTAATTATTCTATAAGACAAGCAAGTTATTTTGCAAGTTATTTTAATGCCCACTGTCAGTTCTCAATATCTTTTGATGTTCATATGAACTTGATGTTATTCATCTCTTAAAATATCTAGATAAGAGACAGAAATTGCCAACTAAATACACAGACAAACCAAGGTATATCTTCCACCTTTTTGGACACCGACCTGTCATCATAGCCTTCCAAATCACCTTTTCACCTGCATGCACACTCTATACATTCATCAAACTCATTTCTTGAAACGTTCCTGATAGTATTCATTCTACTTTAAACCACCTGTCAAAACAACCCTTTAATTAGGTTAAGCTGTCTGGCTTTGTGAAAAGGTTTACTGTACTCAGTTGTCCCTGCCATAAAATTAATAGTTTGACCAACTTCTAAGGAGACAGATTTTGCACTCGTGAAAGTCAAATTAAATCCACCTTTGCCAAACGGGGAAAAATTGGTGTGTCTGAAACTTTGAAAGCAGCACTTCATTTATTATAATCTTTCGAGTGCCAAAGTACAAATTAGGTAGAACTGCAGCTGCAAGAAAGCCCACGTTAGAGCACATTGCTCTCATGACCCTTTTAGAAGGCAATGCACCTACAAGATAATGAACAGAGAGAATGACTGTACCAGAGTCAGCACTGCCAAATTTCCGACCAAATTTGCAATAAGCAACCAATCATTCAGTAAATTAATATTCCACAGACTCAAATATTATGTAGGCTAGTCACTGCACATCATTTCTAGACCACAATTCTGATATTTTCCAGGAACAAGGCTCATTATATTATTAAAACTCAGGAGAATAGGATTGGTTTTTAAAATGCTTTATAATTTCATTCAGGTCTTACTAAAACTGCTTTTGGACCCACATTCTTTCGGTTGAAGTAGCAAAGGAAATAATACTTAAGGCCATTTAATCCTGAAGACAAAGTGATTTCGAGTTTTGGGTTGGGATTTTGTTTTTCCCTCAACACGTTGCATAAATGGATCTTCTCCTGACTCGGAGATAAAAATGATTAATGATTCCAATTATTATTTAAGGTGTGTAAAGTCTTAAGTTCTCTAAGGCAGGACTCAAAGTGGACAGTAGAATTAGCTAAGACAAAGTGCTCTGATATTTTTCATAGAGTCAAAAGGAGTTATCAGGAAAGTTGCAAAAGCACTATGTTTTACCTGAAAACATTGAGAGGGTAAGAAGTAATTTAAGACAAATATTGATCAATTGATTACTTTCCTTTAACCTCATATTTTCATTCAGTAAACGTACTTTATTGAAACTTAATTTGATAATTATCTTCAACTATAGTTTTACAGAGTTTTCAAGAAACCTGGTTTCTTGCTTATTCCTTAGTATTAGATGTGGGGTTTTAAGGCAGTCACTTAACTCGGAGAAGAGTTACGTCATCTCTCAATATTACCTACAAGTATGATTCTAAAAGACAAGTGCTCAGAGATGTTTTTGCTATTTCTTCATATTCTTATACAATACTTCTTAACCTAATTGAAACCTTTTCATAACAACATTTTGTAAGGTTTCTTTTACTATCCTGAAGTAAAATTCATGTATTACACAAAATGCTTTTTCTTAAAAGTCAATCTAACACATTAAGTGTTGCATAGAATACAAAAAAGCACTTTTTTTAAAATTTTTTTAACGTTTTATTTATTTTTGAGACAGAGAGAGACAGAGCATGAACGGGGGAGGGGCAGAGAGAGAGGGAGACACAAAATCGGAAGCAGGCTCCAGGCTCTGAGCCATTAGCCCAGAGCCCGACACGGGGCTCGAACTCACGGACCGTGAGTTGTGACCTGAGCTGAAGTCAGACGCTTAACCGACTGAGCCACCCAGGCGCCCCCCAAAAAGCACTTTATAATGAAATATTCCATGTAAGTGTGTCAGTGCTCAGGCTGACTATACTAGGAAACGTAACAAAGTCATCAGATTATTTCACTAATTATTATAAGTTTGTTTAGAATAAGAAGGAGGAAGACCGTTAGAAGCAATTCTGTACAAGTTTTACTGAAAATGAAAGCAGACACCCAGGTGGACATTAGAATAAAACTAGTATGAGGATAAGAAAATAATGGAATAGACTTTTTTCTGTTAGCAATAAGACAAAAGGGAAAATGACTTTAGTCCATGTAAATATAAAACGCTAAGAACTACCAGGTGGTTGAAATTGAGAAAATGAGGAGTCAAGATATTTGCAAATGATTTAGACCTTATTTATACATGCAATTTGAAAATAATCCTTTATAGTTTGTTTATCAAACATGTGTAGAGTGCTTTCTTTTCAATTTTTAAAATTATTTATATTTATTTTCTTTAATTTGTAAAAACTTTATTTAAATTCCAGTTAGTTAACATGCAGGATAATATTAGTTTCAGGCGTACAAATAGTGATTTTACAATTCTATACAATACCTAGTGCTCATCACAAGTGCCCTTCTTGGGTCACCTCGCTGGCTCAGTTGGTTAAGCATCTCTGGATCTCTGCTCACGTCCTAATCTCATGGTTTCTGACATAGAGCCTGCATCCGGCTCTGCACTGACAGTGTGGAGTCTGCGTGGGATTCTCTCCCTATCTCTCTGTCCCTCTGTCCCCTTCAAAATACACAATAAAATAAACTTTAAAATAAAAAAATTCAGTGCCCTCCTTAATCCTCATCACCTATGTAACTCACCCCCCACGCCTACTCAGGTTATCATCAGCTTGTTCTCTTATAGTTGGAGTGTGTTTCTTGGTTTGCCCCCTCTCTCTTTTTTCTCTCCCTTTGTTCATTATTTTTGTTTCTTTATTTCCACATATCAGTAAAATAATATGGTATTTTTCTTTCTCTGACTAATTTATTTCACTTAGCATAATGCTCTTTAGCTCCATCCATGCCTTTTTGTGTATCTGGCTCAGTTCTCTGATTTTTTAAATGCATTATCTCATTTACTTTTCATATGAATTACCCTGTGGGACTGAAAACATTATTTTGCCGAGGAAACTGAGACACAGACGAATTAAGTTTCTTACCCAAGAAGCCACAGCTAGTAAGCAGCAGATCCAGGATTTGAAATCAAGTATTCTGATTCCAGTGTCTTATACACTTGATTTCCAGGTCATAATACGATAGGACAAAATCAAAGAATCACAAAATATATTTCACAAAATATATTTCATATATATATATGGATATAATTTGTCTCCATTATGTTTTTTTTTTAAGTTTATTTTTTATTTTGAAAGAGAGCTACAGAGCAAGCAGGGTAGGAGTGGAGAAGAGGGAGATATAAAATCCCAAGCAGGCTTCGTGTTGTCAGTGCAGACCCCGACGCAGGGCTTGAACTCACGAACTGCAAGATCATGGCCTGAGCCAAAATCAAGAGTCAGATGCTTAAGGACTGAGCCACCCAGGCACCCTTATTTCTTTTATGTTAAAAGAACTTAAAGACCATATTGGTCACTATACGATCGGAGAAATTGACTGTACATGGAAAAAGGACAAGAATGAAAATCTGTAGAAAAATGGTGTTTCAGATCTCTAGAATCATCTGAAAATAAGGTTGTATTTTTTTTAAACGTTTATTTGTTTTTGAGAGATAGAGAGAAACAGAGAATGAGCATGGGAGGGGCAGAGAGAGAGGGAGACACAGAATCTGAGGTAGGCTCCAGGCTCCTAGCTGTCAGCACAGAGCCCAATGCCAGGCTGGAACTCATGAACCGTGAGATCATGACCTGAGCCAAAGTCTGAAGCTTAACCACTGAGCCACCCAGTGCAACCTACCCGCTTTTTTTTTTTTTTTTTTTTAACTGAAAATAAGGTTTAAATACAGTTTACCCTTGAACAACGTATTTGAACTGTGTGGGTCCACTTATACATGGATTTCTTTTTTAATAAATACAGGATAGCACTGTAAATGTACGATTTTCATAATAACATTTTATTTTCTATAGCTTCCTTTATTGTAAGAATACAACATAAAAACATACAAAATATGTGCTAATCAACTGTTTCTGTTATTGCTAAGCCTTCCGGTCAACAGTAGGCTATTGATAGTTAAGCTTTTAGGGGAATCCAAAGCTACAAATAGATTTTTGACTGCATGAGAAGGTCAGTACCCTTAATCCTCATGTTGTTTTTGGGTAAACTCTAAGTATAGAAAATGAAAAATAAATTGTTTTCAATGTTTCCTCACAAGCTTTTCATTGTGTGGTAGAAATACTCAAATATAGAATGTCAAGAGCATGAATTATTTTTAGACAACCTTTATTAGTAAAATTTAATGAGATGCCTATATTTTTTGTCTCCACTAATTTCAATAATATTTTCATCTGGCTGTGAAAAAACAGTCTCAGATATGCTCTATTACAAATTTATATTCAACACCTATAAATTAAGAATGATCCAGATTGAGAAATGTGGCCATATTTAATGGAAAATTCAAAATGATATGGAATATCTGATGAAATTTAAAATAGAACAACTTTTTCTTGGATTTAGTTCATATTTGTGTTTCTTGATTATTCAGTTTGCTTTCAAGTTGTCCCCAAAAAAACCTGTTTTGAATTTGCAAGTAAAATGGAGTCTTAGTCTATAGGTTTAGGTATAAGCATACATTTTGGATGCATGGAAGATATTTAAGAACTCTGCAGGATATGGATAATATTTTTTTGCAGAACAGTCCTGATCATTGCAGGATGCTTAACCTTCCTGGCCGCATTGATGAAATCCTAGTAGTGGCTACCCCCCAAATGTTGTGACAACTAAAAATAACCTCCATAAAATTTCAAGATGTACCCTAGAGTGTACATCTTGAGTGTACACATATACAGTACCGCCCCCACTGAGATCCATTGATTTAAGGCTCTGCCTACAAAAGTACCTAAAGCAAATTTCACAGCTTGAATGGTATAATCATGTAAGCCAATACATTCTTCTCTTATTTCTTAGCAATATGCACCAGAGTGATGATACATCAAAAAATAAAGATCATTTTAATTAAAATAAAAGATAAATAAGTTTACATTTTTGCTCATTCTAAGAGAATATAGGAAAAACAGGAGCAATATATGGGCAATGTAGAACTTTTTCTTTCAATCTCACTATAAAATGTATGGATTTTAATATAAATGTTACATTGTGTCCAACCTAGGAATGAAATCTGAACAGACCATGTGTATCAAGCAACCAGAGTATTAGGAAAATACTCTCAGAAACCTCTATTCTGGTTACAAAAGAGAACATGCATGTCTGAGCAGAAGTTCATTTTCAAAATCCCAGCAGAAGATTTAAGGAGTTCTGTGGAGTAGTCTGTAAATGAATGTGCTGAGTCAAAGGTGGGTATGTCCCTGGCAAATGCTACTTCTAACTCCTATAACTAAGTGGACAGTCTTCCTGGAAAGAAAGGCATCATTTTATTTATATTTTAAGAAAATATAACAAATACTTTCTAACAAACTAAATATCTTAACCCAAGGGATCAGACTGATTTTATTTAAGTTATGCTCTTCCATCGAAAATATTTTGTAATATGTTGAGAAATAAAACCTATTAAAATAGATTAGATTGAGTGGATAGATGTACATGTAAACATATGCATACATGCATATACACACATATACATGTACATATACATATATATGTAATGAGAGATAGAATGGGAACAAATGAATCAGTCATGGGTTACTTCAAAGCCCCAGAGAAGTTTACCAAATTATGATAGTAGTTAGCATTGCTTTTTAAATGGTTAGCATTTTTAAGTGTCCATTGTTCTGTTCACTATGCCAAACCTTCACCTATATTAATTAATATAATACTCATATAATTACTTTAAAGACAGGTATTATTATATAAGTGTTCCCATTTTACAGAATAGCTCCAAGATGAAGATTTAAGTAGCAAGATTTGAATCCAAGCATTTTGGTACCAGAGTATCCTCTTAAACACTATTCTATGGCTTCCTTCCACCATTTTATCAAACATCAGTTCTGAGAGCCATTCTTCATGTGTGCTAAAAAACATCGTGAAACATAAGTTCAAGTTAAAGCCATGTTAGAATAATCCTATTGCGTTATAGACTTTAATATACTAATGTGCATTATGGTTGGCTAGAACATACATCCCAAATTTCGTGGACCACTAGCTCCTCTTATCATATACCATTTTGAAAAAAAATAGTGTTTTCATGAAACACATTTGAAAAATGCTGCATGATTGTGCCTTTAAATAACATAGTTTTAAAATATTATTAATATGGAATATTAGTCCATATTTTTCACTCTTAAAATGTTATCACAATTTTTTTTTTAATTTACTGTGTGAGAGAGAGAGAGAGAGAGAGAGAGAGAAAGAGAAAGAGAGATAGAGGGAGGATGTGTGTATGCATGGGAGGGGCAGAGCGAGAGGAAGGGAGAGAGAATCCTAAGCAAGCTCCATGTTATTAACGTGGAGCCTGACACAGCTCTCGAACCCATGAACCATGAGATCATGACCTGAGCCAGAACCAAGAGTCTGATGCTTAACTGACTGAGCCATACAGGTGCCCCATGCTATCATCAACATTTTAAGTTGTGTTCCCAAGTGCTTTATACCAATTTTTGAAAAATATTAATTCATACACTCTAGAATCTGAGAATGTTGATGATATACATACATATTTTTACATTAAAAATAGTATTCTAACTATTGAAACTTTAGAGACTTACTAAATGTTTTTGAATATAAAAATCATCAGGGGGCATACTCTATGATTCCAACATTTTCTTGGAGATCCATATGGAAAAGAATTTGTCTTTTAAAAATATTGAATAAATTATTTGTGATGGCTTTAATGGAGATTAAATAAATGGTTAAAATTAGCCTGTTTTTCTATAAGAATAATCTTGGACCTTGTAATACCTAAATATGAAGATAATACATTCAAAAATCAGAAGTACTCCACAATCTAGGAAGTGCAATAAAACTTAATGATTTAGGATATATTTTGATAGATATAGTTATGGCAAGAGAGAGAAAAAGAGAAAGAAAAAGACCAAGCAATCCAGAGAAAGAGTGCTGTATTCTCAGATTTAATATATTTTTCCATAAACTCCAAATACTTTTATATTTTTGATATAAACTGTAAAGTGTTTAAAATTTTATGCCTTGAATTTTGTGCTTACAAAACATAAGTTTTAACTTCAAAAGGCAGCTAGCCTTTCCTTACCAGATTTTGGCTATTTATTTTTAAGCTCAAGGTAGAAATTTTAGATGACTTTCATTCAAATAAGCATATATTAACAGTAATCTACAAAAAATTTAAATCTTTAAGCACTTTCTATGGATTTAAATTGTGGTGGAACACAGGTCCTCCAAAAGTTTTAGGTGAAGTCCTTATCCACGTAGTGTTCTAGTTTGCTGGCTCCTATATTTCATAGGAAGATAATTAAAAAGTGCACATTTGAAGTACATTCAAATATTTCTATACAATGCTCTCAACTCAAATCTTTAAGACAATAGCATCATGAGTATAATGCCTTCTGATATAAAGAACTAGCATATTTAAATTGTTTTCCTAAAAATGAATGACTTCATTTCCTATCAAAATACTCTACCTTTCATCCTTCTACTTTTCAACCTTCAGCAAGGTTGATTCTTGCTTTGTAACAGAAAAAAAAAAAAACGATATGAAATAAGCAAGTGTCATCATGTATAAGTTTTAGGAAATGGCCAAGTATCAAAATATCCAAAAATAAACCATTTGATTCATGAGTTACTTTTGGAGATAATCTATGAGGATCTTTCTATTACCTATCTACTTAATATTTTATAGAGAAAATTTTGAGTATTTTGAGCTGAGTTTTACGATTCATCTCTAAGGTTTAGATGTCATATAAAAACAGGGTTGAAATAGAAAAAGGTAATTCTCTGCTAAGAACTAACGACTTTTCTTTCATCTGAACAATGCAGTGCTAACATGTTCAGTGTAACATTTGGGGTTTGAGATTGATAATAAACAAGAAAACTAGGTGCATCTGCTAAAAGGACTCAATGTGAAAATCTCTTCATTCTTTATAAGCTAATTTTGGCAGAAAGAGAATCTGACATCAGCACTGGAACAATGAGGCAAAAATTTCTATCACTTCTTTCAAGCCTTGGTTCAAACTCCAGTCAAATTCTTCCGTTTTTATCCGTCTCTTGTATGCAATTGCATTTAATAAGTACTACATTAGTTCTCTCTTTGTAATGTGTTATGACCTTTTATTTTGTCATTTCTATGCATACAAATGCAAACTTAATTGACTATCTCTCTTCCTGGTAATAGATTTATTTTCCACCACTTCTTCCTAAATACATGATATATTACCAAAATTTCAGTCATTACCTTCACAATTTTTGCCATATCCACTTACTGCTTTTTTTGTTTGTTTTCAAACTCACTGTTTTTGGTTTTTTAGCAAGGCATCACTCTAAGGTTGTCTCCTGTTTCATGCACTGGTCACATGTTTTCCCAATACACAAACATGTGTATATAACCATGGAAAGAATAAGTTGGTCCAGATGCCACTTACACTTACTTCAATACTATAGGTATCGCACACGATGAAAAACACTGGAGGAACAATGTGAAACGCAGCAGAGGGTTGGGCTTTCCACCTTCACTTAATTCACTCGTTTTCTGTTTGGATTCTAAATAATGGCACACTAGGGCCACAATTGGTTGAGCATCTAACATTGACTCATGTCATGATCATGGTACGTGGGTGTGAGCCCCATGTCAGGCTCTGCACTGGAAGTGCAGAACCTGCTTGGGATTCTCTCCCAGCCCCCCACTTATTCTCTCGTGCTCTGGCGCTCTCTCTCTCTCTCTCTCTCTCTCTCTCTCTCTCTCTCATAAATAAATAAATAAATAAATAAATAAATAAATAAATAAAGGAATGCTTCCCAAATTTGCATATCATCCTTGTTTGGGGCGGGGGGCAAGTTAATCTTCTATGTATCTTTTTTTTTAAATCTTTTTAATGTTTATTTATTTTTGAGAGAGAGACAGACAGAGTGCAAGTGGAGGAGGGGGAGAGAGAGAGAGGGAGACACAGAATCCGAAGGAGACTCCAGGCCCTGAGCTGTCAGCACAAAGCCCGACACGGGGCTAAAACCCACGAGCTGTGAGATCATGACCTGAGCTGAAGTCAGATACTCAACCTACTGAGCCACCCAGGTGCCCCTCTTTTTTTTAAGTTTTATGTATTTGTTTTTGAGATACACAGAGACAGTGTGAGTAGGAGAGGGGCAGAGAGAGAGAACCCCAAGCAGGCGCCACACTGCCAACACAGAGCCTAATGGGGGTGGGGGAGCTCAAACCCATGAAACCGTGAGATCGTGACCTGAGCCGAAACCAAGAGTCGGACACTCAACTGACTGAGCCACCCAGGAGCTCCTATATCTTTTCAATTGTGTTATAAGTGCTGCAAACATTCACCTGTTGTTTTGTTTTATTTTATTTTGTTTTGTTTTGTTTTGTTTTGAGAGAGAGAAAGCAGAGGAGAGGAAGAGAGAGAGGGAGAGAGAAAATCCCAAGCAGGCTCTGTGCTGCTAGGCTCATCAACCCTGAGATCATGACCTGAGCCAAATTCAAGAGCTGGACACTTAAAAGACTGAGCCACCCAGATGCCTCAAGCACTCACTTGTTTTAAAATAAAATTATTTTATAAGTTATAAGATTTTTTATGCTGATGACAGCTATAATCTGAAATACAAAAGTTAGATATTCACCAACTAAAAACCATACATTTGCAGACTTTCCTGTTTAATTAAAAAACAATACATAGGGCGCCTGGGTGGCTCAGTCGGTTAAGTGTCTGACTTGGGCTCAGGGCATAATCTCAAGGTTCATGAGTGAGTTCAAGCCCCACATTAGGCTCTGTGCTGACAACTTGGAGCCTGGAGCTTACTTCAGACTCTGTGTCTCCCTCTCTCTCTACCCCTGCCTCGTTCATGCTCTGTCTCTCTGTCTCTGGCTCTGTCTCTCTCTCAACAAAAGAAAACAAAACAAAATTTTAAAATTAAAAACAAAGACAAATATTATATTATTTAAGTTAGCTGCAGTATGTAAGTAATTAAATATTTAGAGACAGAAAGTTGACCAGTGGTTTCCAATGGCTACCAGGGAGGAATAGAGTTAATTGTTGGTGGATACACAGTTATAGTTTGTGGTAATGAAAAAGTTTTGCAGATAGTGATAATAGTTGTACAACTTTGTGAATGTATTTGATTCCACCAAACTGTACACTTAAGATGGTTAAGATGGTACATTTTAAGTTATACTTATTTTATTAAAATCTTAAAAAGTATATATACTTTATATACATACATATATGTTTTGCATGTATTATGTATATATGTATACATACATACAATGTGTATATGTACATATGTATATTATAGTTTAATACCATGCTACATCTGCTAAATGTCAATGACCTTAAATTGACAGCTAATAAACAAACCAACAATGTACCTATTACCTTTCACATCAACATATAACTTTTTGATCATACATTGTTACGGTCTTTTTTATTTATCAAATGTAATTGGTATATCTTCTCCTAATTGTCCTGAACGCTATATTGAAGTTAAATCTATTTTGGAACCATCACCCAATAATAAACCTTTGAACTTTCTCAGAGCTTCTGATTAGAGGTAAATCAGCCTAAGGGATCATTTTCTATAACGAAGTTCTTTGATAGTCTCTTACTGAAGACTTTGCATTCAGATTTCTACACCCATCCATCAAAATCCCTCAAAGAACTCTGTTATTTCTGTGAATTCAGCTTTCCCATTACCTGTTGAACACACTCCTAGTTACTTCTTCAACGCAGAGAGTACACATTCTGTGGAAAGAAAATACATCCTTACTCTAGAATAAAGGACCACCACTCCATAAGCGAACTTTCTTCGCCGAGTTGCTGGCCATTACCTAGACTCATTGAATTCAGGTTCAGGAGTCTGTTTACTTTATCCGAATGCATGTGTAGAGGATATAACATTGTTTATTCTTTCTCAGCATTCATTTTCTCTTCTGAGAGTAGGATCCAGTTTCCTTTGGAAATCCAGTATCACATTCTAACCCTCACTCATCTTCAATGCATTTGGTTTGTGTGTGAAAACCCTATCCCAAAACCCACGGGAGAAGACAAAGGTAGTTAATTAGCATGTTCCGTCCTCCTGTCCACTGGACTTATTTCAGTAGACTACATTAATTCCATAGATTAATTTAATTAATTCAATAAATTAATTCAATATAATTAAATCAAAGTAAATTTGTTGAACTCATTTAAAATAGAAGTCATTTCTCTAATAGGTTTGCTAAGCCAGTATATTTAAGCCAAATTTGTTCGTACCACATTAAAACCATTCCCAGTCAAAGCCTCCCTGACAATGAAGCCAGCAAGTATAAAAGCAAAGCCAGAAAAGACAGAAAAAGTTTCCAGATGATTTCTTGTCAGCACCTGGGGCCACGTTCATCTTAACCTGAAGGATCTGCTCTTGAACATTTTGAGCACTTGAATCAATATGTTCCTACTACTTTTGCTTAAATAAAATTGAGATGAGCTTATGTCCCTTGCCACAAAAAAGATTTCAATCATGTATTAGCACAGTGTTCCTCAAAAGTGTTCTTGGTGATGACAAGGTGAATCAGAATTATCTGTACATCTAAAACATGCAGATCTTTGTGCCCCACCTTTGACTTACTGAATGAGAATTCATGGAGAATGAGGTCTGGTAATATACTTGTGTTATTCCAATGTCTGAAAGTCACTAATCTGGAATTTATTTGCTACTTTCCATTTTCTTGAGTCACCAGGCTTCCAAAATTTACTTCTATGTTTCCTTCAAATTATTTACATGGTTCTCTTATTTCTGTCTTTCCACCATTTTGAAAAATAACCTGGCCTTGACCTCATCTATCCCTGTGGTAACTACCATGCCTTTTGTATTTAATCAAAGTTCAGGTCCTGGTCTTGGTTAGATCTAGAAATTTCCTTCAGGAATCTTCCTGAAAGAAAAGGGCATTTAGCAGTCCTGAAACTGTAAAAACTGAATTTTACATGGGCCTTATATCAATTATTACTGTCTGATATGGATTCTACAATGCATCCAAAGGGGTACATTTATGGTTCAAAAGATTTCTGTGTATGGGTTCCAGGGCAGATAAATACCAATGTTGTTGAAAGACTTCTAAAATTGGAGCAGAAAAACACCACAAGTAAGTATAAGGACTAATGCATTTTAATGTTTATTTATTTTTGGGACAGAGAGAGACAGAGCATGAACGGGGGAGGGGCACAGAGAGAGGGAGACACAGAACCGGAAACAGGCTCCAGGCTCCGAGCCATCAGCCCAGAGCCTGACGCGGGGCTCGAACTCACGGACTGAGAGATCGTGACCTGGCTGAAGTCGGACGCTTAACCGACTGCGCCACCCAGGCGCCCCAGGACTAATGCATTTTAAATCTATCACGGACTGTTTTGATGCACAGTGAAAGAAACACGTTAAGTGTTTTGGGGGCTGATTTGAGAGAGTGAACACAATTAAAAAAGGACTGGGTAGACCATCTGGACAGTCAAGATTCAAGCTTGCTGTGAACTATAATTCAGCAGTCACATCTTTGGTGCCCAGCAACTTTTCCAGGGCTGTGTTTGCTCTGTAGATGTTTCCTTCTGATTTCCTCCTGGTGGTCTGCCTGTTGGAGGTCTTTTCTGTTTCCATTCAGTACACTTTTTGACTTGCTTCCCACTTCCCTGGTTGGTTCATTCAGCCTAATTATGATTATCTGATAAAGAATGGAGGTGACATTTCCAAACCACAGTCCAAGCAGTCTCATTAGGCAGGAAACACGGCCATTTGTCTAATTTAAATAAAAAGGTGTGTTTTACACAGAACAAACCCAAGCAGCCAGCCACAGAAATTCCTTTCATTGGATCTATTTACTTCTCTTCGGTATTCAGTCTGATCTCTTAAGCAACAGGCAGTTATAATAAGAGTTAAATGGTCCTCTAATTTTTCAAATGGAAGTCAGATTTAGAAGGTGTTTGGCTTTTGCAGACCTGCTAAATTCCTAGGCTTACATATTTCAATAGTTAATCATGAAGTAGCTAAAAAATGTTCTCCTTTTTGGAAGTATTAAATAAGTACAGAGATTGTTTTGCTCTTTAAAAATGAAAAAATGCAGCAGGGAAAGCAGCTCATGAATTTAATTCTATGGCATCATTTTCAGAAAAGACAGGTTAATAATTGAATGGTGTTGTCAGGAAAGATGGACTATAGAGTAGTTATGAATGTCTGTTGTCAAGTGAACATTTGCTGTTGATGTTGATGTAAAAAGCTAAGACAGACTGAACTTAAAAGAGAACACTGATAACAGCTGAGATCTCTAGATAATCTAGAACACTTGGACTCAAACACTTTCATTCTGTCCCCCGAGGATCTGTGTGATGAGGAATGTAGGGGTATCAACTGCTTCTCCACCGGGGACCAGATGTTGGGAATGGGTGACCAGCTCTGTTCTATACAGTGGTGGTGAGGTGGAGGTTCCCACCTAAATTATCTGAATCCTAGACCTACTAAAAAAGAGATCTCTCTCCTCTGATGGCATGCGCTTTTCCAAAATAGAGAAACTATAGACACTTGTGCTTTCATGTTCCAAACTGCATATTTACTATGCTTCATCAGGGATAAATCCTGTTTGAGTCCATGAACACATTGAACCACACATGAAGACCACACATTTTTAATATTTTCTGACTTGATAATACACAGTACTTGGATCATCACATAGCAACAGCATTCTTTGCTTTTCATGATTAGTCGGTTAGAGTGGTCAGAGAGTCTTACTAAAATAATCTCATCAACTCTGTTTAGGTTCACATAAGTAGGATATCAACCTGTTGGCACTCTTGGTAGCACAACTTTTATATGATGAGGGACCTGGAGAGTTTAATTTCACACGCACTTCCATATATGGCTCTTTAACAGTTGCATACTGTTGGCCTTTCTTCCATATTTGGCTCTATACCATTTGCATGATGTTGGCTATTCTTCCCATTCCAACTGAATTTCTGACCTGGAGAGGGATGAGTCTTGTTTCACTAATCGTTCCCAAAGACATAATGCGGTTAAACTCTCTTGGTAATTTTTCCTGCGACTCTTAGACTTTTAAAAAAATTTTTATCTCTCCTGCCTTCCTGCCACTAAGAACTAGGCTGTTGGTCTTATTTTTCTTTACATATACTGACCTTATAATATCTTTTAATGATAAAAGGGAAATTAAGGTCAGCGAGAGATCACTCGGTAAGAAAAAAAGTATTTTGTTGACTATTATACTAAAGGATTGAAAATGGAAGAATTGCAAGTATAGATAAAAGGTTTTTGGTGGGGATATGTGATACATTTTGCTCCATTTCTAGTAAAGTATAGACAGTGGATAGTAGAGTCCTGCTATCTTTGTGGGTTTTGGCCAAGATAGGAAAGGAGTCTAATAAGAGAGACTGAACTTGCATATGCTGATTCCTTTAAGTTACACAAAAAGTTTAGACCTGTGTTTTGGTTTCCTTAAGCCAAATCATGGAATTAAAAAGATAATAACAATCTTGTTTCCAACTAAAACTCATACACCCTTATCTGAACAACACTGTTTCCAAAATTGAAGTTTGAATGTGAGGTTGGGAACTGAAGTTGGTCTAGTTTCAATAAAAAAAGAATAAACTGAAGTATGGTCTCTTGTAGTCAAACTTCAAAGTGATTAATTTTTTAAAACTTTTTATTGATTTATTTTGAGAGAGAGAGACAGAGAGGCAGAGAGTGAGGGAGAGAGAGACAATTCCAAGCAGTGCAGAGCCCCACACAGGGCTTGAACTCATTAACTGTGAGATCATTACCTGAGCCAAAACCAATAGCAGGATCCTTAACTGACTGAGCCCCCCAGGCACCCTAAAGTTATAAAAATTAACAAAACCAGCAAATAGACTTAGCAGCAAGATGTACTTCCTGATATGATGCAGTCAAAAGGGCATAATGCCTCTTTGGTCCTCTTGCCAAAAATGCAAACTTGAATTTGACCATGAGGAAACATCATACAAACCCAAAAGGAGAGACATTCTCCAAGGTAAATGTCCAATCCTCTTCAAAAGGATAGAGTCATGAAAGACAAAGATCCTTCCCAATTTGGAGGAGATTAAGGACACATGATGGCTGATTGCAATGTGGGATTATGGATTAAATATTGGACCAGTAAAGAATACATTGGTTGGACAATTGGTAAAATTTGTGCAGTTCTACTGATTACCTAATAGTACTATGTCATTGTTAATTTCCTAGTTTGGGTTATTATAAAACTGTAGTTATGTAAATATGCTATCATTTTTAAAGGCTGGAGAGATGGCATCTGTGAATTCTTTGTACTGTTGTTGCCAGTTTTTAAAATTTGACATTGTTTCAAAATGAAAGTTGAAAAAGTTTATGAAAAAATTTGTGATCACAACTGATCACATGAAACCAGATTCCCTAACAGAGTTAGAAAATAATTTGTGTTGTTCAGCTATTCTACTAAACAGGATTACAACACTAATATAATTTGAGAGGTGTATACTCAGAGCAATTGCTGTACAGAATGCACAGGAAAACTCAAGTGTGGGAAGATGTAGTCTTTGCTGTTTAGTAGTACACAAATACTATCAAAACCTAAAACCTCTCTTTTAAAAAGCTGGGAAAATATATTTGAAAGTCCATGACACTAAAACTACATGGCATAATTCGTATATTTCCTAGTATGTCAGCAATCACTGCATAATTTTGTAATTTACCAGAATTATTGTTATGAAGAGAAGTTTTCAGTGCATTATACACATGCAAAGAGATCAATTATATATTACAGTGTGGGATATGAGATATTCTCAGATAATATTCATAATGACTAATCACACAATTCGCACCGCAGAAAATCTGATCGTTGGGTAATTTATTTACTTGAAGAAGCACAATATGTGAAAGAACTTACACGTCTTCAGTTCTGACAGAACACAATTATTAAATTATTTTTATGAAACAGGGCTATTTACAAGTTAGTACAGTCAAGATTTTGTATGTTTAAGTCATCTCTACACCCAACGTGAGACTTGAACTCACATACCCGGGATCAAGAGTTGCACACTCTACTTACTGAGCCAGCCAGGCACTCCAGATGAAATAGTCTATCTATCGGAATACTCAATTTATATGTATCGTTTGTGTGATATTTCCTCTCCTTAGAAAAGTTCCCCCTAAATTATACATATGGCAAACTTCCACTTTTTCAAGTATCAGTGCCAACAGCACCTCCTCCAAGAAGACTTTCTTCACTTCCCTAGCAGACATGAGCACACATTCTTCCATGGTTCATTCCATTGTTGCTTCTGGGATAGGAACTGTCGCATCTCACTGTAATTTTCCATGCAGTGTCCTTCCACACTAGACGCTTGTCACCTTACGAGAGCACCTAGTCCACGACCCTATTTTGAATAATATGTAAATAAACAATTCGACTTGTAAATCCAGGATTAGGATGGGCTCTTCAGAACCAGTGACATGAGATAAGTAAAATGATGATTTGATTGTGACCTAACCTGATTTCATGGGAAATTGCTTACTCAGATGTAGATGGGCTTTGATATAGCAATTATGGCATTGAATCATTGGGGTCCAGATGTAATCAGCAACAATAATGATAGAAATTACCATGCTCCCATGAGTTATTCTTAGAACTTTTTATTTTTATTTTTATTGACTTAATTTGAGAAAGAGAGGGGGTAAGGGGCAGAGAGAAAGAGAGTACCCCAAGCAGGCTCCGCAATGTCAGCACAGAGCCTGATCCGGGGCTCAGTCTCATGGACCACGAAATTATGACCTGAGCCGAAATCAAAAGTTGGATGCTTAACCGACCGAGCCACCCCAGCGCCCCTACCATAAGTTATTCTTAATTATCAAGATCTAAAACAAGGTTGATTTGTTTAAAAAACAAAACCCCCCCAAATTCTCCAATGGCCTGCAAGCTGTGAATGTTTTCCACAGAGATTCAAGGAATGTCCATCTATATTCTTCTAATGAGATCGTTGAGGCAGCACCAGGAACATCAGAATCCTTCATATGTTGGCATTAGCCGGGCCATGTAACATTCCAGCTAGGCCAGCCTGGGAAGGTTTTGTCCCATAAGCTGCCCAGAGCACACCTCTTCTATTCATGTCCCTGCTGTCTGTCTTAGGAACCAGTGCCCGTAAAATGGAAGATTAATGAGATCATTTCAGCCCTGCTTTGGGCAATCACATTTATCCCTCATCATTCTGCTTCCCCAGCCCTGACATTTAGCCTCTTCTTATACTGCTGTCTGATATTACAAATTGTGCTGGGCAATTTCCCCCAGCCAAAACAGGAGATTTAGAAGCACCAGGGAGTTCTGGAAATCTATCCTGCCCATCACAAAATGCTTCCTGTCCTGGCTTTAACAGCCCAAGGGAGAGAAGAAATGAGTCTACATCAGGGTGGTGGGGCCACTACAAATAATAGAATCATAAGAGCCACAGAAGCAGGGGGGAAAAAAAAAGACATGTGCTTTTTTTTTTTTTTTTTTTTTTGGTAAGAATTACTATCTTGACACCCCAAAAGTAATAGAAGCTGGGAAATTTCTCAAACATTACTTAACCTACCTACCTTAATATGACAGGATTAGTTTCAGCAGAATTATTTTATGGAAAAAAAAAAGAAAAAAAAAGGATTTTAGCTGGTAATTTATACTCCTAACCTTGGTAGTAAAGATGTTTTTGCTAAAAAAGCTAGGGTGTGTGTGGGAGATAGCTGGCTTGAGCCACTGCAATATGTGCATTGTACAGTCCTTATATAGAGGCACCTTCAGGCTCCTGTATCTCAACTGAATTCCAGAGGAAAGGGATTTATAGGAAAGATTGGTGGTGTGCTTATGAGAACTGCTTATTTTGCTTGAACCAAACAAAATAAGAAAGGTTCCACTCAGACTTCATTCCACCCCCTTCCTTGCCCTGGCAACCTATCCGTGTGTTTGAGAGCTAAGCTAATTAGTAACTTGGAAGAATCGTAAACATTTTTTTAAAGGAAATATTCTTCTAGGGGCGCCTGGGTGGCTCCGTCGGTTAAGCATCTGACTTCAGCTCCGGTCATGATCTCACAGTCCGCGAGTTCGAGCCCTGCGTCGGGCTCTGTGCTGACAGCTCGGAGCCTGGAGCCTGCTTCGGATTCTGTGTCTCCCTCTCTCTGCCCCTCCCCTGCTCATGCTCTGTCTCTCTCTGTCTCAAAAATAAATAAACATTAAAAAAAAAAGAAAAAGATCTTCTAAATGCTGGATTGTGGTAAATTTTCCAATTTTTTGCTTCAGGAATACGTAGAAGTAGAAAGAAGAGGAGGCAGGGGATGATTCAGAGTACCGCTCACTGTCAATGCCTACCTTGGTTTGGTTGGATGAAGTCAAACACAATCATGGGTGTCCTGACTTAAAAAGTATCTTCACAACTTCCAAATGGAGTCTTCATTAGAAATAAGCTCAGGACTATGTAAGCAACTAACTATTCACTCACTATGGCCACCCCGCCCTCCCGCCACTGGCACCCTCCTCCCAAATGCTGGCAGGTGTACAAAGTGAGTTCTTAGCCTCCAAATTATTTGCCAGCAAGATAGAGCCTTACAGATATTGAAAGTCTGGCCAAATGTATTGCTTCCTCGAGGAAAAGAAAAAAAGAAGGCTCAGAGAGGCTAACAACTCTTCTCCAAAGACACGCAGTCAGCAAGTAACATCCTATAAGAAGGTATGTGAGCTGGAACTCCCAAAATTTTAAGAACAGTTGCAGGGGTCTTTGATGCCCCTTCCCTCCTCCATCTCAAATTCAGAGTCCTTATGCTTTCAGAGAAGGATATAAAAAATATTATTAATACTAAGGCATAGAGATGGAAACATTTTCATGTGTTTCTCTTGGTATGAATTTTCATCCTTTAATGAATCAGGAATAAAACCAATTAAAACTGTCAGAGTGCCTATGTGAGCTGACAGATAGAAAAGAGTCGGGGGAAAGTGTCCCAAAATTCTCTCTGCCCCTAAAATCTTATCCAGCTGATATGCCTCTTCTATACATTTGTTAGGAAGTATCCCATGGAAGAGAGGTGTAGAGCACCTTACATCCACAGTCTTGTTTATCTTCTTGGTTCTATCAACCCCACTCCCTGGCTTCAGGTCTCCAGGCCTACAGTAATAGAAAATTACAACTGTCTGTCAAGTCCAGAGAGAGTCTGGTATAGACTGACTCTCTCTCTCTCTCTCTCTCTCTCCTTCAGTCTTGCTCTTGCCCACTCAATAAATCACCTGCTTTTTTTTAGCATCACATAGACACAGTTTTGGCCAAACTTTGCATATGGGTGAATTCGTTTAGTAAATCTTGTCCTATGTGCTTGAGAAACAGACACTATGCTGCCCACTGGAATTTGGAGCCAGAAGACATGAGAACTAACCTCTCAGTTCTGACACTTAATCACTTTTGGGAAAGGCATTTGACAAAGACTCTATCCTTCACCAAAATTTTTCAGGCTCTTTTAAGCTCTTTCTGGCTAGGCTTCAATTTTGGGGCTCCATGTTCTTCTTTGTAGAATCCACTTTTAGCAAGACTTCCGAATAGCCCTCAATATCTTATCACCCTCAATATCTAACGAAATCCCCTATTTATGGCCCTTGGTATCTGATCACACTGACCTGCCTTCAGCAATAATCTTATAAAGTCAGCTTATTCAGAATCTCCTGTTACCCTGAAGATTCCTTCCTAGTAATTTCATATTCATTTACACCCCACCTTAATTTTTGGCTGTAATTCCCATTGGTCCATGCTGGATTTGGAATATAACCTTACAGTCTGTTTTTCCTTATTGCAGTAGCTTTTTAAAAAAATAAAATGTATCCTCACTGCCTCCCCTTCTATCCTGCTCTGATTTTCTTTAACAGGCCTCATCTCTCTGAGCATCAGTGTTTTTACTTGTAAAATAGGTCTAACACACTCTATAAAAATCTTTGGTAAGGTTCAAGTGTGTTAATACAAGAAAACCCATTAGAAACTAAAAGGCATTACACCCTTGTTAGCTGCTAGTATCATTGCAGGTTCATAACCCCTTCCAGAAGTTCTTCAAAATTCAGAATATCTTAGATTTTTAAAAAGTAATTCAGCTGAAATTTACTAAGAGGATAGATCTCAAGTATTCTCATCATACGCGCACACACACACACACACACACACACACACAGAGGAAACTATGTCTGGTGATGGATATGTTAACTTGATTGTGGTAATCGTTTCACAACTTATTTGTGTATTAAACCATCACATTGTACACCTTAAAAAATGAAGCTTATTGGGATCCCAGGGCAAAAAAAGAGTAATTCAGTATATACGCCAATTATGAGAGTTAGTGGAGTCTGGGATAGCATCTCATTACTAAGCATATTAATACTTCTAAAAGCAAAATGGACAGATCTTCCCACTAAGTGGGATTAACAAAAAGACTAACTCTAGCTTCATGACAGTTTAGGACAGGTTTAACTCACACCTGAATTATAAAAACTGTTCCTCTCAATAACTTTTCAGATTTGGGAAACAGTGATGAGAAATCATCAGCTCTATGTCCATAATTTCAATATCAGATGCCATTCGTTCTTGGAAAACCCAGGCAGATTACATTTTTTTTTTATTTTTAAATGTTTTTATTTTATTTATTTTTTTTTTTGAGACAGAGAGAGACAGAGCATGACCAGGGAAGGGGCAGAGAGAGAGGGAGACACAGAATCTGAAGCAGGCTCCAGGCTCTGAGCTGTCAGCACAGAGCCCGACGCGGGGCTCGAACTCACAGACTGTGAAATCGTGGCCTGAGCTGAAGTCGGACGCTTAACCGACTGAGCCACCCAGGCGTCCCAGATTACATTTTTTTAATGTTTATTTATTTTTGAGAGAGAGAGAGAGAGAGAGCACACATGTGCATGCGATCGTGGTGGGGCGGGGGAGGGTGGCTGTGCAGAGATAGAGGGAGATGGAGAATCCAAGAGCTCAGAGCGGACAGCCGAGAACCCGATGTGGGGCTCAAACCCACCAACCATGAGATCGTGACCTGTGCAAAAGTCAGAGGCTTAACTCACTGAGCCACCCAGGAGCCCCAAGGCTGATTCATTTTTAAAGAACATTTTTAAAATATCCGAATGCACTGGGCACTGGGCACTGTGGGAGACCTGGTAATCAGGTGGTATGAAAGCAAAAAAAGATAGAGTAGACTTTATCAAAATTAAAAATGTTTTTTCACCAAAAGCCATTACCATGAGAGTGAAAAGGCACCCCAAGAATGAAAGAATATCATTGCAAATCATACATCTGATAAGGATCTAGTATCAAGAACATGTGAGTTCCCTAAGAGCTAGAGACCCCTGGAAAATGTCTTCTTGGGTCCCTAGACAAACGCTGAATTGCCGCTGCTAGGTTATAGTTAAAAACAATTAAAAAATTAAAAGAAGAGGCGAAGGAATTGCATAAGAAATGTCTTCTTTATAGCTCATCATTGTGAAATGCCTTGTGCCCTTCTTTTCAGTTTCAATTCCAGAGCGCACAGTGTTCATCTAACAGAAATGGAAATCGCATCCACGCTGATAGACAGCCCTGCTTGTGTTTTCATGGTCGCTCATTTAAGCATCACTCCCCGCTCCGTTTTTTCTGGCTTTTTGTGTCTATCGTATATATAAAGCATTTCCAAATCGCCTTTGAAGGAAGCAGTTTGACATGCTAAATTAAACAGAGCTCCAGAGACATTTGTTTTAGGCAGCAAAACAAACTCAACTAGACAAAAAAAATGCCTAGCCCATCAGATCTGAAACCATATTTCTACTCGTCTGCGTGTTAAACGGCAATAATGTCAATGAATGCGAATCGCTTGGCGAGCCGTGAGAAAATAAGCTGCAAATTACAAAGCTGGCGAGTGAATGTTGGAATTGGTGGAATGTGATGATAACGCAATGGGTGGGGACCTGAGCCTTCATTAGAGATTCTCATTTCTCACTCATTTCATTTCCAGTTATAAAGTCCAGTGAAATGGATCTTGGTAATTGCAAAGTTGATTGCTGCATCAGTTTAGGGGAAATAAATACCGCTTTACTTTTTCCCTTTCTCTTTCTCTCTTCTCTCTCTCCTGCTCTTTTGTTACATCCATGGGATTTTCAGAGAGCTTTCCCAACCCATTGGGAGGATCAAACTCTTTAGTAGTTTTGACATTTCTATGGCCTGTGGGCACCAGTGCAATCTTCCCCTTTAAAAATTAGATGTGATAGCATCCCCAGATGACAAACCAGAGCTGAAGCCTTGGTACCCTGGATATCACAACTCCTCTGCTTGCCAAGAAAAGAAAGAAAACAAAGAAAATCGCTACTTTTTGAAGTAAAGGCTCTATAAGGAAAAGAGAGGCAGTGGGATCACTGGATATTACTGGTGACAGAAAATAGACTAGAAAACATTTTGTATCAAAGGTGTTCATTTAACTGCATTCAAAGCTCTTCTTCAATGAAATTTATTATACTTTGATAATCACACTAAGTAGATTCTGTGAGATCGATTGTCCAGTGGACAGTTTTCCAAATTAAACCAAAAGCAGCTTTTGTGTTAGATGTTGACATCTGTCTCCTGTAATGCTCATAAACTATACTAAGAATTGACTGGTTCATGGAAACCAAGGTACCGCTGTTTTCATGAGAGTGGCCAGATTTCAAAATGGCTGGCACAGCCCTTTTAAGATCTGTTGGAAGCAAAGATGGGTCATAAGCAAGGTAAGGAGATATGCATAATTACGTTTAGGGATGATATTGGAGAATTTTCAGGTGAATGCAGGTGAAACCTTACAGTCATTATGATAGACTTCCTGCCTGGGACATTGTACCTCTCATGATCAAATTCCATTTTGTCTATGAGATTTGATCTTATGTCCCTATTCAAGAAAGGCAAAGCAGAGTTTCAAGATGAGTGTTTACTGTTATAACTCCAATGGGCTAGACAAGAGAATTTGACCCATATTGACAATAGTGATCAGATTTAGGGACAGCAAAGCTCAGTAGGCTGTGTCTGACTTCACACTCAAGAATAGGTCATACCTATTATGGTTTGCTCAGAGTGTTGGGACTGTAGTCTTTTCCCGTTTGCTTTGTCTCTCCTTATAGCAGGCTTCTGATTACAAAAAAAACAAGTCACAAGGAACATCCAATTCATACAGAGTCAGCCAAATTCCATCTTCCTCAGATTCGGAGCATCTACAATTCTCTGGTGTGATGATTAATTTAACATGTCAACTTAACTGAGCCATGGGGTGCCTAGACATTTGGCCAAACATTATCCTGAATATATCTATGTTTCTGAAGGAGGTTAACTGAGTAGAGTAGGTTATTCACCTGAAAGTATGTAGACCTCATCCAGTCAATTGATAATACAACCAAAAGACTCAGCTCCTTTTGTCTTAATGTTGGGCTGGGGCATTGGTTGTTTTTTTTGTCTTCAGACTTGAGCTGAAACACTGGCTCTTGCTGGACCTCAAATCTGCTGGCATGTCAACTGGAACTTACCCCATCAGCTCTCCTGGTTCTCATGTCTTTTGACTTGAACTGGATCTACACCATTGGATCTCTTGGATCTCCAGCTTGTCGACAGTAGATCTTGGGCCTTTAGAGCTTTCATAACCATGGAAGCCAATACCTTACAATAAATCTCTAGATAGATAGATAGATGTAGAGATAGCTATAGAGAAATATAGATACAGATAGATGTATCTATATATAGAGAGAGCCTATATGTACATATATACACAGTCATGTAAACATGAACTTCTCATATAGCACTGGTGGAGGACACCTAGAGAATATATTTTTCCCTTTTTTTTTTTCAAAATGGAAAACTGAATGCTCATTATGATTTTGTATAACTATTTTCCTTTACTTTTTTTTTTGTTTTTCTTTTTGATTTTTTGTTTGTTTGTGCTAGAAATTTAACTAGGATCTTCACACACACACACACAAAAATTAACCTGTCAACAAACTTGCAGATGATGAGGAAATGAGGTCTGGAGTCATTACGCAACTTGCTCATAGTCATTCATTCAGTGGCTAAAGCAACATTCATATGGGTTCACTTTATACTGCCCATCCTTGGCACTGGTAGAAAAATGGTAAAAGGAAGTAGCAGGGGATGTCACCTCTGATTCAAATCAGGAGAAAAGAGCAGTAGTCAGCATGTGTTTGTCACCCAAGCTATTTATCACTTTGCTTATCTAATTATCTTATGGTTTCTTTCTCCTCTGTGCACAGCAAGATGCCACTTAGTTCTGTTCTCCATTACCCCTACAAGCTCATGGATAGACAGTAGCATCAAATTCAAGCCAAAACAGATTGTAAGACCCTTCTCATTGGGAAATGAAAATGGAAAGAAATGGAAATCCCACATACATACTCAAAAAGAAATAATTTGTAACATATCTCTGATGTTGACAACTTCCTTTGCCCTTGGCCCTAGGTTGGGGCTGGGGGAAGGGGAGAAATAAAGAGGATCTAGTCAAGTAATTTTATAATGTCAAAGTTTGCTTTCCATTCTTATAGATAATTTGCCTGATTTATAAAAGAAAGACTTTAAATAAGATCATTTCTAATGCTCCCAGGATTAACGCTGTTTCTTTATATAGTCCTTTTTTCAAAAAGAAATTCCACAAACTTCCAGTGGATTCATTGATTCAAATTCTTCCCTCTACAATCATTTCTGAGTTTTGTCCAACCTTTAACAGCTGAGAGTTACAAAGTCCTTGACAAATTCACAGGATTTTCCTTAGACCTCCTCTTCTTGAACAGAATGCAGTATTTGGCACTGTGGGTCACTTGAGACCACATGTAGAAATGTGTTTTTATGCATTAGCATACTTTTCTAGTGAAAGATCTTATAGCTTTCATCAGAGTCTCAATGAATCAAATTTCATGGCACAAAAAAGATTCTTTAACTGATATAATAATAGTTAAAACAACTAAAAATAAGAAATGGAAAGTCATTGGAGACCATTGTCAAAGTAGTTCTATGTTTGGGATAAAAGAAACCTATTGCAAAAATGCGTTGAGAAGTGAAAGAAAACTAGAGGCACCTGGATACCTTAGTCAATTGGACGTCCGACTTTGGTTCAAGGCATGATCTCTCTGGTGGTGGGTTCAAGCCCCGCATCAGGCTCTGTGCTGTTTGGTTTCTGTGTCTACTTCTCTTTCTGCCCCTCCCCTGCTCATGCTCTGTCTCTCTCTCTCTCTCACTCTCAAAAATAAATAAACATTTAAAAAAAGGAAAGACAAGTGAAAGAAAACGAATAAAGTGAGAACATCAGATGTAGTCCATACTTTTCAGAATGAGGTCTCTCTCCTTTTAATCACCTTTATTTTTATGATCTGTATCAATAATCTGGTGCTTATATTCAGAGTGGTCATCTGGAAGGATGTGCAATAGTAATTCATCAAATTCTCTCATTGTATGGAATGTTTAACTGGTTTATCCAAGTTGATACAGAGAGTTGTGGCAGATCAGAGCCATGAACTTGGGTTTCCACATCCTTATACACACTCTTTTCATCGTTTTTTATTGCTTCCTAATGCTTCACACATGTAGCTATTTGTGTTTCTCCCAAACTCTAGACTAAACTTATATTTTAATATGATACAATTAAGAAAAGGATGGGATTTGACTTGCAGGACCTGAATATAAGTCTGGCCTCATTAGATGCCAAACTTTATTTTCTTCATCCGTAAAGTAGAGCTAATTATCATTGGGTTTTTGATATGAGGATGCACTTTAAAGTTCTTTAGAAGAGCCCAGTCCATAGAAAAGTTCCATAAATGTTGGGTAATTATTATTATGGCACTTGTATTGCTCTACACAGTACAATATGGCATCCTAGTCAAGAATAAGGGCTTTGAGATTGCCAAGAGCTAAGTACAAACCAGGTGTCATTCCTTTCCAGGTGTGGAAATGTAGACAAGTATTGTTATAATTATAGGAACAAAACATATAGGACAAAGGAATACACACTGTTTCAAATATTCACCATACTTACTAGTGGAAAATTTTTACCCACTCCCACCATGCCCGTGTCATTCTGCATTTAAAGTCTATCTTTCCTCTGATTTCTGCAGTCACTCGTAAGAACTGATTTGCAGGCCAGACATTGTCTCTCTCATAAATCTGTGCAAGTAACTGTTGATTTGGTAATATCACTGCTTTCCAGGTGCAAGCAACACTTTGTCCTATCCTTGATGGATAAGCTTTTCATAAACAAAACTAACCAATGTGGAATGCTTCAAGATGACAGGATGCAAGGAATCTAAACTAAGGGAAGTACAAGGTGGGATGAGAGATGGACTTTGCTACTGAGGATTTGAAAGTCCTCTGAGTAACACAGCCTCCATTTCTATTACTCTTCTCCCCGCCAGAATAATTTTCGTCACCAAATCATGCCGCAAACTCTACAGTTGCAGCCATCAGGCCATATGATACTGTCATCAATCTATGTGATAATTCTCACGGCACACTCTGCATGCCCAGAGGAATTTGTCAAAGAAACATAGAAGTAGCACGTGTAGACCTCTCTGAAAGGAATACTTTCCAAGTATGTGAACAATCAAATGAAAGAGAAATCGGATACCCCCCTCATTTGATCTAACAGCCGTAAGAACTCATCTTTACAATGGCCCCATTCCAGGTACCTGGCAGTAACTAGCCAGTTTAATCCTGATTAACAATTCCACAAGGTAGGTGTCATTATTAGTCCATTTCCCAGATGAGAAAATTGAATCAAGTACAGGTTAAGTAATTTTCCAATGCCAGTAAGTGATAGAGACAGGTTCTGCTCCCCACTACAAATCTTATTATCCTGAGTCTGGGCTGTATCACCTCCTGCTATGCTCAGTGCGCAGTATGCGTAAAATTCAGGTGATTGTTTGCAACTGATTAACTCCCCTCATTGGCTGATATCTGATGGGTCTTCCAAAAGGACTCGCAAGGCCAAAGTCCATCAGAAAATATCTATCTTGATGCTGACACCAGCATAACACTGATTTGTTGGAGGTAAGTTTGAGGCAACACATCTATTGGAAATAAGTCCCAGATTCTCTTTTGCCTTCCTCATTCCTTCACTTTCAGACAATATGTTCCAGACTCTCAAAATTACTCTAAAGAGCCAAAGGAATCGAAGGGCTAAATCAAGGGGGATAAAAATTCTTGAGTACTTTGACTTAAGAAAAAGAAAAGAAGAAAGCTTTCAAAGTCATTTTCTGGACCTCATAACTTAAAATTCCTTCCCAATCAGCACCACATCTAATAAAACAAAATCAGTGTCACCCTCAGAAAAGCTCATTACCTTTCCTTCTCTGACATGCCAGGAGGGACCTTTCTCCCCCATGCCAGCTGTTTCAGAAGCCTGGGGCCTGCTTCACCTCTAGGGACGTTAGCTTTAACCTTTCAATCTCTTTGATTTAATCATACAATCATGTAATTAAATTCCAATAGTCGAGTTTCAAGGGCAGGGAGGCAAAGGCTGGGCAGTTCCATTTAGCCCAAGCAGATGGCAGACACTGCTCCTGGAACAGCATGCTCAGATTGCATGTTGCTAGCATTTATGTTGAGTTCTCGTTAAACACATGCAACAAAAAGGCAGAGTCAGTCTGCTTAAAGAATGAAAGCCTCTTCACCCGCTTCCGTGAGATAAGGTGCAGTGTATTTTTAATGTACACTTTTATCTCTCCTTGGCAGCAAAGATGGTTTCCACGTGATAGCCAAACCATAAGGTAAGCAAAGCTAATGGGTCTGATTTGTAGACAGCATATGGACCCCTAGGTTCAAATTAAAGCATTCTTTCTTCTTCTGTTGCCTCAAGCTTTTCAAATGTTGAGGAAGAGCTTTCAGGATTGAATTTAAAGATGCTTCTTCAATTTGTTTAACTGTTGTTAATAGCCAGGTGTTATTTCAACATCTGGTTGGAGTCTGTTTTATGATTTTACCAAGAAGACATCAGCAACGGCTCCAAACCTTGTTACATTAGCAATGTGTTAGTGGGGCTAGCATAAAACGGGGGTCTTTATACACTGCAGGTAAATCTGTAACTTGGTACAAACTATTGAAAGAAGGTGATTATATGAAATAAAAGCTTAAACGTATTCAGACCTTTGCCTAATTTTCCCAATTATTCAAAGTGTACAAGCACGAAGATGTTCATGTTACTTTAAATATATTACTGAAAAAAAATTAATCTGAGTATCTTTCTTCATTGGACCACTGGTTAAATAAAGATTAGTGCCTCAATAAGATGGAATAGTATATTCAAAAAGTAAATTTATAAATATAAATTGCTTAAGTAGGATTCAGATCTGTTTAGATTGGATTATCCGGATTTTATTTTTTTAAAGAAGAATACATGTACAGATATGAAAATGGGGACATTTGGTAGCTCTGGGCGATGAGAATATATGGGTAATTTTTATTTTATATTTCATGTGTTTTCTTAGATTTTCCACAATTAATATGTATTGCAATTACATAGAGAAAGTTATTTACAAATTAATACATGACATTTTCATAGCCATCTCAAATCTGTGCTATTATTCACAGAAAGATCACAGGCAAGAAGGCTGGTCTCTTCATTTCAATCATTCCACCAGAAACTGAGCCAGACAATATTTGGCACGGGCATGAATGTCAAAGTCCTTTTGCCAACCAGTTTTTCTTTTAACATCTCTCAGATTAAGAGAAATTATTCTGATTGTCATCCGATAACTTTGAAAAACAAGATGAGTAACACTAAGTCAGTTCATGTAAAATGACATTGATAGGAGATAACACCGTAAAATCGCACATTCTTAGTATCATGAAAAACAAAGGTACAGCTTCTTCGTAATTTACTTTAAAAGAAAAATGGGCATCATTTTTTCTGTTTTCTTCATTCATTTCTTAGGCGGCTACTCAGTTTCGTCCTGACGATGTCTCTCTAATACCGACACCCAGCGAAAAGTTCATACACATGGACTTCTTCTCAAAATGCCCCTGCAACACAGGCCAGGAGTGGCACTTAGATGAGGACAAAGGTTAAGTTACTCAATCAAAGTAACTCTGTGGCTGAGCTCTTAATAGAGTCCACGTCTCCGGATCTCGGGGCACGTTCTCTCCAAGGTGGCTTTGGTGAGGGGAATACAGTATACTCGATCTGAGTTTCTTTCATGTGCTTCTAGGAAAAGGCAGTGAGTTTGAGTAGCACTGTGGAGAATACTAATAGGTCCCCTAGCAGAAGCAGTTTTAGCTTTGCCAGAGATTTCCCTTAAACCGCTAAAAGATACAGTTAAATTGAGATTCTGGAGATCACTCGCTTGGAAGTTTGGCTTAAATGACTTAATGGAGCATCCTTAGTGGCTCAACATAGAACCTCCGGATATTCTTCACCCAGGGCTGACTAGCCAAATGGCACTCCATTGATGCCACCAGAAGATTTGTCATCTAGGATGACGAAGTTGGTATCTTTCCAAGTTACATCTGTTCCTTAGAAAAAACTATTCTGTGTCTAGGGTTGCTTTTTAAAGTGTTTTTTTCTTTCTTTTTTGACTTTGCTTAAAACATTTCATTTGTAATATGTGACTGGAAAGCTTTAGCCTAATTACATAAACCCTCAAATGGATCACCAGTTGATTTTTTTTTTTTTTTTTTTTTTTGGTTCTTGTTTGTTTTTGTTTTTGTTTTTAAATGTGTTTTGAGTTCTGATGCATCATGGTAAATGTCTGGAACTTACTTGCTGCCTTCCTTGTTGTAGGTAATGACCATCATCCCAGCCATTGTGTATTAGCTGACTTGGGTTCAAACCTTGACTTTCTCCTAGTTCTCATGTGGTTAAAGGGAACTTCCATTCACAGCATGCAATATGACATTCCTCAAGCAGAACAAATCAAAGGGATCAAAGTTCTACAACTCAGAGTGAAATGATTTTAGGATATTATTATGTGGATTAATGACTGAAACTTAGATTTCTTTTCTTTCCTTTATTAAAAGGAGTGGGGGAAATTTGAAAACCAAAAACTGTTCAAATAAAGCAAATTCGTTGATAACTTCTACGTTTTGGTAAATCACTAACAGTATTTTTATACTGATTAGTTGTGATATACTCATTTTGAGCAACTTCATTTGATATAACTTAACATAAACAAAAAGCCAGAGGTTCAAATTGTGCAATTGGCTCACTAATAGAGGAAGATTATGTTTAAGTTGTAGCCTAATAAAAGACACACTCATTTTTTTTTTCGATTGTCTGAAAGTTTTATATTTTCATAAGGGATAATTCGTCTAAAAATAAAGATGTCTTTTTTGTTTGCTTATCAAATTAAAAACTCAACTCAAGAATAAAATTCTCAGAAAATATTTTCTGTAACTAAAAAAAAAAATTAAAACCCACCCCAAGGTGGAAAATGCACACTGCTTCTCAAAGAAAGCTTGCAGAGTGTGTGAGTGGCTCCAGGCTCTGAGTGTCCGACTTCGGCTCAGGTCTTGATCTCACAGTCCATGGGTTCGAGCCTGTATTGGGTTCTGTGCTGAGAGCTCTGAACTTGGAGCCTGCTTTGGATTCTGTGTCTCCCTTTCTCTCTGCCCCTCTCCCGCTCGTGCTCTGCCCTGTCCCTCAAAAAATAAAATAAAAAAACATTAAAAACGTAAAAAAAAAAAAGAAAGAAAGAAAACTTGCTATCTTGGGTATTCTTCAGTGAAGAGGAAGCACGTCAGGGAACAGAAGTCTTTCCTAAACAGTTATAAAAAAAAAAAAAATGCTCCTTAGTGTAAATGCTACTGCATATCAAAAAAACAAACAAACAAAACAAAACAAAACAACAACAACAAAAAACTAGCAGTGTTATTTAGAGATTCTCCAAACAATATATTAGCACAAATCATTAAAATATCTTCTGTGCTAAAAACGTCTTCTGTGCTAAAAACAGAATTCTAATGACTTTAAATAATATGTTTATGAAAGAATCTTCAGCAACATGAAACATACTTCTAATGATACTTTATTTTCCTTCCTAAGAAATATTGGATGTTCTTTGTTCATTGCTTTACTTTTAAACAGTTCATTTAATGAGACTTATATAATCTAGATGATTTTCTTGGTGTTGTTTTGAAGCCCCTATTTAATAGAAAAGTCTTTTTTCAGATGTATGCATATGTGAGCTCCCAGCATATGTAAATAGGCACGGATGAAGGACAGTAACATGTTTGAAAGTCCTCTCATTATTCAGGAGAAATAAGAAACCATTGATTCATTTGGACTTTAACTCAAACAGGCTTGCTGTGATTGTCAGGAAACCACTTTTTAAAAAAATAAAAATAGAATATGCATCTTCCAAATCAGTTGCGGGAGGGAACTTCCTCTTAAGAGACAGTTTAAGGATAAGGACAGAGGCTAAAAATAAGGGGAAAAAAAAAAACCACAACAAGAAAATATCAGCCTAAATAAAGTTAGTGTAACCATGATAACAAAAAAATAGAGTCTAAGGCAATAAAGTGAAATGTCCCTCTGAGAAATGAAATGGGTCAGACATATTTATACAAGGAATAACTTAACAAAAACATAGAACTAGTTTAAAATCTACCCATTTAATAACATAGAGTCAACACATGACACAATTGACAAATTGCCACATGCACAATCATTTAAAAATGTACCTCAATAATTCATCAAACAAGCAGGTAAAAACAAAAAGTTGAAAAGATAAAATGAGGTAATCTTAGCTCAATCTAATGTTACATAGAATTCCATAAATAACAGGGAAAAAACACTCGTTTCAAGCAATGACCAAATTCTACTAAGCCATAAAACAAATCATAATACCAAAGAATGGATATTTTCAGGTCATATTCTCAACTTAAATGAAAATAATTAGGAATAAGTAATTAAAGATATATACCTATAAAACAAATAAACAAATCCTGGAGACATTCCAAATAATTTATGGATCAAAGAAGTTACATCAGTTGAATCAGAACTAAATTCTAGAGCTGAATGTTAAACTTACACACGAAAAGTTGAGAGAGATGGTGAAACTCATACTTAGAGAAAAATTTGTAGTCTTGTATTAAGAAAAATAAATTTTAAAATGATTGCAGACAATATAACAAGCTAACAATTACTATTTAGCATATATAGAGGACTTGAACCGATAAGGGAAAAATTAACCAAATTTCCAAACGGATAAAAAAATAAATAAATGAAAAGAAGCTTAAACACCAGAAGAATCAGGGAAATGCAAATTCAAATCAGAACAATGCTGTTTCCTTTCCTAAAATAGACAAACATTTAAATGTTTTACAATAGGAAATAGCAAGGGTGTGGAAATGAGAACTCTCATGTATAACTGGTGATAATGAAAATTTGTACAAACACTTTGGAGAACAATTTGGTAATATCAGGTAGAGCTACAAATGAAAATTGAATGTTCAATCTAGCAATTCAAATCCTAGATATATATGATCAAGAACTCTCATACATAAGCTATTAAAAGTATGTTCAGTGAAGATTCTGTGATCCTAAAATGTAAAATGTAAAATGACTTAAATGTTCATCAGCATGCTAACGTAAAAGTTAAATTCTCATATTATATTATTTGTAAAATGATATATTTATATGATAAAATATTATACTGTATTGAGAATGAATGGGTTAAAACAATATAGGTACATTTCACAAACATGATACTGAGTACAAAAAAGCAAGATAGAGAATGATTCATAGACGTTGAAACCATTTAGGTGTATATTTAAAACATGTAAAACAACACTATATACTGTTTATTGATTCATGTGAACATAGTAAATATTTGAGAAAGTAAAAGAGACTAGTGTGATAGATAAGAGACACAAAGGCTTCAACTATATTTGTACTATATTTTTTTTAAATAAACGCAAGACCTGAAGTAAATGTAGAATAATATTAAGATCAGACAAGGGTAGTTGGTGGGTATATGAATGTTCTTATTGCTCTCTTTATTTTTCTGTGTGGGTAAATAATAGTGATTTCCCCATAAAAAATATAAAATAGTACACAAAAAAGATAACAAAGCAATAAGTTGTACAATCAACTAGGACAGAAACTCTACACTCTTCCTCAGAATATGAGAAAGCATTCTCTATGTGTATAGATGTATATTAAAAGCAGGAACTCATTGCCTTTGCCCAAAAAATGGTTTCTTCTCAGAAATTATTGACAAAATTCAAATAAAGATAATTGAAGACTACAAAGATGACCCCAACATGTCAGCGATATTAATTTCATTAAATTTTATAATGATGAAAAGTGCAGATACATTCAGATACTCCATTTTGAAAGAATTCATCTTACAATCTTTTACCTAAAACTAGTGTGATAGAAACAGAGCTCTGGTTGCGATCCTGAGCTGCTTGTTTGTTAGGATCAATGTGACACCATCCTTGCACATTATTCAAAAACTTAATCCAATGTATTTTGTGCCACTGATAACAAATGTGGTTAAGGAGTTCATCTGACAAAATATTTTGTACAATTTTGAATTAAGTTCTGCCTCGAGACACACATATCTATCTTGGCTCCTGATTATCCTCTTGTTTTTCAAATTATTAAAGCACATAAACCAAAAGACCAACGGATGCGAATAGGAGTTAGCGCATCTGCAACAGATTTTGTTATCTGCTTCAGGCTAGTTCTTTCAATGAGCTATTAAATCATCAAAATTTGGGTCAAGTGATTTCTGCTCAAATAAATTGTTACCCAAAATAAATACTTCGGAGCTTTCTGGAGGAAACTGTAGAATAGAAAATTAATAATTAGTACATTTTCAGATTCTTAACATCATGTTTAAAATGAATACATTTAGAGCTCTGATCCTGGAGCCAGACTTCAAGACAATCTTAAGTCACATTGAGGTACTGGCATAATGACGGGGGACAGTATCAAAATTCCCCAGAGATATGGAATATCTGCCCACATTAGTTCTGGAGCACTGTCTGTGGCAAAATACTCTACATGGGTGTGGGTAAATTACTGGTGGGTGGGGAATGGGTGAATTAGGCAATGCCGATTAAAGAGTACACTCATCATGACGAGCACGGAGTAGCGTATGGAATTGTTGAGTCACTGTTTTGTACACCTGAAACTAATATAACACTGTATGCTAACTTTCTATCTATTCTGGAATTAACTTTTTTAAAACTTGAAAAAAAAAAAGAAAAAGATCTACAAACTTTGTACCAGCTTACACATGGTTTCAAATCTATGCATGCAAAGTTGTTGTTGTTTTTTAAGTCCCACTACGTGTGATAGTCTCTCTCCTTGACTAAACTTCAGACAGTTTCTTCTGAGCCCTCGTTTCAATGAGGCCTCAGCCTCGAGCCTGCCTAGCCCACTTGTAGCAAGTGTCCTGCTAGGTCATGTTGTGAGAATTTTCCACATTTGATACGTGATGACCTTGGCCTGTGGAAAGGAAGAATCCTGACTCTGTTAAACAAGACTCCCCCTGCCCTTGACATTTCCTCATAGTTAACTGTCCATTACTGACAACTCACTTCACTCCTTGGCTATAAATCCACCCCCTATAAATTCCGCCACCCCGTCCTTGCTGTGTTCACAGTTGAAGCCACTTCTACATTGAGCTCTCTTTTCCCTGGTTGCAATAGTTTCTAAATAAAATCTGTTTTCGCCACTTTCACTATTGTCTGTCTGCCTTTTCTGGTTCTGCTTACAGTGCGAAGCATTGTGCTAAGTTCTGACCAAAACAACTGTTGTCTCTACTTTTCATGGATCTTGTGATGAAACAGGAGATAGTCATGAAACCCACAATCACACAGACAGATGACCACTGAAGCCAGTGTCCTTGATGCAGTTCCAGGGGTAGGTAAGGAGGTAGACACAACTGAATACCGATATCTAGTCAGAGATACAGCTCAAGAAATAAAACTTACCCTAGGTATTTAGGCAAAAAAAAAAAAAAAAAAAAAAAATAGGTAGATGGAAAATTGTAGGGAGAATTGAAGAAGCAGCAAAAGGGGACCTCCAATGCAAGTAATCACAGTAAATTCTAGAACACGTCTGAGTGATTGTTCTCTGGGAATTAGGAAAACTGCTGCTCAGTCTGCAACTATCCCATCTCAGCTGCTCTTTGCACTCAGGTCTCAGTGAACTTGCTAACTGAAACAGCAGCATAAGCATGGCCTCTGCCTCAGTTTGCCTTTCAAAAAGGTACATCTGATGGTGTTACCTAATTTCCATCTACACTACTAGCAACAGGGGGGTTGGAAATGCCTTTTTAGGCCTGCAGCTTCTCTAATACAGGACAACACCCAGAAGGATGTGAGAACGGATGCTGAGTGCCAATTGACTGTATCCTATACGCTCTTTGGCAACTCAAGACCTGCAACTTCTACTTTAAAAAAGGGCGGGGGGCGGGGGGGAGCTCAATATGCACCTGCTTAATATATAGCCAGCATTCTTTATACAAATAGAAATATTTGTATTTCTCCCCAAATGTATTTGTCACTGCGGCCATAGCTGGGCTGTCGTCATCCTTCAGCTCCAGTCTTAATCCTAACCTGATAGTCTGTAACTGGAGGACCAAATTACAAACATCATAGTGTATATAAAATTGTAGAGGGAAAAGAAAGAGGTAAAAAGGAAAGTCAGTACATACATAACAGGGCAAGGAAGAAAAGAGGAAGGATTATGAATTCCTTATTCTGCAACTGGTCACAAGATCACAGATGTTGTTGATGACAGCTTTTATCCTAATCCCATTAACTTTACTTTTGAGTACCTCTCCCAGTACTGAAATTGGTCAGGTGTTTTTGTTTGTTTGTTTGTTTGTTTGTTTTGCTGGATAAGGGAATGGAATCCTTGTTCTTGAGTGGTCTTTATTGTTGATGGTTCTGCCTCTACTGGGTTGGTATGGTCTTCCATTTATTTTTATTTATTTATTTTTTCAATATATGAAATTTATTGTCAAATTGGTTTCCATACAACACCCAGTGCTCATCCCAACAGGTGCCCTCCTCAATACCCATCACCCACCCTCCCTCCCTCCCACCCTCCATCAACCCTCAGTTTGTTCTCAGTTTTTAAGAGTCTCTTATGCTTTGACTCTCTCCCACTCTAACCTCTTTTTTTTTTTTCCTTCCCCTCTCCCATGGGTTTCTGTTAAGTTTCTCTTCCATTTAAATTTTGACCAAAAAGGTGATCCTATAGAATTTCCTAGGCTCCAATATACATCTCCTTATCTGTGTAGAAACAACTCTATTTTTCCTTGATAATCAGCATCAGTTGTGCCAGCCAATGCAGTTAACTTCTCCAACTATTGGTTAAGTGGCATGGGAAGACCAAATTATCCAATGGTAATCTTAGAATTCACAGGAATCACTGGTGTGCGTCTTCTTGGAAGAGAAGCTGTCTTCCTTTGAGTGCAAAGATCTTGAAACTATTGCAGCTCAAGGTCATGTGAATAGAAAGGTAAATATTCTGAGTCGTCTCTAGATGAAATATAAATGTCTCCTCTCTCAGTTCCATAGCTTGGTTTCCAGACATATACTTTGCATGATTTATATATGTTCTATTGTTAGAAATCATTCAATTCTGCTATTACTGACACACACAAAAACACTCATAAGATGTGTTATAAAGTTAGTAACCTATGAGCTATGTTAGCCATGTTAAATATCGATAAACAAGTATGTCTTCTGTGTGCTGAATGTAGATATAAAGATATGGGAAGACCAAAATCCACCTAATATTCATAATATGCTAAATATACATGAGGTACCTGAGGCACAAAATACTCCTGACATACTAAAAGTATATAAAGCGTATGAGGTACTCAAATTTATGGGGTTGAGGATTAGCCACACATTTGTGAAACTCATCCTGAACCAATGTGTCCTGTCTTTCATAAATGCAAATAAAATACATAGCTGTTAGTGCAACAATTGGCGGTCTACAGCTTTTGCCGGTTAAGCATGGCCCTGTGCTTCTTGGGTAGGGTAAGTTAGCCCCAGAGTACTTCTATCTATTAGAGACCCTTCCTTAGACCTTAAGCTCACTTACACCTTATTTTAAGAATAGTGTTAACTGGGGCGCCTGGGTGGCACAGTCGGTTAAGCGTCCGACTTCAGCCAGGTCACGATCTCGCGGTCCCTGAGTTCGAGCCCCGCGTCAGGCTCTGGGCTGATGGCTCAGATCCTGGAGCCTGTTTCCGATTCTGTGTCTCCCTCTCTCTCTGCCCCTCTCCCGTTCATGCTCTGTCTCTCTCTGTCTCAAAAATAAATAAATGTTAAAAAAAAAAAAGAATAGTGTTAACTGACCTCAGCTCTTTCCCCTTACTTTCTGTCATGTTCTTTTTTAAGTTTATTTATTTATTTTGAGAGAGAGTGAGAGAAAGCATGAGTAGGAGATGGGTAGAGAGAGAGAAGAAAGAGAATTCCGAGCAGGCTCCACACTGAGTGTGAAGCCAGATGTGGGGCTTGATCCCACGACACTGGGAACATGACCTGAGCCAAAATCAAGAGTCAGAGGCTCAACTGACTGAGCCACCCATGCACCCCTGTCATGTGTTTTAAATTGAGTTAGTTGTGTAAGATTTGGGCATCTTAGTTTAGTCTGTGAGCCTCTTTGTATTCAATGACCTCTGGGATAGCTTAAGGTAATTCCCACGTGACATTTAACAATAAAAATGTATCATGTATTGGTCACTAATTCAGATCACATTTCTTATTCTGAAACACTGTGCCCTCATCCCCCCATGGTATCTTCTCCCAAGTGATGCTATAACTGAGTCTTCAATAGTACATTATACTGTTTTAAAAAGCCAGTTGCTTCAGGCAGCTTGTGGCATATGATAACACAAGTGAATCCTATTGACTTGAGTCCATTTTTTCAACCTTTGTATCATAAATGAATGCATTTCCCCAAAACAGTATTGTGTGGGTCACTCTGATAATGTCCCATTAAATAAGCCAACAGATACAGAGGCATGGCCACAAAAAAGGCAAATCCATATCCAGAATTGTCTATTCCAATTTGGATAAATGTTTGCCCTTTCCATAATGGAAGGGGTCCAATGACATTACCTGTCATCCGATAGATTGCTGGTCCCCCTAGTGAATGGTGATGTGTGAGAGTGTCAGCATTTGTCTCTGCTATTGGCAGCTTGGATATTGATACTGATATGCATACTGATATTGAACTGAACCAAATAAGCCCATGTTGTTGAATCTATGTTTTAACCTATATTCTTGCTGTTGTTAATTTTTAATTCATGAATCTACTGAGCAAGCGAGGGGAAGTGGCTATTGAAAGTAACTTATTGACATTCTTATAATGAGTCATTGTATTCACACAATTATTGAGAGGTTCTTCAGCTGGGAATGGCTTCAGAAGAGAATTGTGGGACGTTAATATCCACATGGACTCTACCAGTTCTAAAAGGTCCTTCCACATACCTCTTTCCTAGATCTCCTATTACCAGTCTTCCAAATTGTATTCATATTTCTGGCAACTTTCATTTCCAAGCAAAGTGAACAAGCACATGCACTACTCAATGATCTGCCCACCTGGAAGATTTCTCATCTCTATAGCTTTTCTGGGGAATAAGCATAGGTTAAAGAAGTGGCAATGCACAAACACATAATCCATCGGTAGGGTAAACAATTGTTCAAACAACAATTTTGAGCACTGAGCCAATCTTATATATACCATTTCTATTTCATGTAGGTTTTTTGTTGCCCAACCTCAACTTTATGGTTAGTTCATTTTAAGAATGATAGCTATGGTTGCATGGCCACTTGGGGGTCCGATGGTCAAGTGTTTGGCCTCTCTTAGCATCTATTAGCAAAGTAGACTCTTTTTCACAAAAGGATATTAATAATCAATATCAGGAAAAAAACCTGATTTTGTTTCAATACCCAAAAGGTCTACATTATTAATCTCCTATCAGATTTGCAAGATTTTCCAAACTACAAGGCCATTTGCTTCAACCACTTTAGACACCATTGAATTTGCTGCATCATTATGACCAAGCAGCATAGGGAACAGCTTGCAGTGTAGCCTGGATGAGCTAGAGAGTCTACTCTTCTTCTGGAACAAACAAAATTCACAGCTTTAGCAATTACTTGGTAAAAATATTGTAATAGCAGATCCAAAATTAGTATATTTTTGCTTTCAAACATCCAGAAGCCCACCAAGAAGTGGGCCTGTTTCTTTGGAAGGGATATTCAGACATGTCTCACTGAATTTTCAGAAATATGAAAAAGATGGTAGATCCTGAATTTTCATGAGGTGTTTTCTCCTACCTTTCAGCGTGTATGTAAATTACAAAGTTGGCTAGGATATCATCTATTCATAGCTCTCCAATTTTAGTCACTCGATGTCATTAAATGGTAGACCTGTGTGACATCTTCTAGTGTGGTGAAACAGTCAAGGCCCCTGGAAGGAATGCATGATATCACCATGAGAAATGTTAATTAGGGTGAAAGCAAACCAGTTTGGTGTCTTTGCTTATTGAGATAAAACAAAAAGGTATTTTATAACCATTTCTAGGTTAATAGCTGAAATCAAGATGTCACAGCTCAGCTGATTTTTTCCAATAAAGACCACATTGTCTACAACCGTGGCAACTGAAGTCACCACTTGATTAAACTTAGATCTGCCATTCTCCAAACTAGAGCCAACCTCTTCTGGGTGAAAGAAGCAAGTGAAATGGGGATAACAAAGAAATCACTATCCCTACAACTTAACTCTGGGTAACTCTTGGTAAGTGGCTATGACACTCCATTGTCATAATTAAAGCCAGGCTCTCATTTGTCATACCTGGGTCATTTCTTCAGTTGTACAATATAATATGAGTTAAGTTGGCTGGACATCTATTTTATTCATAAAGTTACAATAAATATACACTCCTAGAAAATGGGTAAGCCATATTTGTACTACTTTACTGTTGATGCCTATTATAATCATGTCCACCCTATACCTGGTAATAAGTTCTGTCATTTGATCTCTCTCACTCCAGGATTCCATCATTCCCACTTAAACATAGAACCCATTTCAAGGGCAGTATCATTTCTGTCCAAGATAGGACAGCTTCATCAATGTATTGCTAAATGCCTCATTGAAATAAATACCCTTTGGACTCTCGTAGGAGACATAATTAGAAGTAAAGTGAATCAGATGATAAATCACTCCTCTGTTCATATGCCCCCAAGCTGCAGATTTTACCACATACCAAAGATTCCTTGCATCTCACCTTCATTTTGTGTGAGCCATTATTGAGTCCAGGTTTTAGGCAACCAATCCAGTAGACAGAATCACTCTGAGCTGCTTGGGAAAGCACATTAGATGCAGATTCTAGTGGGTGCACACATATTGGTTAATTTCAACCAATGTGTTTATGATCTTTCTCATCTGGTGAAACTCCCTTCAAATCTATTGCCACACATATTCCCCAGGTTTCAATTGATAAAAATTAAAAAAAAAAAAAAAAAAACACGACATTTTCCCCATGTTTTAGCCTTTTCCTCCTGGTTCACCCTTTGGCCTCTTCTAACACCCTGGGAACTGATTCTAACTCTAGGTCTGAGAGCAGTAAAGTGGCAAGGACAAGCAATGAGGAAAAATGGCATTCCTTATACATGAGTTACCTCAGGCAAGTTAGTTCCCCAAGTCAGGAAAAACTGACCTTTTACAACAGGGATAATGGGCTTCTACTGGCAAGGAGGTTTCATTGGATTTGGACAATCAGTATAGTAACATTAATCTATATCCACCTAATATTTCCATCTGAATTTTCCAGGTTCTCAGTCTTTCCTAATCAATGTCGTAACTTTTACAGAGGAGACCTGGGGAGGTTGTGATTCAGCCCACATTATAATTCAGCAATAAACAAGATCTGACACTGTGCACCTTTTCTTTCTTTTTCTTTTTTCTTTCTTTCTTTTTTTCTTTTTCTTTTTTTTTTTTTTTTTTTTTTTTTTTTTGCCAACAGCAGCCCTGCAGCTACAAGATATAAAAGACTGTGGGGAGTAGTCATGGATGCTTTCTGGGCCTCTGACTTGCCTTGAGCAAAGTATTTAAAACCCTGAGCTGTTGTTTTCTTTCTCTACACATTTCAGTCCAGTCAGAAGGAGCTAGCCTGCCCCACAATTATTATATTTATATTCCTATCATAAAATTCTATTGAAGAAATCACATAGCTCACCAAAACTTTGGCTTTAATAGGTATTTCATTCTAAGTGACCTCAGGTAATAATTTCAGTAGCTGATTTTTTTT
This sequence comes from Puma concolor, assembly GCF_028749965.1. NCBI lineage: Eukaryota > Metazoa > Chordata > Mammalia > Carnivora > Felidae > Puma > Puma concolor. Next base: position 18,870,598 of record NC_141672.1, read on the forward strand.
TTTCCACTGCAAGCCAAGAATTGCTAATGTTCCATTACACAGTGATAGGATTGTCTCTTCTTTCACAACCAGGTTAGGTAACCAATACCAAATTTATATCTTTGAGTAAATAGACTTGCAACCAGTTTGCATTCCAAATACTTCATCCAACAAGAATAAAATGCAAGAGATAGAAATGACTCCAGTATTTTAAACAGGAGAGGATTTAATACAAGTATTAGGTGTGCACAATAGATTAAATGTGCATAATTTTTGGACAGCTTAACAGTTATTTTCTTTGATGTCTTCAGCTCAAGCTTTCATTGTAACAAACCATGATCTACCAACATTCAGAAAAAAACACTATTTTTAAACTATTTCCATGTCACCATGCAAAAATTCTTCCTTCTATTTCCTATTTAAAAGGTGACTTCAAAAAAATCTATTGTTTATAGAGGCTGGCACTAGCCCCAGAAGAAGAGCAAGAAATGGCAAAGGGAGGAGAAGTCTGGGGCCACCCCTTAAACTATTGTATGCAATAACATTTTACTGTAGCCTTTATCTAGAAATCAGGGCTCTCTTGCTATTGGCTCTTGACCTCAGGCATTGGGACACTGATTATAGCTACCTTGTGTGACTGCCTCTGTACCTAAACCCACATATTAATAGGCAGATAGCCTCCACTCCACGATTGTCTTGGAAATTTTGCACGTGTGCATGTAATTTGCAAAGCCTAACTGACATCTAGAATGCTGCATGCAGGGGTGTCCTATACATGTGCTAGATTTCTTCCAGGAAAAAAAAAAAGTATATAAAAGGAATTAGGAATGACAAATAGCAATCAGCCATACCTAAGGGCTTTGTCAAAAAGGTTAACTCTTACACCATGCACCTCAGCATTATATACTACATTCCCTGCTTTTTATCTGTGGGGGGTACTATGCTTTGCAAAGCCCTGCCATTAGTTTCACTTTTGCTTTATTTAGTTTTAGCAGAAATGTTTTATTATCAGGATAGCAAGGCACTACAAGTAAGTCATAGACCAAGTGTACTACAGGTGGGATTATAATATTGCTATCCACATTATGGAGAACTGGATATAGGATGTGCCTTATATGCATTTAAACTCATTTAGAACGTATACCAAATCTATGGGGAAATGATGGCTACAGTTTAAACAACTTGCCCAAGGTCACGTGGTGAGTAAAAAGCCAGGTCAGGATTTCCACACAGGTACTCAGCTATGCTATGGAGAACCCTAAGGTAGGATCTATATTTTAGGAATGTCCCCACTAATTCTCTCAAGCCATATGTGAGAGAGAACAGGAGGTGGTTTCTCAAGATATGTTCACCAGGTTCCTTGAGAGCTTTGCTGTCTTTTAATCAAGGGGCTTGAAGTTCTTTGCAGAGATGCTAGACTCCAACAGAAAAGACAGAGAGAGACCAGTAAGAATCTAGCACATGTATATAGACACAGTAATATTCACAAGGCACATTTATTAAAAAGTAGGAAATTTATGGCAGCAAATTGTTGTGTAATGGCAGAGGTTTTAGTGAGAGAACTAAGTCTCCTTATTATTATTATTAATGAATTCTGTCTCTTCTAATTTGCTTCTTAAAGAAGGCCCCAATGGCTTTTCCAAAGATTAAAGAAAATACCAAAACAATTCTCAAGATGTCTAATATGTGGTATATATACTTTGGTGACTCAATTTGCCAAGGAAAGCTGGGTCATGATCTGCATTAAAATCTGTAATTGCATGATTCTAAATGTAGTCAGCAGGATGGTTGGGTCATTAATCCACTGACTACCTTGCTGTTCTGATAAAATATACAGTTTGGGGAATAAAGTGCTCAGACTGGTCATTTCCAGATCTCTTTGGATTAATCTTCAGGATGGCCTACCACAGGCTCATCGCAGCATCAGCACTAGTTAGGTAATTAGGTAATAATAATAACTGCAAGAAAACTCACTAGTAAAGTAGCGAAATGAGGGGAAACACCTGATTTGAAATCCTAAGCCCTGTGTTTCAAAGCGTCAGAGCTGACTCCATCGCTTACGGTCACCAATTCTCTCAGGGGGCTTCAGTTATGGCATCCCTGAAATGGGAGATGCATATAAGGATAGCAAAAAGTTTCTAAGTATAAATTCTGCTAAGCACTCTAATCCTAGCCAAAATCATAAGAGAAAATTCAGCAGCCCTCCAATAGGGTTGAGACAAATCATTCATTGCTACCACTCCTTGGGCATATTAAAAAAGTCAGTAGCAGAAAGGAAAATCAAAAGTCTTAGGATTTCTGCTGGAGTCCCAGAATTCTACTTGCATCTATAGAACGTAAATTTGGAGCCTAGAATACCTGATAGCCTTTAGTGCTTATCCTCTGCCTGCCCATGTGGGCAACTGCTTTCAAGAAAAGCTGCTCATTCTCAGGGCACTTGGGTGGCTCAGTTGGTTAAACTTCCGACGCTTGATTTTGGTTCAGATCATAATCTCAAAGTTCGTGGGATCAAGCCCTGCACTGGGCTCTGAGCTGACAGCGTGAAGCCAGCTTGGGATTCCCTCTCTCTACCTCTCACCTTCTCTCTCTTCTCTCAAAACAGATAAACACTAAAAAAAACCCTGCTTATTCTAAACCATAAACTACTCCAAAAAGAATTCAACTTTTTTATTCCCATCAAGATTTTGTCCACATAAGGAGAAGATGTGCTCATAAACAACTTGCCATCCAGATAGCTGCATTTGTCAAGTGGCATTATGTCTGAAAGAAGGAAACTGGGCCAAAGTGAGTGAGAGTCACCCATGTTCCCGGCATTCAGCCAATGACTGAGCAAATTCCTGGGATTTTTCAGGTATGGTTGAAATAATTGGATCATGAAAAAACATTTGTTACAGAGTAGAGACCGCCTGCTCTGGAAATTCTTTTCAGTTTACTTTAGTTTTTGTCTATCCACAGAAAACACTTGTTCTCATGAAACCAGTAACCAAAGGGTCAATGGGACTGATCTCAGCTGCATACTAATAAATGCAACTGCAAATTTTTACCCCATCTTTTTCCTTTGCCTTTAAATTTCTCTGCCTCTCTTCCTTCTGGGAGGTGGGTTTCAGGCTTGCCCTCCTGTCTCCTTCTCCAGCCGCCTCTCCAATAGACCCTTTCCTGCCATACACGGGATTTCTCAGTGATTACCTCTGCCGTGCATCAAGCAGACAGAGTTAGATTTAGCTAGACTAACACACCAAGCATTTCGATTGCCTTTTCCAAATATCTTTTTCTCTTCATATAGAGTTGATAAACTTTCGTTTCATGTGGCTTCAAGGAATTGAATGTTAACTGTTCTTTTGGGGTTTTTTTTGGTACCTTGTGTGTTTTTCTTAAATTTTTATGTTTAAGGTATATTAGAGTTATTTTCTTAGAAATTTGACAATCATCAGAGATGGAGAAAGGTTCAATATTGATCAACTCACTAGGTTTGCCATAAACATGCAATCAAAGTTGGACCTCGTGAGTACATGTTGATGTACGTCATTCAAATTCACAGAACTAAATGGTCAGAGGTTATAACGTGAAGTTAATTTTATTTCATATTGTTCAATAAATAGGGGACACCTTTGGGCTCAGTCATACCCATTCATGTGATTATAGTCCTACCTCTGGTGACATTTAGCCTTGAGCAGAAGTGTGAAGCAGGCCGTGGTGGGTTGGTTTCTCAGGGAATCAGACTTGCACACAGACTAGCATACAAGAGGCTTATTAGAGAAGGCTCGCTCAACTGACACGAGTGAAAGGGATGCGTGAAGAGGAAGGACAGCGTAGAGGGAGAGGTGAACTGGTGATGAAATCTCAGGTGAACCTGCAGCCCATTTGTGAACCAAGTTGCCTACCAGTCATCAGGGAAGGTTGGCAGCCATGGAAAGAGGGAAGAAGCTCAGCGAATACGCTCTCTTCAGCCTCAAGCTTTCTACTAACAGCACCAGTGCACTTCATGGAATGCCAAACATACAGGTGACCTTTGCCCTCCTTAATGCTGCCCCCAAATTTGGGATCCCTTTCAGTGGCTGTCCATCCTAGTGGCCTGTGCTCCAAACTCTGCCATTTCTCCTTTTTCCAACCATACTCCGTTGTCTTTTGTCCCATCCTCTACTGGTAATTGCTATATTTGGGTAAGACACATATGCCCAGCCCCCATCATAATGGTTAGTATACATTCTACATCTTGAAAACATAGGTAACCTGTACCCATTTGGCGAGGATGCCTGGAATCAGAGGAATGAAGAAACTGGTGGGAATTTCAAACAAAGTGAAGGATGACAGAGCGAAGAGTAAGAGCCATAGGGAATTTAAGCTTTAAAAAAATTTTAATCAAGTTTATTGATTTATTTTGAGAGAGAGAGAGAGTATGCACACTTGCACGTGCGTGAGATGGGCAGGGGCAGAGAGAGAGAGGGAGAGAGAGAATCCCAAGCAGGCTCCACGCAGTTGGCACAGAGCCTGACATGGGGCTTGATCCCACAAACCTTGAGGTCACGACCTGAGCCAAAATGAAGAGTCTGACTGAGCCACCCAGGTTCCCCTAAGTTTTTTGTTTGTTTGTTTTGTTTTCTTTTTTGGCACAGTTACATAGGTACGTATGGTTAACTCTGTTGTTGCTAATGTGGGGAGACTACATCATGAAAAATTTGCAAAAGTGCATGCCCATCAGCTCTCCCACAGACACCCACAGAAGCTCAAAAGGCAATGCCCACGTTTTAAAACTTAATTTAAATCAAGCAATACATGAGCATGCCTGGTTGAAATGTGGATGGGTGGATCCACACTCAAAGCTATGTCACTCCTGGTCGCATGAGATAGTACCTCTCTCTATCTCAGGATCTCATGAAAGAACAGACCGTGGGGTGTCTGTATTCATTACAGGAGCACAAGACAGCATTTTGTTCTATGAGGGGTGATAGAAAAGGAAAGAGACAGGAAATGACAGAAAGAAGATGGATGGAATTAACATAGCTGAGCGATCACTAGGTACAAGGTACTGTGCTGGTAACTTTAAATGAATTCTCACGCCAACACAATGATAGGGGTTTTTTTATTATAGCACTTTAGATATAAGATACCAAATATTAAAGTGGTTAATTATTTGGCTAGGGACACAGCTGGTAAGTCAATGAGCCAGTATTTGAACTCTAAAACCATTGCAATTTCCACCATCATATATGCTGTGGATTCTCAAATAACTTTTAATAAGAGCAGTTCAAATTTCTAGTACTTGAATGGTTAATATTTTTCCCCTAAATGTTTATTTATTTTTGAGAGAGAGACAGAGTGCAAGCAGGAGAGGGGCAGACACGCACATACACACACACACACACACACACACACACACACACACACACACAGAATCTGAAGTAGGCTTCAGTCTTCAAGCCATCAGCACAGAGCCTGACGCGGGGCTCAAACCCACAAACCGCGAGATCATGACCTGAGCCAAAGTTGGACGCTCAACCGACTGAGCCACCCAGGCGCCCCTGGATGGTCAATATTTTAAACTACTTGTTAATTCTTTTGATAACTTCTTGGTCTCGATGTTTCTTTTTTATTACATTTTCTAAACTAAACCTGATTATCTTGTACCCATGCCACAAATGATTTGTATATGTAAGTGTGCTGATTCGTGTACCTACAAAACACATTGTGTGTTTTTCCCTAAAAATGCATTTCACACCCCAGTTTATTTGCCCATACTTTAATCACTGCTCTGTAAAACATTTGTGTGTGTGTGTGTGTGTTTTTCATTTTGTTTTTGATGGGGGCTTTTTGTCCATTAACATGGTAATTTTATGTAAACATTTTCTATCTTTCTTCCCTATGCTGGTTTGTTTGTTGTTTACTTTTCCAGTTGCACTGGCTTGCACTGGCTTTCAGGTTACACTACAATAGACTCACTTTGTAGTAATTCTTTCATTAACGAAAGCTTTGTTAAAATAAATTATTTCAAAAGCATATCTCTGAAGTTTTGAATTTCCTTCACTATGCAAAATTGGTTAACAATTACGTACTTTTCCCTCAGATGACTTCATCTTTGATTTACTTGTAAGTTCTTAAACTGCCAGGCAGAATTTTAATGTTTGGAAAAAAATACTATTAAGTAATTTTGTCATATTTGCTTTGATAAATTCCTTTAAAATGCGATTTTGGTCCTTTACAGAGGTAGCATAAGGCTTAACTAACTTTCGAAAATAATTATTGTACTAACTTGGTTACATTTTACTAAATTCTTTTCATAGAAGTAACAAACTTTTAAAAATTCCATAACAAGGACATAATGAATAAGTGAGCTTGTTAAAGAAGTGAACAGATAATGAAACCTCGATCTGAGTCCCAAGGATCACTTTCTAAGTACATAGCTACAAGCTATTTATTTAAAGTGTCCATCATTAGATGGTATAAATTATTGGAAAGTCTGCATTATATAAACATCCTTAATAAAGCAATGTTTCATTATTAAATTCAGATGTATGATGTGATCAATTAAAGCTATTGCTTACTGTCTGGGATTCTTAGGCAACCACTTTAAGGTAAATATTTTCAAATTAACATCCTTTGCTACCTGGTAAGCCATGGCTTTATAAATGTATTGATGGCCCTGGAAAGAAGTATTTTCTAATTGTTCTAAAAACTCTTTCTTTATTTTTAAGACCACGATTGTATATTTTTTCAGGGTTCAAAGATAAGAAGTGGCACAGTCAGTGTTAAAATCTGTTCTATTTCATCAAAAATAAAGTACATTTATCATTCAGCATTTTCCTGGGTATTATCATAATTTCTTTTCTGTTGAATATTTAAAGTTTAATAGCTATTACATAAAAGGCTTACAAAGATAGAAGATGCACTCAGTATTTTAAGAAACAATCTTGTTTTATACAAGTTTTATTGTAGGGAAATCTATCTTTAATAATTTTTTATCGAAATAAAGTATTTTATAAATATGTCTACTTAGTAACATAGTTTGAATTTCTCTCTTTTGAGGGAAAGATAATTGAGTTAATAAGAATGAGCTTTGTTTCCACTTGCTTCTCTTTCTATTCATTTGTCATTTTTCAGCCATGATGAGCTTGAATGAATCTGTTACTGCACTGAACACTTGACATAAATTATCTCATTGACTCTTCACAAGTACTGTTACCCTATTTCACATATGAGGAAAATGAGGTTTGGGAACATTAATAACACACAGGTATCAAGTGGGAGCTCTTTGTGATTCCAAGGCTCTTTTCATACTTGTGCATGATGCTTTCCAAACATATTGAGTTTACTGTTGCTGTAACTAATGGGGCACATGCTAGTCTTTGTAATAAAGTCAATGAAATGGAATTTTTGCATGCTCCCTGTTTTCTCTCCCATACATATCTTCCTGAAATTCATGAAAACACATGGCATAAATCAGCCCAATTCACTATAGCTAAGCTTCATGGAAAATTGACAAGAATGAAACAGAATTGAGAGTCCAAAAGAACTTAAGAAATCAACCAAAGTCTTGCGCTCTCAACGAGAAGAAATAGGCCAGAGAGATGAATGGTCTGACCCATGATCCAAAGGAGATCCACGGTGTGTAATCCTACTTTGTGGATATTAATTCCCCATATTTTCAGAAAGCGCCTGACATTGATTGAACACTTTAGTGTGTGCCAGGCACCTTGCTGTATTGTTGCTGCTGAGGTAATTATTCTAATTACCTCAAGGACCGATGAGGAAATAGAAGCATAAATACGCTCAAGGAATGGAGCGTAGGAATGGAGCAAGGAAAACTCTGGACAGATTCGAACTCAGAATCAGAGGGGTTCATCATGTTCAGTAAGCCCCATACAATAGGCTGTATAGAAACTGGTGCTTTCTGTCAGAGGTGATTGGCCTCCATTACAAAGCAAATGGTTCCCTCTTATTCAAGATCCACTAGTGGAGCACACTGTATTCCAACTAGTAAGAGTCAATATGTAAAAAGTTAACAACAGAAAAAGCCGGGAGGCAAGCTATCAAAACAGACACCAGCCCAAAGAGAAGAGAAATTGGCTATACACCAGGGGAATGCCAATATTGACTTCTCCCTGCCGAATAGCTGCCCCTAAACCAATTAAACTCTGCAGTCAAGGACTAGAAGAGAAAGCATTTTTCCCTTAGCATCTGAATGGCTAACCTTCTGCCTTTATTAAACAAGGAAAGGCAGGATAAAAGGAAAATAATGCTAATATAGAGCCCAAATGAGTGACCTGTTTTGAGCCTGTTTTCACTACCATCAATTACCATGCACCAAAGGAAAAAAGAACATGACCTATTCAAAGAGGACGTATGCCTCTTAATTACGAGATTACAAAATGAAGAATGACATTGATTGCAAAAAGTAACTGGGTGACAGATGGTAGACTGTCACATCTACACTGCAGAACCATTAACATGCTCTTCCATTTGGTTGTTACCAGCCCCGCTATCTGCCAACCAAGTGCCGGTATAGATCCTATGGTTGGTTATAGTAAAACGAAATAAAACCATGTCATTTAACATTATAGGTTTTTGAGCAGAAAGTTATTATCTTGCTTTTTTTTTTAGTTTTAATTTCCCAATGTCTTCTGAACACTCATTCTAAGAGCACATTTGATACTTCTGTGCTAATTTTTAGCAATAATCACATGTATGTGTATTCTGAAGATCAGAGAGGAAATATGTTAGCTACACTACAAAGAAGTCTATTCTTTTTCCGTTCAACAGTGATGCTCAATGGTCCCACCCATCATGAGACAGAGGACCTGGTATTGTTCTGTGCTACCTTATGGCGCCTCACTTTCCCTAACTTTTCCAGTAAAAAAAAAAGTAGAGAAAATGGAAAACTCCCTGTTGGACTGTATTGATAATGGTTGTACACAATTATGTGAAATTTGGGATGCTAATTACCTTTGAATACATGACTCTTGTATAATGCTGATCTTAATACTCATGAACTTGGGTGTCTTCATATAAAGTGGGCAATATGTCACTCTGTGCTTGTGAAAGAGGTCTGTCTGAAAATATATCATGTCCAATGCCATTTATTCAATGCTTGCCGAGTCTGACAAACTGTTAACTGCTCTACATACGTGCACTTCTGGCAACCCCCATATGTGTTAGACTTCACTGTCTCCATTTCAGGTAAAGGAAACTGATGACCATAAAGTATAAATTATTAACAAAGCCAACTGGCAGAGACAGGTTTCCAAAATAAGTCAGCCTGTTTCAAGTTTGAGGTTTTAATAACTACCACCTCCACTGCATCATTCTTTATGGGAATATCATTTCTAGAAAAGAACTATTTATTTGTAGAAAAAATAATCAAGATAATACAATGTGGACCTCTAAATGATACATGCCATATTTTAGGTATAAGATATGACACAGTGAGTATCGACTGTCCCTTTTGATATTGCCGATGCAAACAAAAAATTAATTTACTTTTTTACACGTGAAAACTTCATCATGCCTAGCAAAGTGTCAAAATGTTTTACTTTGACTTTATGTCTATCCATACTTTGTGTACTTCTCATGATGATGGCATCTGGTAAGAAAATTCTTTAAGATATGTCTTCATATGCTTTTTTGCAAGTTAGCTCAGAGTTTTGGGGTTTTCTGTAAAATATAAAAAGGATGTTCTTCAAATCATTTGAATAGTTCTCTCAGCCTTCCTTGTAGGTATAAACATATCCTGATTTCATAATAAAGTTTTCAAATCAGATAAATGTGTGCTCAACAAATAATCACGAAAACAAAATTTCTCTAAAAATAGTCATGGGTAAACAAAAGATTTTTTTAGGAAATGTATGTTTTGTTTCTTGTAGAATTCATATCATAGCTTCTGAGCAAGTCTAATTCTGCATATCCAGAATTCCACCAATCATTCGGAGGCTTTTAAGAAAGTCATCCAGCTGTAGGAGGTTGACAGGGTAGCTGTTATTTGAGCTGCTGCTGTTTGGGGACACCTGACATCACTTCATTGTCCCATGTGCTCTGTTCACATTTTACCCAAAAGCATGTACGAGACACCTGCCCAGGGCTGGACACTGTACTTACTCATCACTGGATGAGATACAAAAATTGCCAGAGTCTGTCCTCTGTCTCCGGGGGGTTAAAATATAGGCATGAAACATACCCATGAAAACCCACAAAATATAGATGCCATAAAGAAAAGTATTTTAAAGTTATATTAACTGCACAGAGGAGTCAGATAGTTGACAGATGTGATTTGAGAAGCGTCCCAAAGGTGGGGGCCACTTGAGTCATATCTTAAAGAAGGAACAGTTCACCAAGCAAAGGAGAAAGTGAATGTCATAGGATAAACAACGTCGAGTAAAGCTACAGCAGTATGGAAGAGTTGACATTTCTTAGAGATAGACTGTTGGTTGATTTCAAGTATCTATCTAGTCCAGAGAACATAATGAATGAGGAGGACATACTAGTAAGGAATGCCAGAGAGTAATGTATATATGACACATTATGTCATACAAAGAGCTTGAATTCTCTCTTAAAACCATGGTAATGCCTTGTCACAATCAGGCATTATTTATAGACTATTATACCTTGTCCCACGGCGTGTAGGAAAGATGCAGGTGGACTAGAGAATACAGGAAGGGTCTTAACCATGTCAGAATTAGGAAACGGAGAGGAGAAAAAACATTTGAGAAAGCATGTAAGTGCCGTAAGTAGAACTGCTGTATGATTACTTAAATGTAAGAGTGCGAGTGCTCAAAGGAGGCAAAGAGACAGGAAAAACTTGGCCCATGTGTTGAGTACCATAACTTTCAGGAAAGATTTCTGATGATGCCAAGTTTGCTGTCCCAGAAAGCAATCTTATTCAGCACCAAAACTTACCAGGCTTCATCAAATAGTTGCTAAATGAAAACAAAACTAAACTAACAAAGGCCCATCCTACCCAAACCAGGGAGTTTAGCAGAATCTGAACAAGCATAATTTGATATTTGGTTAGGAATAGATTGACCCAATATGGAAGTTGATTATGTCACAGAAATGACAAGAATCTCCTTAAGGATGTAATGAATTTTTCATTTAGTTTAGACTTCACACCAAGAAAATGGGCAAACGGGTTCATCAATTGGGGTGTGTGTGTGTGTGTGTGTGTGTGTGCTAAAAAGACCTCTGTTTTTAGAGTGTACCATTACAGATGCTTTATCCTTAACTTTCCATATAACTAATAAAAACAAAGCTCCTACAATATCCTCTAAAGCGCACATTTTCTACTTGTGCTATCAAAAAAAATTGTAAATCTAGGAGCCAGTTTGCTAAGGCCCTAATAGATTCTGACATATGAGCATCTTCAGCAGGATCTACAAAATACTTCAAGCAACCTCTCGAGTAAGAAACAAACTCATTACTAAAAATAACCTCACTCAAGTCCGTTTAATAGTTCTTTCAGCTCACCCCGTGGGTGTAGGCATATCTTGATTCCATCTGAAGCTTTCAAGTCAGATAAATGTGCAGCCACCCAATAATAACAAACACAGAATTTCTCTAAAAAAAAAAACAGGAATAGGATTTGAAAGACAAATATTTTTAGGTTTTTAGAATGTTTCCTTGATTTGCCACAAACAATAATTAATATATGTGTCCTCAGAGTGATGTTGTGATATCTCGATCATCACAAATTTTAACCGTTGACAATGAAGTTGTCCTGAAGGCTAGTCCATCTCAAAGCTAGTCAATTTAAGAGGCGAGAAAGTACTTAAGAGTCTAAGAATTATGTTTGGGGTTAACGCCCGACTCTGCCATTCACAGGTTTTATGATCAGGGACGAATCGCTATACTTCTTGGGAAGTTTTACATGCTGAAAAGCTAAGATGAAACACCTTACATAGTTGAAGACAAAATGTGACCACATGTATCAAAGCATTCTAAATGTGGCATTACATTGGTGCTCAAGAATTGTCAGGTGCCATTATTTATTGTTTTAGATTAATTTATATTCTGGTGCCCAGCGGAAATTTAAAGTTGCATGTCTAATTACCAAACACAATTCCTAAATGTTCAATTACTTAGTATATGTTTGAAAATTTGATTCAAATTCAATTCTAATTTCATCAACGCACCATCACTTTGCGTCATCTATTAAACACCAAAATCATCTAATATATACAACAAATGCATCATCAAATGTATCAAGAAGTACGTCTATTTCTTTTGTCACCTTAGGTACTCTGTTGAGGTTGAGAGAATGTAAAATTATTACATGGTCTCTGAGACTCCGGGATGTGTTCGAAAACAAGCTTCTTGCACAATCTGTGAGCTCCTTAGTGGTAGAGTCATATTTTTCTCTGAATCCCCAAAAGAACCTAACATAGAATTCTGTAGAAGGTACATGAAAAATAAATACTTTGGGTGAACAGACAGATTTCTTTAGGAACACAGGGAAGTAGAAGGTGTGCTTGACTTGCCTAAGACTGTATTTTATTCTTCTACAAAACTTCTGAAGTCAGCCAAATGCTGACTTGTAATAAACTTTTTTTTTTAATGAATTTTATTCCTTGACTAAGGGTCTGGTCTTCACAGAATAAGGTCTGCAATTCTTGGTAAAAGTAACTGAGAGTTGCATGGACATTACTTGACACAAAATCTCCCAAGCGTAATAGAAATCACCAGTGACCACTGTCTTGCATACTTAATTTTCCAACATAGATTCTAAAATAATTAATACTAGTTAACTGAAGTGTCGTGATTTTGTTTCCTGATTTAATCTCTGTCAAATACATTATTAAAGAGTTAGAGGAAAGGGGTCTGGCAAAATCGTGAGAATAATCCGAGTTGAACTGGAGCACGTGAATAGATACATTTTCATGAGTGCTCATTAGAAGTATGGGTGCATGAGCTATAAACAAATCTGAAGTAGAAATGTACCATGGGAATTCTTAAGAAAAATTGACATTTTAAAACCAATAGTGTATGTTATGAAATGGGGGGGGGCTATTCTGATTGGATAACTACATTCATATTTATCTCTATCCTAAGCAATACAGATTTCACAAATACAAAACGATATTCTTGATGTATGGTGTATACTGAAAAGATATGCAGACAAACACACAAGTTAGTCGGGAAGTAGAAAAGAACATGAAGATTTCATATAAACCCCTCACACACACAAAAAAGGTTAAATGGCTTTAAAAACAGAAGTTGTCTTCAAGGTAGGAGAAAAGGAAAAATCCTATCACCTCCTTTATTCCTGCCACCCTCATGCATCATCAGGAAGCCTTCCACATTAACAATTTCTCTTTCACATTAACAATGCAAGTGTTGGCTATAACCCAATGAACTTACTCAGATAAACAAAATGTGGTTTTCTTTTAAAATAAGCCTTTACTGAATATATCAACAAGGTACTGTATAGTGTAGAGTGAAGTTTGTAATTAACAAGGTGTGCGGCATGGTAGGTCTCAGAGGACGTGTGATGCAGAAATCTTCCAGACCCTTGCAGTCCCTTGTTATGAGAACACACTAAACATAAACCAGAAGGAAATCAACATGTGGTTCAAACAAACCATTGGGATTAACTTTTGGTGAATATATACTGGTCTTAGAGGGACAGACAGTGGTGACGCCTTCACCTTGCCTCAAAAAGTTATAAATCTTATATCCCATGGACATCTTCATAAATGCCTCAGTGTGCATGTTTGTGTGTGTGTGCACATACGTGTGTGTTGCATACTAGTTTAAAAATGCCTGTTATGATGGCCTTGCTTTGTGCTCTTCTGGTGGATGATGTGCCTCTAGAAAAAGAAAAATGAAAACTATAGCAAAAGAATCTGATCGGTTTGTTGTAACAACAGTATCATACATGGACAAAACTTTCTCCCCACATTCTGTGACAAGCATCCCCCAGTGGTCAATTGTCTTATGGCCCTGATGTAGAAATCAGAGAAGGATGTAAGCCATAGCTTTCTTCATTAGTATTTTGACTTTTTAAAAAAGAGCATCAGGTCAGTTTTGACAAGAGTAAGAATTAGGAGAGCTGTTTGTTTGTTTGTTTTGTATTTGCATTGCCCTTTGCGGCACAAAGAAATTGCTTTGCACTCCCATGAAGCTGGAAAGGTAAATCATGGGCAAAACTGTTCTTGTTCTAACGTAAAACTCAATGTCTCCTTGTTGTAGGGTAGAGAAAAATGCTGTAAACAAAGAAATTGATGAAAACTAACCAGTTCACTGTCAAAAGGTGATCTGCCTCAGCCGTTCCCTGTAACTTTTGCTTGCATTGGGTGTTCTGCTCACCGCATGCAGAGCTGGTTCTCCACGTGGGGAAGTAAGTTATGATCTTGGGAAGTGACTAAGACCATCATGATCGGCACTGGTAGGAAACGGAGCCTTAAAATTAGCGACTTCATTAATATTTTTTGCCAGACTGGTCACAATACAGCAACACTGTTTGTTTTTTTAAACCTTGGGGAACATTATCTTATATATTTCCAACAGACATCCAGGTAATTAGAAATCACATTATTTCTCAGGGGATAGAATGCTTTCCACTTCTCATACAAGGAAACCGGGCAGGGAAACACACTTTTTGTCTCTGCCTGTGGCCATCCGTTGTGATGAACTGCTAATGTATTTGACAGTTTTGAGGGGAGCACAGAGCCTCTCCCTGTTCAAACACATCTCCCCACAACAAGCAGGTATTAATGACAACCCTGGGAATGAATAACGATCAATAACATCTGTGTGATCACGGCTACACCTCTCACTCTTAGAATTTCCTCTGCACGGTGACAGTTGCCTAGCTCTGAAAGTGGCCGTGTGTTATCTGAAATCAGCTTGTTTGGTCAAATAGCATCCAATTCTATAAGCCAGGGTGTATGTCTTGTTGGTTCATGGTCCTGGCCTGCATCTTCAACTGTGACTCTTCCTAATCTCAAAGTACATAACAATGGCAGCAAGAGAGGCTCCATTAGAGGGTAGATGTTTCAGCAAAACACACTTCCCGCGATTGAAGATGCCAATCAAAGCCTAAGCCAACACTGACGGTTGGTTATTCAGCAGTTTTCCTAAGACACGTAAGACATTACAAATTCCGTGATGGGCTTCCTATCCTGGCGTGAGAGCCCCAGGTATGCTATGACAAACGAGACACTGATCTTATTTTTAGCAGCCTCCGTCATACTGTGCGCAAGATCAAAGCAAAGACTGTAACTAGGTTCTATCTCTTCAGGAACGTCTTTTAGCAGAGGCCCCTTCACATGACTAGGACTTCATTGTACCACTCAAGCCCCAAATAATTCTGTGAATCCCACAAGACATCATAGAAACTTTTCCAACATCGGTCTTGGCTCGAAACTAAAATGTTTCAGCAGCCAAATATGATGCTGGGGGTTAGATACACAATATAAATAAACGAGCATGATTATTTTGTGGATAAAAGAGAAAAAAAAACCCTCAAAAGTCAAAGTACCATAATGTGAACACATAGTTTTATCTACACAGCCAAGGAGAAGACAACAGTGGAAGGGAATTATCCAGTTAAATACACACAACCCCATGTCATTGTCCTGAATGGTAGATGGCTTACTGTTAACACTGATCACCTTCACAGACTGTCTTGTCCCTTTGCTGTGTGGAATTAGCTTTCAACAAGCAACAGCCAGATTTTGCTAGCTAATAAACTCATATGGAAACCTAAGTCACTTTAGAATTAATTCAAATTAATTAACAGCTAATTTCAGTTCAACTGACTGCTGTTTCGATCTTGCCTCTACAACATTATAACTTCAGTTATATGTTCTGCTTATTCTGAGGGACAAGGGAGATTAAAACATATAAGTTGGGGGGTACATTATTAAAGAAAATAAAGCTCTTACTATAAAGAAAAACTTGCATAGCGTTTTATACCTAAACTCTTACAAAGAAGACACATCACAGTTCTATTTTGTTAAAAGTGAGAGACAGAGAAAGAGCGAGAGAGAAAGCCAAAATGAGTGTGACATCAATTTCACAGGTCCCTAAAAAATGGCCAGTGGTAAAGGAAATCCACAACACAGGGCAGAATTTGATTTTAAAAGGAATTTTCCAATGGTGTGTTTTTTTAGTTAATGTAGGTGATCGATAGCCCTTCTACATCTACGGGATGAAAAGGAGTGAGTTATACATACTTTGTGAAAATGGGCATTGCTTTGAAAATATCTAGAATTAAGCACAGACATCCCTCTCTTCTCTATGCCCTCTGCTCTTTGCCCACTCTGCCAAGATTAGGGGAAGGAGCCTGTGCTCTCTGACTTGTTCCATGTGATCCTACTAATGTAAGATAGATCATCCCTCCACAATTCCGAAAGAAGAGGGACATCCGAGACTGAGAGGGAATAAATGAAATTTCAAAAATGGAATAGGATGAACATCGGTCCAAGGTGGAAACTCAGTATTGCTTTAAAAAAATACATTATTTCAGCCAGCTTTGATATGTCCTTATAGAATTATCAGCAGAGAAAATTAGTATACATTTTAAAGTGTATAAGTATATATGGATATTTTGTGGACCCGAGACTGGGATCTCATTTTCTCTTTCAAAGTTTAAGCAGAGTGGGGGGAAAAAATCTAGCATAAACGGCTAGTTACGAAAATATAGGTGAGGTGATTGGAAGACAAATTTGCAAGGGGATAAAGGTATTAATTCAAGCTATTTCAACATGATACTAACAAAGTCGTTTGATGAAGTGTAGCAGAATCACTGACCACTTGCTTTTGTCTAAATGGTACCAATAGTTGTTAAATAACAAGTTTAGTATATTCCAAACACTGATCCCTTGTTGGTCTAAATATCATGTTGACATAGCTGTGGTGAATCTACCCAAATAATTCTCATTATCAAAAATAATTCCATTCAATATAATTCTTCCCGTTATTTTATTAGCTTCTTCTAAAAAAGTATTCTAGAATATATCTCTGTTGAATGTGATTCAACCTGACATATAATTTGAATAGTAACACTTTTAAAGGGAGTTTTCTTGCTGGAACATCCTATCTGTCCCTGAAGATGGCCGGAATCAGACTCAAGTCTCTAACTCTGTTATCACATAGGATCAGGGAGGTGTGAGGGGTGATTTTTAAGCTCCCAGTCAGAAAGCCAACCCCCGGGTTTGAAGTTCTTTTCAAAGCCCACATCATTTTCTGGATTCTGCCAGGTTCGGTTAACTTATCTTACAGGAACGGGCTTCCTCGTGATGCTTTCTAGATTTCCTGCTTTGGGTCAAATCAGGGTAACTACCTCCTTTCTTCTACTTTGAAATTTTTAACTTTCCTTCCACACCAGGAAGTATAGAAATAGCATAAAGATATCTATCTGGGCCATTCCTTGTTTTCCCCATGTTGTGTAGCCTACCCTGATGAATCCGTTTCCATGTGCCTTTTCATCTGACCACCAACCATAAGAAAGGAATTTATTCTGACAGCTTCAACAGTAAAATGGTGAATGTGCATCATGAGGAAGAATCACTCCTTAGCCTTGGCATTGGGTTCTCATGGTACAACCCTGTACAGTACTTCAGCAACTATTTTTTTTTTTAAGATTTAAAAAGCAAAGAGTTACAAAACTGTTTGTCATTAACTTGAAATAGAAAAGATAGCACTTTTTTCTTTAAATCCCATTATATAGTACACCGTATAAATTACAGAGTATGCAAATGCACAAATGCATCTGGGCAACATTTATCAAATGTAATTCGTGTGTCTTTCGGTGCACACACGTGTGTGTGTTCTCCAGAGTCTTACTGTCCGCCTTTATAACGCTGGACCTCTGGCTGTCACGTGTGGCAGTGCTCCAGGTCTGGCACACTGCTGTTACAGTATCGCATGTTGTTGGGGATATGGCAGTCCGTGTAATTAATGCCCCCGTTTGGGGTATAAAGGGGCTGCAGTCTGAAATCTCCTTTAAGGAGCTGATCGTTATTTAAGGAGACGATCTGAAAGCTGGTTTCTGTCATCTCCAGGATGGAATTGTCTTTCTTGGTGCCCGCCTCGCAGTAGTCGTCTTTCCGCCGCCCTCGGTTGTATTTCCACTTCTGGGAGGTGTAGCGCCCCTTTTTGTGCATGTGCCAGCAAAAGACGCTGAGCAAGACCACGAGCACAAATATCACCGCGCCCCCGATCAGGCCCGCCAGCAGAAAAGGGGAGCCCATGCTGCGGGAAGTCGTCTGCTCGTGGCTGGAAGCCGTGTTGCTGCCATTGTTCAAATACGAGGCATGGGTGGTGGCCTCGGAACAAATGGTATCTTCCACAGCTCGGTAGTTAAAAGCATCCAGTGGCACTAAACAAATCCGATAGGTGGATCTGGGCTCTAAATTAACCAGGCTCAAGTGCTGTTTCTCACCGCTGACTATGCGTTCCTGAACAATGCCCCCTACTAAACTGTGGCCCATTTTCACCCACGTGAGTTTGTATGCCATCACGGTAAAGAGAGAGAGCCAGCTGACTTGGATGGACGTGTCATTCACAAAATGGATAGAGAGTTGGATCCGTTCAGAAATAGGCGGGGTCACTCTTTCTCTGCCATCCCAGTCAGGGATCGTGGGAAGTTTGGCTGTGGTGGGAGTCAGAGGCATGTAGCTTCTGCTAGGGGTTGGGACAGAGAGCGTGGAAGGCTGGGTCGTTGGCGAGGCTGTACTTGGAGCTGGGGTAAAGACGGGCAGCCCAGGGGTCGTGGTGGGGCATGACAAAAGATTCATATTCAGCTCCCTGACAGCCATCCCCCGGACTTGCTCGGGCCCTTGGCACATGAAACCTCGCACGTTGAGAGATGAAGGGATGTATTTGAGCCATTCCGTGACCCACTTAATACTGCAGTCACAAAACCAGGGGTTATTCCGAGCAGTGAGCTGCTTCAGGTTGGAGAGATTATCAAAGACCCCTTGAGTCAACACTCGCAGTTGATTGTTGGATATGTCCAGGCGTTCCAGCTTGCGCAGATTTGAGAAGGCTGTCAAAGGGATGTGGTTGATCTGGTTGTCCTGCAGGTAGAGCCTGATCAGATGTGTACCTGGGAGATCAGGAGGGGGGTGAGAGAGTGAATTCCGAACAATGGAAAATTCCTTGAGCTTGGTGAGATGACTGAAGGTGCCCTCGGCAATGCCCTTGTTAGTCAGGAGGTTCCCATCCACGATCAGACGCTCTAAGCTCGTGAGGTTCTGAAAGGCCATGTCTGATATGACAGCGATACGATTTTCATCCACTCTCAGCTCTTGCAAATCCACAGGAAGCCCAACGGGCACGCTGCTCAGGTGATTCTTGGATAGGAACAACAGTTTGAGGCTCACGGCCTCCCGGAAGGCCCCATCTTCCACCCCCACCGTGGATATCGAGTTGTCATCCAGGTGAAGCTCTTCGAGCTTCAAGAGCTGGGCGAGAGCAGCCCGCGAAATGGTCTGAATGTTGTTTTCCTGCAAATGGAGGACTCTGACGTTCTTGGGAAGGTTCATGGGGAATTCATCCAGTTGGTTGCCATAAAGGTAGACCGTGTGCACCGACCGTACATTGTGCAGTTCTGCGGGAAATCCAGCATTATTAATTTGGTTGTTGTGGAGGTAGAGTACGGTTACGCCCTCCGGGATCCCAAGAGGCACTGAGGTCAAGCTTCGCTCGTTACAGTAGACAAAGTTCCTGTCGCAGCGGCACACGCTAGGGCACGCCAAGGTTTTTGACATTTGTGAGTACAGCCCCAGGGAAATGAGAAGCCAAGACTTCAGGAAAAAAGCCCCATGGCTGGGCCACTGTGTGGTCTGTAGGCCCATTTCTGAAGTACGGAAACAAAATACAAGGTGGTGGGAAAGTAACAAGAAACAAAACCAAAATGACTGGAAAGGGCTCTGTTAAAGTCCAGAACTCCAACTAGAGGAAAAGTCCCAAGGGCCTGTAAGAAAAGAATTCTCCTGTGATCTCTGCTCTTATCAGCCTGTGTTGCCGTCTTTGTTACTGTCCTCCATGTGCAAAAACAAAAAAACAAAAAAAACAAAAAAACACAAAAAATCAATAGGGAGAATTTTCCACACAGGCAATGAGTGAAGCCGAGTTATCTGCAGTCAACAGAGGCCCAACTGGGCAGGCAGAACTCCCTTCTGATGTTGTAGATCAGGTCAGTGTTGATCAGACTATGAACTTCTTGGTTAAGCTCAATCTGCACTCTGTTAGAGGAAAGTAGAGAGAAAAAAGTCAGTTTAGGATAGTGATGGATGAAGTTCTGGTTACTAGATGCCTTTTAAGAACACTATGGCCAGAACCAAATGGCCAGGGCCACAGAGTTGGCGTTAAATGATGTTTTAAGCAACAATAATTTAGTTGAAAAGGTATTCAACAAAGGAACACGATTCAATTACCTTATCTTCAACAACCCAATCAGTACTATCTCTTAAATATCTGTTTGAATATCCAAATAGAAAGGGCACAAAAGGCACACTGCTGAATCCACTGAATCAATAATGATGGTTACCTAGAAATCCAACTGGTCACATCTTCTTTCAAGATGAAACAAATGACTGAGTACCTAACACCACTTGAGAGAAGAAACTTGAAGCCTTTTCTAAATGCAAAATAGGCACTGCTGAGGTCATTTAAAAAGATGTGTCCTTTTGATCTAATGCCTTAAGGAAGAGGAATAAACACAATGCACAGAAGCACGCGTGAAGGCAGAGAGATTTTTTTTCTTCCCCATTTTTCGTCTCTCCTCACCTTTGTCTTCCATCAAAACAGCTTACCCTCAAGGTACTAAGGAGAAGGACCAAACTCCAGTTCATGATACATGTGTATTTATTCCCTCTTTCGGGACCTCCAGGTACAGATTTGAGAGTTGCCACACTCATGATTGGGAATAAGGCATTTTTCAACACCACCCCCATCCTCCCATCTGTGTTTATTTCTACCTTTTTTTTTTTTTTTTTTGTAGGTTCCATGTCCAGAGTGGAGAGCAGTACCGGGCTTGAACTCATGACTCTGAGATTAAGACCTGGGCTGACATCAGGAGTTAGATGCTTAATCAATTTAACCACCCGGGCACCCCTTTTTTCCTGCTTTAAAGAAAGACCTTTAGCACACTTTGAAACGATAGAAGACCCAGTTGGGGAAGTCAAGGCAATACCCAGATAGTAATCATGCCTCCCTGCTCTACAATGTGTTCCATCTGTTTTTAGATCAGAGAGGTAAAGCAGATCATTGAAAGGTGCCAGATTTTATTTCCTTACAAAATAAGCCAACATGACAGGACATGGCAAGCTATGAGTTTCTTAATTCTCACCAAAAGACAGAAATTGAAACAACTCATATCTAGAAGCACAGAGGAACTATTTGAAATTGTTCCCTTAGCTATCTTTAGAAACATAATTAAAAAAGAAAAAAAACACACCACAAATGCTGTTTAACTGTCAAGGATATTGTAAATTTGTTCTACAACTTAAAAAAAAATTGTGAACCACCTAAAAAAATGCCACTGATGACCTGAAACAGTAAAATTCATGTTTTGTTGTTCAAAAACCTTAAAAAGGGAAGGGGAGATATAGGGAGTTTTCTCCACGCCAAAACAGATTGAGATATGATACTTTATTAAAAATCAAACATTATTTACTTTGTTAAAACGTACAAATATATGTTTTCCCACTAGACAGGAGCCATCCCTCCAACCCAGCAAAAATCTCCCTATATAACTTAAAGAATAATTTATAATACAGCCAAGGATAGTATAGGGAAAATTAGTTTAATGCCATCAGCCTGACATCATCCTTAAGCTCAGATTTCAAATTTCTAAGCCATCTCAATGCTCCCTAATAGCTAGCTATTCAAGTGTGATCTTGGTCCAGTAGCATGAGCTTGAGCTGGGAAATTGTTTGAAAGGCAGAATCTGCACGTTAGCAAGAACCTGGGTGTGCACGTTAAAATTTGAGAGGCATTGCCCTAAACACAGTAACATTTAACCATTCGAATATTTTAATTTATTAAATATAAAATAAATGGAAGAAGATGCCCAATGACTCTTCAAGAAGAGTGAAAGCATAAGGCATACTCATCACTTTTGTCCCCCGGAGACAGCCTCAAATGACATCTTATGTGTAAATGACATCTTGGAGGTGGAGTAGTGCAATGGTTATACCATATGTGTTACTTGGCCCCAACAGACCCTTGAAAATGCATGTCTGCATGACAGGCACTAATGCCCTGTAGGAGCTTGCAAAGTTACTTGTGATCAGGGGAGCCCACTTTTACAAAACATGATTTATTTAAGAAGAAATATTTGTTTGGTGTTATTAGCATCTGATCTTCACAGGAGGCAAGAAAGTGAGACCAAAGGATAGAACCTAACACATTTTTTAGCATTCCACAAGTATCTTCAACATGTGATAGTAGCACACAATAATTTCCTAAGATAGAAAACCAGCTACCCCAGGGTTCTAAGTTCCTAAATAAAGAGAATAGATGTTTCTTAACTGGGTTTACAGTCTAAGTTTTAAGGCCCTGGAAACAATTAGCCGATACTTGAGGATGACAGAATTTATTTGGAAAGTTCCTCAGCTAACGGCCTCAAAGTTAATAATCACTGGGAGCTTAGCAAAGTACTCAGTACAGACCGGGACACTATCATGCTTTCAAATTGTAGATTTTCCACTTGCCTGAACTGTGTCTTCTGTAAGAACAGTAAAAGCCCCATCAGCCAATCCTTTGCCCCAGGCTTTGCTCTCTGGCCTCTGAACTCTCCTTACGAGTGGTTCTTTTATAATTATGTAAGAAGAGGATGTGGTCCTGAAGAAATCTCCTAATAGGATTACATGGGGCAAACTGTCACTGCTTATCCACCTTAAGAGGAGAAAAGTCCCATCGAGATCACCATGTGTTGATCAGCTATGACAAGTTCAATTCTAAATGAAAACAAACTCTCAGGGTTTTCTTTGAGCTTCTTCGGAATCCCACAAAATTACATCAAATAGATTTGTTGTAATCCTTGGATCAACGACAGCCTATATTATGTCAGCCAGTATACTGTATCTTTGTTCAAATTAGTGCAAGTGTAAAATTACAAACATGTAGGCAATGATGACATTTTTTTTCATTAAATAGGCTAAAATTTCCTCCATATTTTCAGTGTGAATTCCTACCGAATACTGAGGGCAGAAATCCTTTTAGACCTTAAGCTGGAGACTCCATCCATAGAGAAGGCAGTACAGTATAATGGTCAAAAGCATAGCCCCTGACTTTTCATCCCACCTCTGACACAGAGTAGCTGCAGGATCTTAAACTCTATGCCTTCCTTTCCTCGCCTGAAAAATGACAATAATAATAGTTCTTATCTCATAGTATTCTTGAGAGAATTAAATAGGATAGTATTTGTGAAAAGCTTTTATGTTGCCTGATACCTACAAGAACATAATAAATATAAACTATTATTCTCTGTGTAATTATTAATATTTAGGTTGTCCAAAGAGGTGAACTCCAACGTGTAGAGCAAAATAAAATCGCTTTGAACCTTTCAAGTTCTATGCATTTTTGTATACTACAGGATTTCTCAACCTCAGCACTACTGATATTTTGGGCCAGATGATTCTGTGGTGGAGCTTCCGTGAACATCCAAAAATGTCTCCAGGCCTTGTCAAATATATGTCTCCTGGGGTGACTAAATCACCCCCAATTGAGAATCACTGACCTACACCATCTTACAAGTACCTTAGAAGGTTAGCATTATTATTCTAATTTTATAGAAGAAATCAAACATAGGTTTCTAATAAACAGAACCTAAAAATTCTTCTTGCCATGGACACCAAAAAAAAAAAACAAAAAAAAAAAAAAACATGAAAATGCAGCATGGTTTTCATTCATTTATTCAACCAATATTTATTGGCCTGGGCATTAGAATGAAGATACACTCTTAGGCGGAAGCGATGTGGGTTTTGACTTCATGAGCTTGATTAAGTCAGGGGAGAGAAATGAATAAGCAGGGAATTACAGTACTGTATAAGGAATTCTAAACTTAGGGTACTGTGTAAGGAGCTCTCACCTAGTCCTTGGGGTATCAGGAAAAACGTTGCAGGACAAAGACTGTCTATGTAATGATCTGAAGGATAAAAAGTTATAAGAAAGGGAAGAGATTCAAAAAGACTGCACAAGGAACCAAGCAGGTTGTAAGGCAGATCAAGAGGTAAAACTCAGCCCAGCTAAGAGAAGGAACAAAACTTGGATGGCAAGGCACCTTCCCAACTCTGCCTACTTCTCCCTGAGATAGTCCAGTTTCCGGAAGGTAAGAAACAAGCCCATGTTTCCAGGTCATTAGCCATTTCTATTTATAAGTCTCTAAATATTAGCAATAAAAGGTTTTGCTTTTACAAGAGGTGTTTCAAACACTGGGGGCAATGTTTTCCCCCTTTCCTATTTATTTGAGTACCGCATTGAGTATGCTTCCTTCCAGGAAACTAGCGATTATGAAGAATGGTTTAGTGGAAGGTCCTAAGGAAAAAGAAGAATTTTCACTGAAAGTAGCAAACACAGTTTCAAAAGACTGAGTGTAAATCAACATACAACAAATGCTCTTTGGAGACATCAAGACCCTGGCCCCGCCAGTCTGGTAAAGCTGACAGTAAGAGCAGCAGTTATTCTAGGCTACTTTACCTTAATTCAACTCTTTTCATAGCAACTGAGACTCAAAGCACATAAATCATGTTAAAGCTTTCAGCAAAGTGTTTCTCTCCCAGTGCTGCCTAGGAAGATTTTTTTTAATTAATTCCAGGAGCCTGTATTCCAGGAGCGCTTAATAAACTCAGACTATAAAAATCATAGTACAGAAAATAAGAGTTGTCAATAGGCACTGCCGATTGCATAATATAGTGACACCAGGACAAACCTAATAAAATCTTAATGGTCTCCGCATTGGCTGGATTGTGACAAGACAGTGCAGTAAAGGAACTGGTGTGAATGAGAAAGCTGACCTGAAGAGAGATTCTCTGCAAAATTTCCGGGGGTACCGGGGACTTAGCACTTCTGGAATTAGGCAATTCGTGCTTGAAATCAGACACACAGGTGCAGAATCGATAGGCTTAACTATACTACAAATGTCTCTGTTACAATCTGGAAACACTAAAGCCATTTATAGATCTTGTGCACATTTCCACATTCCTGAAGATAGGTTATAAATACTGCTCTCACAACAGTCAGGAGAATGCTATAGTTAGCTGGGCAAGATGTGGGGATTAGCAGAGGAATTTGGGGAAAAACAAAACAATAGCCACCCCCTAACTTGAAACAATTTTTCCATCTCCTTCACTGATCCTCAACCAAGCTCCTTGAAGTTTCTCAATAGACAAATATTTTTCTTTGCTAAAACAAAGAGAAAGAAAGAAAGGAAGAGGGAGAGACAGAGGAGAAGAGAGAAGAAAGGAAAGAAAGGAAACACTTTAGGTAAACAGTAGACAATTTCCTGGCTCCAGTCAGTCTAGGATTGAAAACATTAAAATCGGAGCCCCCCCCCTCCAAAAAAAAAGAGCTATTCTCCCAGCAAGCATAAAATTCTCTAACGCATTTGAAGAGTTGTCCCCATGTGGTTTCCAATGCAGTTGGTTCAAATAATAAGTTGAGAACACACAACCAATGTTAAAAACCCAAATACATAAACTTTGAGGGCAAATTCATTACTGCCATTCTCTGTTCCTCATCCACTGGGGAGCTTCCACTGACCATTCCTTGGGTCCATTAAAATCTGCATGTCTGGATGAAAGACTGGCCTCCATGTTTTTTTGTCTGCTTGTTTGTTTGGTTTTTGTTTTAATGGTTATTTTTGAAAGAGAGAGAGAGAGAGAGAGAGAGACAGAGACAGAGTGTGAGTGGGGGAGGGGCAGAGAGAGGGAGACACAGAATCCAAAGCAACTCCAGGCTCCGAGCTGTCAACACAAAGCCTGACGTGGGTCCCAACTCATGAGCCATGAGATCATGACCTGAGCTGAAGTCAGACGCTCAACTGACTGAGCCACCCAGGTGCCCCTAGCCTTCATGGTTTTTAAACTCAGTGGTGAACAGACACTAATAGAGAAGAATTTTATTGAGACAGTACCAATAAAGATAGAAGTAGGGTCCATAAAGGATGGAGCCCTCTAAAACCCACATCTATATATTTTTCAATCCATTTCCAAAAGAGGTAGTTCATTCATTCATACATCCATTCATTTGGTCAAACAAATATATACTGAGTACCTCATGTTTCAGGCCTAGAAAATAGCTGGTTTCATGTTTTTATCTCTGACATGGATTTTTCCCATCATTTGCTCCAGATTTTCCCATCAAAAACACTATGAGAAGATGATGAAAAAAAAAGGGTTTCTCGGTACCACCCTGCAGATGTGGGGTTTAATAGGCCTTCAAAGAAGGATGTTCATTGTCTTTTGTCAATATTCCCCAGGTGGATCTGATGATCATTTACTTTTGAGTTCAACCACCCAGATACCGCTACTGGGAATTGTTTTCAAGGCATGGAGACAACTGATTTTTCTCTTTTTTTGCATCAAATTGGCTTGTAAGAGGTGAAACTGTAGGTGTGGTGGCATGACAAGAACAAAGGGTTTGGGGTAAGTCAGAATTTGGCTTTGACCTCAGCTCAGCCACACTTCAAAAGCGTGATGATGGAGACCTGACTTGAACTCTCTCAATCTCACTCTATACATCTCAAGAGAGGATATTAAGCCATGCTCACAATGTTGTCGGGAAGACTAGAGATAATGAATATAAAGCAACTAAGAGTCCCAAGTAGGCACTCAACGAACTGTGTTGGGCTCTGGGGATATGTGACCTGGATAGCTTTCTTCCTTGCCAGCTGTGCTAACTCAGGCACAACATTTCACCTCCCTTGGCCCCAGTTAACTCACTTGTCAAACGGAGAAAATGGCAGTTTTACTCTCTCATACTTTTTGTAGAGCTGTAAATCATTTCAAGTGTTATCTAATATCTAATATAAACACACACTCATTATGCTTTGGCTATTCCCATTTTTAGCTTTAAAAAACAGCAATAGAGGTGCCGGGGTGGCTCATTCAGTTCAGTGTCAGACTCTTGGTTTCGGCTTGGGCCATGACCTCACAGTTCATGGGTTTAAGTCCCACGTTGGGCTCCATGCTGATGGTGCAGAACCTGCCTGGGATTCTTTCTCCCCCTACTCTCTGCCCCTCTCCTGCACCCTCTCTCTCAAAAATAAATAAACTTAAGAAAATAAAATAACATGAAAACAGCAACCATAACACACAGCCTCCTGAACTGGGAATTTCTGTCCCTAATTGAGTAAAGAGTTGGTTCTTTGGAATCCATGACATTTCACTTTCCTTTTTCATTCATTGATCATAGTTCTTTCCTTTGGAGATACACACATACATCTTCCCATGTATCAATACTGCAAATATACGGAGACATTTACTGGGTCTCTCAGATCTTTCCTATGTCAATGTTTCATTTCTTTCATTTGCTTCATGATCTTAGCAATGCTGATGCCTCCATTTCTTGGTATGTGCTGCCCATAAAGGAAGACAAGACTCATGTGGTCTGATCAGCACCAAGTACAGCCCAGCAAACACGTGGGGAGTGCCTCACTCCCTGCCAGGCAGAGAACTAGTTACTAGAAATATATCTATGACAGAGCCCCGTGTTCGAGTATCAGTTTATGTCAGATCAAATAACTCTTTGCATGAAGCTCTTTACAATTCCAAAAGCATTTTAATATGTTTCATTTCATGTAATCCCACAACAACCCTTAGGAGATATGTATATGAACCTCAAATGAAGTCTACAGAGATGAAGTCATTTGGTTGAAGCCATATTGATGGTATGAACAGAGGATGGTATTATAAAATTTCCATAAGAAAATACTAGATACTGGTATGATTTGATGACTGGTGTTAGTTACGATGATATTAAAGCCAACGTGCAAAAACTAAAGCCTCTCCCACTGCTTAAAAATACAAAGCTATCAGTAGCCTGGCATCTGAAGTGAGTAAAACCTCTAAGCTGGACTGGTGCATAAATACAGAGTAATTATGCCAGGGAACGCAGTGTCTGTTCTCCCCATGTGACTCCAGGACTCCAGGAGTAGGAAACCAAGCTGCAGCTCAGCTGATGAGCAGTATCGAGGTGCCAAGGACTGGAGGTGTCTAAAGGACTTGATGACTACTGATAAGATGGTAGCAAAACAGACAGCAAAGCTTCTGTGCCTACTTTATCTCAAAGAATCTCAAGTTGGCTGTCACCACATTCTACAGCTTGAGCTCAAAAGGTCTTCATGTGGGGCCACCGTGGGAAAAGCTGTTGAAGGAATAAAGCTAGTCCCTAACTACCCAACACATGGCAACCTTATGTATACTAATCACTCGGGATGATAAGTGTCAAGAATTCCTTCAATTCTAAGGGAAAAAATCTGTAGAAAGTGAGATCAGTAATCTAACATAGAGTAATTTTACGAAAGATCTTGCTAGATCAGCGTTTTTTGTTTTTTGTTTTTTGTTTTTCCTGCAACAGATTGTTCCTAAGCAATCCCATTGGAACACCTGACTCCAGAAATTCTGAAAGTTTTCTGGGGCGCCTGGGTGGCTCAGTTGGTTAAGCATCCAACTTGGGCTCATGAGTTCGAGCCCTGTGTTGGGCTCTGCGCTGACGGCTCAGAGCCTGAAGCCTGTTTCAGATTCCGTCGCTGTCTCTCTCTGCCCCTCCTCTGCTCATGCACTATCTCTCTATTTCTCTCTCTCAGATATAAATAAACACTTAAAATATATTAAAAAAAATAAAGTTTGAAATATTTCTTGTATCTTCTGCCCTATGATCCAAACATGCAGGACTCACTCTGAATACTTATGTCCCTTTCCAAGCTGTCTTCCAGCCAGTCATATCCCCAAAGGCACTCTGCCAGCATTCATCTGGAGTGGGGGGAGGGGGAGGAAATGAGAAGTCATCTTCTTTTCTTCCCTCCTCCCCTCCCCGCCCCCTTTATTTTTTGAGAGGCAAGCTATGTTGGGATAGAACAAGAGATTTGAGCTTGTTTTTTTTTTTTTTTTTTTAATTTTTTTTTCAACGTTTATTTATTTTTGGGACAGAGAGAGACAGAGCATGAATGGGGGAGGGGCAGAGAGAGAGGGAGACACAGAATCGGAAACAGGCTCCAGGCTCTGAGCCATCAGCCCAGAGCCTGATGCGAGGCTTGAACTCACGGACAGTGAGATCGTGACCTGGTTGAAGTCGGACGCTTAACCGACTGCTCCACCCAGGCGCCCCTGAGCTTGTTTTTATACAGTCCTTGGTAATTCAACAGAAGAAATAAACAAATAACTATAATCACTTTATGTACTCTTAGGCTTTGGTGCATTTCCAACTTGAGTTTAAATTCAGCTAACTATTCAAATACCCACTGAGTGTTAACCACTGCTAGTAGTGTGAAATACAGAGCGGTGAGAAATAAGTCATAATTATCCTGAATTTACAAATGAGGAAACAAGGTTGGAGAAATCTGTGGCTTACTCAAGTTCAAATAGTAGCAAATCCTAGCCATAGAATCCCAGCTCAGTTTCTGTGATAAAGAAAGAAAGAAAAAGAAAGAAAGAAAGAAAGAAAGAAAGAAAGAAAGAAAGAAAGAAAGAAAGAAAGAAAGAAAGAAAGAAAAGAAGAACAGAAAAAAAATTGGTGCTCTTCCCACTATATTCTCCTCCTTATTGGCTTAGGGTGTACAATCTGCACTTCAAAAATCCTTCTGCCAACACCCAGAGTTCTCTTTCCCTCTGTTCTTTCATTGCACCAATCAAGCAAACAAAGCCACCCAATCACAAGCCCAATCTCCCCTGTGCCTGACCGAGTTTCAGGTTCTCGCCAGAGAAAGTCACCTAATAGCACAGATGAGGTCTACCTTAAATAAGAAATCACCAGCCTACAGTGAGACTGCACCAAATCGAGGAACACTGTTAAACTTCTCTGGAAAACTTGTCTCTCATTCTCCTCAAAGAAGGCTTCAGTCTTCACCTCTCCTTTAGATTCCCTAACTTCTCTCCCTTTCAGTAGACAACCTGACTTTCATCTGAAGATGAGCAGAAGACATCAGACAGGATCTCCCATGTCTTTCTGTTGCCAAACATCTGAGCTGATCTGTGTCTGCACCCACTTTCTTTTCCTTAGTGGTTGACGACTCTATCTCTCCTGTGGAGCCCTTGCCCTGCAGGCTTCTCTAGAATGTAACTCTATGTGCTCCTTCCCTGTGTATGCAACCTCTCTGTCTCAGACTGGATCTGCTGTCAATCATATTTCTGATATTTTCCACCAAAAACATCCCTTTGACTCCAAATCTTCCCTCCAGCTGTTGCCCTATTTCTCTCCTGACTTTGATCCAAACCTCTAGAAAGAATAGCCCATAATTGATATCTCTGTTTTCTCACCTCCTACCCATCTTCACATTCCACACTGTTTCCTGCTCCTACTTTCACACAAGCGTGTCTCACTGATGTCAACAATCAGCCCTGGGGTTGTAAATCAAAAAGACTAGTCTAAAACCTTCTGTCTTCTTAGCTCCTGACCTGTACAAGCAAACACCCACCTGATTTAACTATTAGGTGTTTTAAGAGCATTTCTAACTTAGCATTTGCAATTTCAGACTTGTTAAGAAACTTACATTCACTGACTCATAATAAAGCAATACTTTGGTACTGTTACTACTCCCACAGAGGGAACAGGGCTCCAAGTTATGGAGCTTCTCCAAGACCCATCAGCAGATAGAAGACAAGGACAGAGTTTGAACTCAGTCATGAGTTGCAAAGCCTTGCTAGAAGCAACCCATGTCTTGCCTCCCTGTAAGCTTCACACAGGCAGAGTTCAGACATCTTTTGCTTACTCTTGTTTCCCCAGAACCTACAACAGCACATGGCAGACATTCAAGAAGGGTCTATAGAATAAATGATGAATCAAAGAACGACCTTCAGATGATCACTTTGTTTGAAGAGGCAGGCTGTAAAACCTCGTTGACATCTTCAGTCTTAGGTCTCATAAGAAATCGCCAAGATAATATTTCAGAAACGGCTTCAAAGTTTTTAAGTAATACCAACCTACCCAGAGAGATTGAGGGATAGACAGAGAGACGGATGAATAGTCTTCAAATACAAAGAAACTAGATGACCTTAATAAAAGGCATATCATGCAACTAGAAAGTAACTGTAATTATCATAGCACTATACTTGTTTTGTAACATAATATCAAATTCTGTGCTCTTATCAACTGAAATGAGGTCAGTCTGGCCCATTATTACAAACTTGGTTTGATGAAAGGCATGATGATCACCTTAGATACCTAATACTTCAGGTTCTATGATTCTGACCCGAATTCAGGGAAGTCCTTATGGTCTACTGCAAAAAAATAAAATAAAATAAAAAAATACATGTTTGTGCTCAAATAATGCCAACAGCTTATAAATGTTTACACAAATTTCAGTGCGACAGTTCAACTGTGCTTTAATTGCTTACCCCTTTACCATTCCTCATAGTTACAATCCATACAAAATAGGCCGGGAACTTTGAGAGCTATAAAAAAGCTCATGAAAAAAATAAACTGAATCCAAAAATGTAAACATGACCCATTTTCCCACCGAAATATTGCACCACATATGTAATATGCAAAATGAAACAGAAAACCTTGTCTCCTTCACAAGGAGAATACAGATTTCCGTCAGTGATATTGATTAGGCACATGAAATGAAATTACATAGTGTGTATTTGCAGGTGAGTTATCTGGTTTTGAGTTTAAAAAATGAAAAATTCATTGCACAAGCCTATTTCGGTATCATAGGGATGGCTCTGAATGTAAATGGTGCAAAACTTCCTCACTGAATAAATAGTTTTTACGTTGCACCTTCTCATCTTCAGAACACCTGTCACGCTGAAGTGTCAGGCTATGTTCAGGGGGGTATTTCTGGATTTGAGCGATGAGAGGGGAAAAGAAACAAAAGAAGAATGATTATTTCCTTTCCTTGACCGTCTCCTTTTCTCAAGGGCATCCTCCCCGACCCCTGCAGCATGATCAGATATGGGATAAAATCAAGTGATTTCCAAGACTTAAAATTAAACCCCAGATGAGAACCATTGGTACTGTGTCCAGTGTGAGTTTCACACTGCAGAAAAGGAATAATTCAAAGGAAAATATTAAAAACGCACAGCAGATTTTAAAAGCTGTCTTTAAAAAATCGACACTGGCAGCTTTTCTCATTTGAATGAATCTTAAGATATGTTTTCCAAACAAAGGGGAATTAAAACATATGAGCAGATCTTTTACAGGTTTATTATACACAGTCAGAGCACTGCTTTCATTTGTGAACACTGCAGACTTCAAACTTTATCCAAAGTGCAGAAAGGTTTGTCTTTTCTTAATCACATGCTGTCAATCATTTTCAATCACTTAATTCTGTTTAAAAACAGTGCCTTCCCCACTGCAAACACACACACACACACACACACACACACACACACACACACACACCAGGAGAACATGATGACTTCTTCCTTTCCTTTTCCTTCCTTCCTTCTTTCCTTCCTTCCTTCCTTCCTTCCTTCCTTCCTTCCTTCCTTCCTTCCTTTAGGAAAAGCAAACTACAGTCTCAGTGCTTGCCCACCAAGCCCATGTACACAAAGCTGCCACCAGAGGGACGCAACACAGCTAAACGATGGTCCCAGTAACTCTAACCCACACATCACGTGCGAAGACAGTTTGGGCTGTTTTTTCATCTTTGTCTCGGTTACTTGACAGTTGTACAAGAAAGAGTTCCAATCTCCACTTCTAAGTAAAAGTACAAACTCAAGTATTAGAGAGTAACAGGATGTTTGGGATGATAAAGCAAATTTAAAACATTGAGACTGATGAGTCTCAACACATCATATGTATGAATTAGATCAGATTACTCATTGCTTCCTTAGTTACACTCTCATACTTGACTAAAATGTGCCCCCCCAGACCCTTGGGAATACTATGATTGTTCTAACAAGGCTTATCTTCTAAAGTATTACATCTTAAATGGCAGGTCTGCTCTCTGAGACAAAACATTCAAGAAATAGGTCAAAGAAAAACACACTTTGAGTGGGCAGCCACTTGATGTGATGTGGTTTCCTCAAAAACCTTTCCTCACCAGGTCCCTGATGCTTAAAATTTTATAAATATAAACCAATTCCTTTGGATTAGAATGCTACTCTCTCTAGAAATCCAAACATTCTTGGCAAACATTCTAAATCAAGTAAAGGATATCTGACCTTTTCCTAGAGCTAGTGTTTGTCACTCATTCATTCATCAAACGACTGTTGAGCGGTTACGTACTATGTGCCTGGCACAGTGTGGGATCTTTGTGATACAAAGATGAAAAATACAGTCAAGAAGAAGAAAAGAAAAAAATACTGTAAACATGAGACTAGAAATGCTAAGATAGCAATGTCATGAAGGAAAGAAAGAAGGGTGACAGAGAATATCAGTGTGGGTGATAGGTGTAGGTTTAGATATGGAGGTCATGGATGACATTTTGCAGAATGGGATTCCCAAAGAATGAGGAGTTGTAATGAATGGGGCATCTGGGAAAAGGGAGGACAGCCCATGAGAAGAGAGAGGCTAACAACACTCTGGGCATAGTAAGGGCAGGAGCAAAGATCAATGGAGGAAGAGCCTGACCTCTTCCCAGAACTACAAGACCAATGTGGCTGGCATTTGGTGAGGAGTGGAGTGAACAGAGGGCCACTGATGAGCCTGGTCACACAAAGTCTCATGGCTTTAGCAAGCCTTTTGGATTTTATTCTCAGGGCAATGGGAAGCCTACAATTAAATAGACTAAAACAGGGAGGGTACAGTGAGAGAAGGTAAGGATCAAAAGAGACAACCTGAATCTCTATAGCAAAAAGCTGAAAGAAGTTTGGGGGGAAGGGATAAAGTAGAACAGAAAATGCGATGGAGAAGAGGGGCTCGGTGAGGCAAAGTAAACTCCGTACTTCTTCTGTCAGAATTTTCTCTTTAAATGCCCTGCTTCAGGACAAATCCGCCACCCCCCCTCCACCATTTTTCAGCTGTCTCAAATTCTCTTTGGAAATAGATGAAGTATAAATAATAAATAAATAAAAGAAATACAGCTTTGACTAAACAAGAACTTAAAAGACAAAGTGAGGTACCCATGCTGGGAAAAGACAGCCACATAATTAATTAGAAGGGTCTCTCCCCTTCTATCCTCAGCACTGAAGCCAGCCACCCTGCTTAGCATAATGTCCCCTTCACTGAGAAAGGCACAGACTACCTGCTGTTCCCTAGCAAGTAAATTGGTCCCTACTATAAATTATTCTATGTGGTGAGGAAAAGCACTGGCTTTTTATTTATTTATTTATTTATTTATTTATTTATTTATTTATTTATTTGGTTTTCTGAAGCTAGGAGCACAGCCAGGCAAATAACCCTAGATAATTTGAAAAAGTGGCTTTTAGTGACCCTAGTGACAAAAAAGTTGCCAGTGCTGTCCAGGGTGAGGCGGGGCCGCATCATTCCATGGAGGCTGTTCTGTCTCACCCAAAGGGGGTACTGGGGTTGCTGCTTTGCTCCCCTCAGGCAAAGGTGGACCTCACTCAGGGTGAGGGTGCAGGAACCTGGACATTGTCAGCTTCCACTGGAAATCTGCTCACACTTTCTAGACCCAAATCTCTTTACAAAGAATGAGTCCGTCTTTCGTGGGACTTGCGAGACCAGAAGCTGGAGATTTATGATCAGGACTTAATGGAGGGATTGATTCTCAGGTGCAACAACCCCCCTCCATTAGCCTCCTTTGGATGTGGCTAAGCCCTGACCTTAATGTTTCCTCAGACTGTTTTGTCCCCTCTCTTGCTCCCTCTTCAGGGAAGTCAGAGCATGGGAATAATTTCAAAACCAAGGCGAGTTCCTCAAAGAACTGAGACTGACCACTGACCACAGCATCACCCTCAAGACGTGCACCCTGCACCCTCCCACCAGGGGCACGGTGTGCACAGGGCTAGAGGCCATGACCGTCCAGAGCCTATATAGCCCTTTCTAGGCTATGCTTTGAGTACCCAAGTTGCAGAAACCTTCTCCCAGAACCTTGATGGGCTTCTCAGCTGCATCTGTCTTCCCAGGGTTATGGCACCTCCAGGCCGATTTGTCTCGGTGGGGGAAATGCAGAGCTGGTGTGTGTGCCCAAGGCCCCTTGGGGCTCAGGATACAGCCCCTGAGGGAAGAGAAAAGGGTTGCTACCAGTTCTCTCTGCACCGCCATTTTCCATGCAGAATGTGGTGGAGTGTGAGACTTCTAAAGTCAAACCTGGCTGGCCTTCCAGGCCACTCTGAAAGACAGATCAGTCACCTAGGAGAACTGTATACACTTTTTAAACAATTTTTAAATAAGATTTACAACTTTCAAGGGATTAAATCTGAGGTGGGCCTCCCTCTCCAACTCTTGCACAGGGCCCTACAAATGTCTAGGGCAGTGCTGCTGGTGACAGTGGCCCTTCAAGTGATAAGAGGAAATGTCACCATGGAGAGAGCAACTGTGCACAGCTACTGAAAAAATAGAAACACCGCCGTGGAATTTTATCTCTTTCAGGGTGAAAGAGATAAAAATATAAACATTTTAAGAAACTTACTAATAACTCACAAGAACGGACAGAATTGCTAATTCAAACATGGCCAAAAATAAAATAAAAATTCATTCATTAACCCATTCATTCATTCATCCATCCGTTCATTCATTAATTCACTGCTGAATGTCCACACACGACAGGTAGTGGATTATCATGAACTCAGTTGTGTCCCACAAAACTCATGTGTTAAAGTCATAGCCCCATGAACCACAGAATGTGACCACCTCTGGAAACAGAGACTCCAAAGATATACCTATGTTAAAATTAGGTCATTAGCGTGGCCCTAATCCCTTATGACTGGTGTCCTTATAAGAAGAGGCGATCAGGACACAGATACACACAGAAGAACCATGTGAGAACACAGAGAGAAAATGACCACCTACAAGCTGAAGAGAGAGGCTTTAGAATCCTGCTGACATCTTGATTTCAGACCTCCAGCCTCCAGGATTGTGAGAAAAGAAATTTCTATGGTTTCAGCCACCCAGTGTGTGGAACTTTGTTATGGCAGCTCCAGTAGACTAACAGAGAGATACCTTACAACAGTAGTTCACCACATAGCAGAAAAGAAAGATATGCCAGAGCCTATTGTAAACTGAGGTGATTAAGAAACAGCTCGCTAGGGGTGCCTGGGTGGCTCAGTCAGTTAAGCGTCCAACTTCTGCTCAGGTCATGATCTCGCGGTCCGTGAGTTTGAGCCTTGAGTCGGCCTCTGTGCTGAAGCTTGGAGCCTGGATCCTGCTTTGAATTCTTTGTCTCCCTCTCTGTCTCTCCGCACCCCGCCCCCCACACTCTGTCTCTCTCTGTCTTTCAAAAATAAATAAATGTTTAAAAAAGAAAAGAAAAGAAAAGAAAAGAAAAGAAAAGAAAAGAAAAGAAAAAAGAAAAGAAAAGAAAAAGAAAGAACGAACTCACTTACATCTCACTCTCAGAGCAGGACTGCAAAGCGATTTGAGTTTCCGTACCGATGGAAAGCCTTCCTTCTGGACCTCCACTCTGGACCTCCTTCTGAACCTAATCTCAGCTTCCAGGCCTTAAGTATTTCTCACTCTTGGAGCTGAAAACCTCTTCTCAAGTGCCATGGTCATAGCCCCAGCAGTTTCAAGAATCCATCCACCCCCCTACTTTTCAGGCAAATGAATAACAACTTCATACCTTCAATGATAATCCATTAATAAAAAAAAAAAAAATGAAAGCTACTAAGAGGTCATTAAGAAAAGTATATTGTCTAACTATAATTGCTCTCTCAGACTCTAAAAATCATTGATGTGCTTCAGTTCCTTACAGGGTTGTCTGTATCAACAGTTCCCAAATCTAAGTGTCTGTCTCAGGGAGGGGAACATCCAGCGGGGAAGTGAGCATGACTCTCAGGTCAACTTGCTCAGCCATGTCCTGAGCCACGCCCACTCTAACACAGCACCCCACTGCCTTGGGTAGAGGGGGAGTACAATCACCTGAAACACAATAGGTCATGCATTCTTGACAAGGGGGACAGCATCCCCAAGGCAGGTACAAACTGGTTCTTGGAAAAAAGGAGAAGAAATCCTTAGATATTATGATAGTTTATGGACTTTCCAGTGGCCACACTACACGAACAGACATACTGGATGTCTTCAGTATTAAAATGTCAGGAGGGAAGGGGGTCTTTAGGAAAAGAAAAAATCTAGGCAACTTTTCAGGGGAGGGCAATAAAAAAAAAAAAGTTTGAGAAATACTTCCATAGATTGGAAGTAAGAATACCAAGCATGGAAATAAGAATAATGATAGCTAGCACGTGCTGAGAGCCTTGTAAAACTGTGAAGTGCACACTGTGAGATCCGTGAACTCATTTAATTCTTGCGGCAACCCTATGTGATAACTATTATTATTACATTGCCATTCTAGCGATGTAGGTATTGAGACGTTAAACGTTTAATTTTCTGAGTGTTACGCATCTTAGATACATAGTAGCTGGGATACGTGTAGCAGAAAGTTCCTTACCAATATTAGATTTTATCAACATACCCGAAGATGATTTGCACCCTCACTGACTGCGACAGTGGCACAGAGGATGTTAGTGGCGGCTCAGTGCTCGTCTAGCATCTATACACACACTCTTGACTTTCGAGCTCTATGCCTACCAAGAGTTCCCAACCATATCATGCTACGGGTGCTTTTGTACTGTAGTTACACGAGAATAAAGATTCTATAAAGCAATAAAACAGAAGTACAAAAAGGGAGTTACTCATATGAAAACACGGTTGAATATAAAAACAGGTTTGTTTTTTTTTTTTTTTATTCAATAGCAAGTCAGTTAAAGTTGCTGGCACATTAGGGAAGACAAATATGGAGAGAGCAGAATCTTAAAATTCTGTGATGATTTTGCACTCAGATTACTCTCCTCGTGCCTGAATGTTTTAAGTGCACTATAAGAAAGCAAACTGGAAATCAGAGTTGATGCATTTGGGGAAGAAAACAGGAATCCAATAAGTTCCATAAGCAGATGGAACCCTGGGCCCTACATGAAAAGACTGGCAAATTATTGTCCATTTAAATGTTTGTGTGTGTGTGTGTGTGTGTGTCTATAAGTTGTTATTAAATATTTTAATGCTTTCTTAATTAAACAATTAAACTTCCCCTAGTGTACCTGATGTAGACAACTTGTATACTATGTCCATTTTCAAATCTGTCTCGCAGTTCTATCGGCCCTAAAACCTAGAAACCCGTAACCTATTTTACTGAGGCAAAAACTTAAGCAAAACCGAGGAGCACCATCCGACGGAGACAGCTACCATTACCGAAAGAAATAATGCTCCCTATTTCCACCTGCTGTTGTGAGTTAGCAAAGGTAAAATATAGCTAAGAGAAAACAAACCACTGGGCTCCCTAAATGACATTTCTTGACATAAAAAAAGAGAGAGAGAGAGAGAGATATGGGGGGGAGAGAAAGGAAGGAAGGAAGGAAGGAAGGAAGGAAGGAAGGAAGGAAGAAAGGGAAAGAAGGAGGGAGGGAGGGAGGTGAAAGGAAGAAAGAAAGAAAGAAAGAGGGAGGGAGGGAGGGAGGGAGATGAGAGAAAGAGGGAGTGCAAATTTAATCGAATAGATGGAAAGTCTTGGATGTTCTTAAAGAAGATGAAAAAGCACACTTAGAGTCTTCCGCACCCGGGCACTTCTGACTCCCTGAATTATTTATCAGGTGCACTGCAGTTAGGCTCCAAAAGGGTCATGAATTCTTAGTGGTGTCTTTGTGACCTGTGATGATTCCGAACCCTCCGTGTCAAAGCGTCCCGTCTTCACTAATGGGCCCTGACAGCCAGATGAGGCTGGGACGGCCACTGTGGTCTTCCCAGTTTCTTCCCTAATCCCCGTGGGCCACCCCTCTGCGCGCACAGGCAGCAGGAAAGACTAATTTCTCTCCCATTTTCTGAGCCCTCTTTGAAGGTATTTTTCTAGCAGTGTGCTGAACTGCAGCAGTTTAGAACGATTTAGTTTATCTGCATCTTTTTATTTCCTCTGCCGTTAGTCCACTTTAAAAAAACAATAAGAGGGGCGCCTGGGTGGCGCAGTCGGTTAAGCGTCCGACTTCAGCCAGGTCACGATCTCGCGGTCCGGGAGTTCGAGCCCTGCGTCAGGCTCTGGGCTGATGGCTCGGAGCCTGGAGCCTGTTTCCGATTCTGTGTCTCCCTCTCTCTCTGCCCCTCCCCCGTTCATGCTCTGTCTCTCTCTGTCCCAAAAATAAATAAACGTTCAAAAAAAAAATTAAAAAAAAAAAAGAACAAAAAAGAAATGGTCCTCGGTTTTAAAGACGATCCGTAGGCTTATTTATCTTGCTTCTGATTTTTTTTTCCCCTTTGGTGGAGGTTTCCAACTCTCAATTTCTTCATCCACAGCAATTTGTACAAACAAATACTGCCCACAGCCATCATTAATCCTTGAAGTGTGACCTCATGTGAATAATAATGTTCAAAAGTGCAGGCTTGGTTGTGCAAGGTGAAAAGAAGCCAAAGATGCGATCCAAGTCCTTGAAAAGTTTACAATTTAGCTGGGTAAATAAATATGCACATTAGAGAAGATTACCAGGCCACAGAGGAACAGGGTGGAAAACGTGAAATAATGTATAACTGAAGGAAGATTTGGGTAAGATTTTTGAGATC
The DNA here is from genome assembly GCF_028749965.1 of Puma concolor. Lineage (NCBI taxonomy): Eukaryota > Metazoa > Chordata > Mammalia > Carnivora > Felidae > Puma > Puma concolor. The sequence continues at coordinate 18,910,339 of NC_141672.1, forward strand.
CTGATTTTACTCCCGAATGTTCTGCTAATACAGGCATGTCAGTTGGGCGCCTACGTGGCTCTGTCGATTAAGCATCCAACTTAGGCTCAGGTCATGATGTCCCAGTTCATGAGTCCGGGCCCGCGTTAGGCTCTGTGCTGACAGCTCAGAGCCTGGAGCCTACTTCTTTGGAATCTGTGTTTTCCTCTTTCTCTGACCCTCCCTTGCTCTCTCTCTCTCTCTCTCTCAAGTAAACATTAAAAAAAAAAAAATACAGGCATGCCAATTAACTTTTCTAGGCCTGGTGTCACACATATCTTTACAGAAGGAGCTGGAATCACTTCTATCAGAACTTCTTCCTTTCCAATGTTAAAATAGGTGACAGTTTTTCATCCCATGTCATCCCCCCCAAATTAACAACGATAAAACAAAAACTCCCCATTAATATTTTTAAAATCCAGTAAAACTGGGTAGTATTAATTTAGGTAAGAGAACTGTTGAAATTCCTGAGTTCACAGAAATAATAGTAAAGAAAGCAATGATGTGAGCGTGAACAAAAGCGGTGTATTTTAACACAGCCAACACGTCCCCATCAAAAGCAGTGGAGTCACTTTTTTCGTTACCCAGAAATCTGTACAATGTTCATCTCTGACCTTTTCTCCATTCTTAATCCAGGTCTCAATTACCTGCCAAGATCTGACAAAAAGACAAGAGAAGAAAAAATAAAGAGAGAACCCCTTCATCTTCTATCAGAAGGTATTTATCTGCCCTTATCTTGTCCTCAAGCAGAAGTCACTCATCAATGAACAATAAGGCAGGGTCATTCTTCATATGCTGGTTTTGAGCTTATCAGTTATTCAGTCAATGCGATTATTCTAGAAAGCATTAATGACAGAAGCCTTTTTTTTTTTCTGTTAATAATCGATGCCCAGAACCTCAACTTTCGTCTTCCCTACAGACACAAGCAAAGAGGTCTCTATCTCCTGTTCTCTGGGGTTTACCTCATTGGAATAGCTTCAGCAGCTACCAAGTGAGCGAGCTAAGTGAAGAGCTCTGTACTGAGTGCCTTCAGGGAATTCAGAAATAAATCAGTTCAAGTCCTTGCCTGCGTGTTACTTAGGAGAAAATAAGGCAAAGAAGATGGATAAATGAATAATTGAAGGCAGAAGGTCATAAATGCCATAAATAGAGGTATCAACAAAATTATATCCAGGCTGAAAAGAAAGAGGGGGGATATTTGGGAATATCTGAAGGACTTGGAAGGGAAGTGGCGTTTGAGACTAACTTCATTTCCAACTCCTCATCCAGTAGTAAAGAAGAAAATCACCTCAAGACCCCCCTGCCTGGCTCCCCAAAATAAATCCAAGAAGAGAGATGACCATTCATCTGGGGTTATGGGATATTTTTCTCTACAATATATCTTCCAAATGGTTATTAGTTTCATTTTCAGCAGGAATGAAGGGTCCCCACGCAGAATTCTCACACATCAAAGGATATGCCATCCATTTATGACATTGTAGCAACTCGTTTCCTGATAAATAAGTTGCCAGATCCATTCCCCCACAGGGTGAATGAAGGCATTGATGTTAAGGTAGGGTTCTTAAAGCAAAATTACACTCACTCTTTCCATTTCACTTTTCATAATAACTGGAGCTTTTTTTTTTTTTTTTTTCACCAAATCAGTTTTCTGTACTGAATGTAGAGCCCCCTTAAGCTATGCTCACTTTGAAAACTCTAACTTGGCTTTGAACAGATCCTGATGAAGACAAAGAGAGCACAGAATGCAATCAATCCTGATTTCTCCAATTTGTTCTCTGAGCTACAGGGTGCTTTAATGAAATCGGAAGCGTCACGTTGCCTTCCAGTAGAGGAGCTGGGCCCAGAGAAGAGCCAAGAGCATAGCAGGAATGATTCTGCAGTGGTAACTCTAAATCTGAGCACAGGGACCACTGCAAGGTTGTTATAGCAAGACGGTTACTTTGAGAAACTGGAATAAATGTATCATCATTTGAAAAGACAGCTTTATAGGCTAGAGCAAAGAAAATAAAGTAGCTGTATATGTAATTTTGTGTAAACATGCATGTAAAATTTTACATGCATTTACAGAATGTGTGTGTGTGTGTGTATATATATATATATATATATATGCAAATATATACCCACAAAATACACTTCTCTACTCTTTACTACGAATACGTATTTAATGGTAAATTTTAGATATGGTTAAGAAACTCATGAGTCTATTTTGAAAAGAGCCTTTCCTCCATACAGACCAAGAAGCAGTATTATTTGTCAAAGTCTTCTACTCGACTTCTAGGAGCAACCACCTGTACAGGGTATTCAGAACCTTTCATGGTGGACTCCTGGGCAAGTGCATTTCCGAGTACTGTACTCCAGGTATAGGACTCAGATACAGGGTAATCTTTCTGCTAGTACTGTTTCTTAGCCATCCACATCTTTGCAGCTTTACCAACAATAATGAAAACCATTAAAGAGATAATATTTGCATAGAATTTGCCATTTACAAAGCACTCTCCCATACATGTCATCTGATCATCCCACGTCTAATGAGGCAAGTCTTGTCACTGGGCCATTTTACAAATGGCAAAACTGAGGCTCAGGCAGTTCCAGGGATCTGTTCACCCTTATCGAAGTAGTGGGTAGCAGAGCTGGGGGTGAAACCCAAGTGCTCTGATGCTAAAGCTATGCTGTTTCCTTTGGGGTGGAAAGATCTTTAGGGCTTTTCTCCCCAGGCCACCCATCCACTGCAGCTTGCCATTAACCAGCTGCGAGGACAGCCTGCTGTCCTCTATTATCCAGGGGCCTGCAGTCTTTCTGGGGGAATTGGTGATGTTGGGCATAATTTTCGTCTTGGCAGCCTGGCTGTGCTCCAGGACCTCTTTATTAGGATCACGCTGTGTCATTTAAAGTTCAAAGGGGCTTGTAAGCAATGCTGACAAAATGGCTCGACAATGGTCTGTGGGTCCGTGGTGAGTTCAACCTTCCCCTGATGGGTTTGGACTGCCAGTTTACTGCCTGCCCTGGGTACATTCTGCAGGTGGTCTCTTTCACATTTTGCGTCCTTTAAATCTCATCCTATGCTCCCTTCAGCGCACCAGTCTCTGTATCTGCATCTTCACTGCCTTCGGGAGCTGTAGCCCCTGCCTGGCCATGAGTGAACCTTCTTCTTTCTGAACTTAACCCTGTGCTCTCCATCCAACTTCCTCTGCTCCCTCCTGCCACCTAGAGGTCATGGCTTCCATTTGTTTGTTTGATTTCATCATGTTTTTAATAAATAAAATGAGGGTACTACCCAACTTTCTGGCTTTATAAAAGGCTAAGTGACAATATTCCACAAACATCTACTAAGTACCTGGAGTGGATGATACTATGCAGCTAGATGTTAAGATGAAGGTTTCACCTCCAACCAGATCTTCTCTGCTAACAAAGCTGATCAGGTCTCCACTATTCAAAACCTCTTTCCCAATACTCAATCCCAAAGCTCTCGCTTTGCCTTTCTCTTTGCATTTACATAAATCATGTCATCTCTATATCCTACCCTCTGGTTCCTTATGATCCAGCTTATATGACTTGAAACTTCTCTCTAAAAAGTCCACACTAGGGGGGTGCCTGGGTGGCTCAGTTAGTTAAGCGTTGGACTCTTGGTTTCAGCTCAGGTCACCATCTCCCAGATCATGGGATGGAGCCTGACGTCGGGCTCTGTGCTGACAGTGTGGAGCCTGCTTGGGATTCTGTCACTCCTCTCTCTCTGCTCCTCCCCGGCTCTCTCTGTCTCTCTCAAAATAAATAAACATTTTTCTTAAAGTCCACAGTACGATTTCCAAATATAAAATCTACTGCTCTCCTTCAGTTGGCCTTTACCTTGACTTCTCCACGAGGCTTGCTACTCCTGATCATGTTTCCTTTCCCTAAACTCTCCATTTCCATCAGTTTCTCTGATATCCTGCTAGTCATCCTCTTACTTTTCTGACCACATCCATTTGACTCCCAACCTCTAAATGTGGACCATCCTTGGGGCGCCTGGGTGGCTCAGGCCCTCGGTTGAGCCAGGTCTTTGGCTCAGGTCATGATCTCGCAGTTCTTGCGTTCGAGCCCTGTGTCGGGCTCTGTGCTGACGGCTCAGAGCCTGGAGCCTGCTTCAGATTCTGTGTTTCCCTCTCTCTCTGCCCCTCCCCCGCTCATGCTCTGTCTCTCTCTCTCTGTCAAAAATAAATAAACATTAAAAAAAATGTAAATAGGTGGACCATCCTTATAATTCAATCCTCATGCACCTTCTCTTCAACACACAATTAAGTGCTCCTGCTTTAATACTATAAAGCTGGATTCCAAATCGTCAACCCAGTTCCAACATTGATCCATCTGATCTGATTTCCAGACCTATGGACGTTAACAGCCATACGTCCAGCCAGAATTTCAAACCGATCTCTCAAAGCTCTTCTTCTGACTTCTCCAATTTAACCGATGACAGTGACATTCCCTCAGTGACTCCACAGTAGTGGCCACCACTCGTCCTCCTTCTTCCAAACTTACCACCCAAATGAGGCACTGGTGAGGCCAGATCTTCCTTTCTAAGTGCTTCTTCATATGATGGCTGCTTCCCCCATAATGAGCTAAATGAAACTACACTTTGTCCCACATCTCCTTGTCCCCAGCATCTCCTTTCTTTGTATCTACTGCTTGTGAGGATATTTTTCATAGCCAGTTACAGCCTATGTTTTTATCTGGGTCTTGAATTGAAGTCCCAGATTTGCTACTTTCTGGCTGTGTGACCTTGGGGAAGTGACTTAATCTTGCCATGACCTGCTTCCCTCACTTGTAAAACACACAGGCAGGTGTTAACTCGCCGATGAAATAAAGAAAGGATAGATGAATGAATGCGTTAACTGAGTGTCTAAGGCGCAATTTAGGAAGGAGGAAGGAATTGATTTTGTTGTGAGTGGCATTGTTAGATGTGCTTGATAATTCTTCAGCGTTAATTGGCTTCAATTTTGTTAGGCCAATGTGGTACACAGGGAAACGTGTAAACTTCATAGCTAGAGAAACCAGTGTTCAAGTTCTGAATATTCTAACGACTAGCTATATGACATGGTGAAAATCATTTAACTTCAGTGAATCATGGTTTTCTCCCAGTAAACAGGGATAGTGATACCTACCTTACAGAATTACTTTAAAAATTAGGAATAGCAACGTGTTGTACCAGTGTAGCCAGCAACTTGAGGCTGTTTATTAGTACGATTCTTGAGCATGTTCTGGGGATGAAACAGCCAGAACATAGCCATCTCTGACATTGGAAGATATTTTTAGCTTATTGAGTCAAGAGTGTTTCATGCAGCCAAAATCTGGTCGCATTTGCCATCTGAATTTAAAACAAACAAAAAATCATTTCCCTTCTTTCATCCTAATTCATAGCTGCATAAAATATGTTGCAGATGATTAAATTCGTTACTCGACACTACTCTTTATTTCCATTTTTTTAATGTTTATTTATTTTTGAGAGTGATAGAGACAGAGTGCAAGCTGGGGATGGGCAGAAAGAGAGGAAGACACCGAATCTGAAACAGGCTCCAGGCTGTGAGCTGTCAGCATGGAGCCCCAACCCGGGGCTCGAACTCACGAACCATGAGATCATGACCTCTGTTGAGGTTAGACACTTAACCTACTGAGCCACCTAGGCGCCCCTCAACATTAGTTTTCAAGAAAGCCTGTCTGAATAGCAGACAGAGGTATAGCCATAGATTGTAGCGACCTGGCTCTTTGTCTCAGTGTTGTTACTAACTACATATGTGGCCTTGAGGAAAGTTATTTCATTTCTCTTCTTGAGTATTAAAACCATAACAGGAAGAAGGTTTTTTACAATGCCTCAGGTCTCTTTCAGCTTGAACATCCCATGAGTCCCAGGGATGGAGTGCCACCTGTTGGGTCCAACTGAAAATTAGCTTTGAGATTTAAAGAATTTCTCAGAGTATCTGAATGTTACCATCAGAAGCCGAGCCCTACAATAAATAGAATGAATATAGTGTGATGATGAGAGTGACAGAGAAGACAGGTTCCTGAATCTGCTTCCGGTACCTGGCTCCTGATAAGTATCATTTATACACTGCCATCTAAAATCCCTTGAAAATCTAAGGAAGTTTAGAATTCCAACAGAATGATTTAACTAAATTAGGAAACATGTTTAGTTCAAGGATGAATAAATACAGCCAGACAGACTTGTGTCTCCAGACACCTTCTCTGCCATTAATGAGCAGGGCTCAGAGCTGAGAAGCAAACCATTTAACTCCTCTAATCCAAAAATTCCTTACAACGTGGGTGTCAAGATTAAATGAGGGGATCCATGCAAAGTCTTTACCGAGCAAGTGGCCTGAATGGACCAAGGACTCAATAAATGGGAATCATTATTTTCATCGTTGGATATAAATTGTTCTATATGAAGTAACGAGAGTAACAGTTTCAAGTGAAACCACTACAGTGAAATATTAGCAATACAAAGCTACTAATGTGAGTCTAAGCCAGAGGAGATCAAAGGGTTATGTCCCAACTGCAGAAATTATATTTGTGGCTGTAAATAAGTCACTTCTGTTTGTGTCAAAAAAACACCACCGGAGTATATCATCTCTGAGATCCCGCTCAGCTGTAACATCCTATTCGTATATAATTTTAAGCCACACGTCTGCTGTAGAATTCACCAATATCTTTAGCTTTCTGCAGAAGTAGAAATGAATGAACTGTAGAGAAACATGCTGCCTCTGTGAGCAGACGGGACTTCTCAGAAGTTGCTTAAAGCCCCCCCCCCCAAATCTTAAAAACCGACTGCATTTTATTTCCAGTATTAACATAGAGCAGGTTAAGGGGAAAAAAAAATAACCTCACAGACTTTTGTTATTTAGCTGGGAATGGCTGACAGTAAAATCTAGTAGAACAAATAAAGAAAACTAACTTCGTAATGACACTGTGATGTTTTTCCTGACGAAGAAAAAAAATATCTCCAAGTGGCTCATCTCATTTACTCACATATTTCTATCAGCTAATAAGAGAATATGTACTGAGCACTTACATATATACAAAAGTAGTTCATGCCTAAATAGCTAATATTTCTCTTCATTTTTCTTTCACACCCTGACACATCTTCTCTCATTTTCCAGCTCCTTGAACTACATTTTTTCTTATTATATTTTAATTGACTTTTCATATTAAATTTTGCTTGAAAGGGTGATTGGAGTTCAAAAGCACCAAAGGAGTCATACCTTTTGAGCAAAGCCTTATGTCATATTTAATTTGATCTAAACTTCGATAGCAAATTCTGATTTTCCTCTTTATTTTTCATATTAACACAATAAAATACAGGCGCGGCTGAAAATAATAGAGAGGGAAGAAATAATTTCTGTCATTCAAACACTCAGATTTCACCTTGACTTTCGCTATCATGAAACTCTATCATTTTTTAAACGTTTGCTTGCTTTCTTAGAATCAAATCGTTAAAGCCATATGCTATCTCCCAGCTCAGCATTCTCATTACCATTTAAAGTGTGCTTAAAATCAATTGAAAGTCAACACATCACATAACCAGCAAGGCACAGTTAGCGTGTTCTGACCTGTGCAGTCGCATGGTAACTGCTGGTCTATGAAACATCCAAATTCTCCCAGGTGCCATAGTGATAGGCAGGAAGAGTTTAAATAGTGAAAAAAATTTTTTTTTTTTAAATGGCTTTCAAAAGATGATGGGTTCAGTTTCTTCAGAAGGTCTTAATCTGTAATTCTGTTATCTAATTTGCACATTGGAAATTTCCAAAAACTAAATTCTCACGTTGAAGTCTTCTTTCCATATTGGGAAAAAAAAAAAAAAAAAAAAAAAAAAAAAAAAAGAGAAGAAAAAGAAGAAGTTACTTTAAAAAAATCCTGTCTTGCGTTTGTGTCTAATCTCTTGTTTGGTCCACGATTTTACAAGGCGTAAGCACAACAAATAGCAAATGTGCTAGAGCATCTCAAAAAGAGAAAAAGAAGAACTACATGAAAAGGGCCTGTCCAACTGTTTTCATGTTGACAGAAATGCTTCATTCATTTTAACTCTCTTGTGAAGATGAGGGGGTGGGGGGTGATTCTTTAATGGATCCCACCTAAATCCGTGAGGCCAGGTTCTGTGTCATTCTCCAGATCTGGAAGAAGAGATAACACATGAAAACAAACAACTGCATGAGTTCAGAGGAGCCTGTTTCCTGGCCCCTGGGTGAGAAGCCATCTCCCTGACCCGTGCAGGGAGAGACAGTTTGTTTGTTGGACACTGGTATTTTAAAAGGTCCTTCCTGAATAGTCAGAAAAATGAACTGTAATTTCCTGAGAGATGCAGCCCTAAAGCCGGTCCAAAGATCAATGAACATGAGCCCAACCCCAAGGGAAGAATTCTCAAAGGCCTCCCAACCCATCCTTAGGAGATTTGTAGAAGTTGACTCTAAGTGACCCACCAAGTAAGGAACGTGCTCACCTCTTGCCAGTCAATTGAAGCCCTCTAAACCTTCTTCATGGCACCGAGAGAATATATATGTGAAGACAGGAAAATGCAGTGAACCAGAAATGGCCTAGTTTTCCCGCTGGGCCTGTTGCTTTGTATTAAGAAGTTATCCCCCTATAGAAATAGCTACGGGTTTCATTTCCAGGCCCTTCTGTATTAGGACTTCAAAGAAAATTCTGAATATTAATCCTATTGGTGCTCTTTGAACATGGTAGGCACTTATACCTTGGATAAAAGAAGGACATTAATTCCTAAGCTCTTTTCATATAGACTTCAAAGGGTTCTTTCTTCCGTATCTTTGAAATCCATGATTTCACATAGCCACGTGCATATACACAAATATAAAATAAATAAGCATACATACATATATTCAAAATGTGTGCCTACCAACTACTGAGCATGTTCTTAATGCCAAGCACCTTGTCAGGCATCTTTTTCTTACATCTTACCACTAATCCTCACAAATCTCTTGTAGGTCATTACTATTAACCTAATTTTGAGATTAAAAAAAAAAAAAGAACAACTAAATTTAAGAAAAATGAAATGATGTGCTCAAATTTGCAGAGATTATAACCATCAACTCTTGAACCTAGAATTATATGAGTTCCAAAACCCAGGGTCATTCTATCACACGCATCTCCTATTAACTTAAGTTAGTGGGGGGGTGTGTGGAACTATTAAGAAAACTTCAGTTCTTTCAGGATTATATGAAATGTAAATAGAAAAAAGACTTACAATTACTAGTACCAAAACTTAAAAGCCTCATGTACGTTCCTCAACTGGAAATGACGGGAGATTGGCACAACTCTGGAAGCCAAACTTCTTTCCGTGCTCAGGGAGAACATTCCTGTTTATTGAGCACCTACAGCAGTAAGAGGAGTTTAGGGTGTGTGGCAAAGGGCTGAGTGGGTGCATTTTAAACAGGACATCTGAGCTGAGACCTTCAGGCAGGAGGGAACTGGGCACAAGGATACCAGGGGAAACAGTTCAATGAAGCTCTGCTCAGGCACACATCACCATACTCAAAAGACACACATGTGCATACGTTCCATGCACAAACACAAATGCCCAGACTCCTGCAACTGTAGTAATCATGGCTTACTCCCTTCCCTGAAGCAAACTTCAGATATATGTAGGACCTGAGCAAGACCCTTGCACCCATCAGCAGTCACTCAGTCTTGACCGACATTTCTAATCTCCTCTTAGAGCGTCACTTTCTTTTACAGACTTGTAACTCTCCTTAGGGTCAAGTCTCTGCTTCTTGACATACACGCGGGTGTGTCTGTGGAATTTCTATTATTTCTTTCTGTCCCTATGGGTCAGATGTTGTTACAACTGGCCTCTCCTTTCCTGGGTTTACTCTTATTCTAAATTAGAAACCAACTTCATCCCATTTTAAGGGCTCTAGAGTATTAAGAGACCCTTTCTAATCAAGACAATTGTTTAATGTTTATTTATTTATTTTGAGAGAGAGAGAAAGAGAGAGGGCAGAGAGAGGGAGAGAGAGAATCCCAAGCAGGCTCCATGCTAAGTGCACAGCCCGATGTGGGACTCCATCTCATGACAGTGAGATCGTGACCTGAACCCAAATTAAGAGTTGGCGCCCTTAATCAAGACAAATTTATATTTTAAAGTGTATTCTTATCTTCTGGAAATTCAGTGGAAGGAAGCCATGCTAATGGGTATCAAACAGTGGGGCTGATGTTTCAGGGAGGGCTTACAGCTCTGTGTGTCTCTTCCCACCAGTCCAAGCTTCACGTTTTCTGCCATAGGAAGAGGCTCATCTTGGTTATGTCAGGACAGAGTTTAGGCTGTTTCACATGGCTGCTAGATTATCTGGATCTATCAACTGCGATATGAATTTTCTTGACAAAGTAGATTGAGTTGCTTAGGTCTAGAGCCAATTCATTAAAATATTCAGAAGACCACAATTTGAGTGGGCTTAAAACCTCATTACTGTTGAAAATACAAATTTTAGCTAATCGTTTTAGGTAAAGAATAAGTATGGTCAACTACTATCAGTTAAAACTTTAATCACTTGTTTGCTTCATATAATGTAAATAATATTTAAATATTATAAGCTTTGTATTAATGAATATTGTTTTTAGATAAATTTGAAACAAATTATTAAGAGATACTTGTGATCTGAGTATTCTAAATAGCAGAGAAATGATGGGATCCCAAGGACATAAGGTGAATAGAAATTTTTAAAATATAATTTTTAGAAATCAGATACTGAGTACCTGTAATGCTAGAGCCAGGTCTATAATAATCTCAACTCAAGAGGGGGAAAAAAGGTAACCAAGAGACATGTAAATAATGCTAAATAGGGGTGCCCAGGTGGCTCAGTCAATTAAGAGTCTGACTTCAGCTCAGGTCATGATCTTGTGATTCATAAGCTCAAGCCCAGCATTGGGCTCAGTGCTGAAGGTGTGGGGCCTGCTTGGGATTCTCTCTCTCCCTCTCTGTCCTCCCTGACTTGTGTGCATGCACATATGCAAGCTCTCTCTCTCTCTCAAAAAAAAAAAAAAAAATCATAATGCTAAATGACCAAAATAAATAGTTAAAGTTTGGCAATGGTATAAAGAGTCCAAAATCTATAAAACATTATTAACTGGTTTCCAGATAGACTATAAATATTCAACAATATCCCTTCAATATTTCCAATCCCCAGAAAGTACAGGACATATTTAAAAATCTCCTGGAACCCACTGATTTTGGCTCAACATGTCTCAATCTTATCAAATCAACAGGGTTCCAATTCTATTTCTTAAAAAAATCATATGAAAGATTTGGTAAACCTTATATTAACTTACTCTCCGTGCAGCCAGGTGATGAGGTACAGAAACAGAGTCTGAATACCATAAGGAAGAGGCAGCTGTTAGCTTCATGGAATTTCAAAAGCAACACAGAGTAGAGCCCACAGGCATCAGAGAAAAACTTAGAAGTTTTAAGAAAAGTCTAAAAAAATCTTTAGTTAACCATTTGAAAGCTATGCCCGAAGAAATGAAAAGTTAATCTTGGTATTTTATGTAGACATCTAATCAAATCATCTTTTTCTCCTTTCTCCAGATGTTAACCTAAATTTTCCTAATGAATCATAGTGTCACCCAGTGGCGACTATATAGCATACTGGGGAAAAAATGGTACCCGTATCAGATGTGAATTGAGATGTAGTACATACAGGAGATGAAGACATATTTTGTGTATTTTCTTTCCACTGATTTGAAAATATTATGCAAAATATTAATGTGATTTTAAAATATTATGGATTGACTACAAAGAAAGCCCTGAGCTCATGGAACCGGCAATGCAGCATATTCTCCACGTCTGGATCCCCCACTGCATGGCATCCTACATGAACAGGTGCAGAAGTCATGTGGTCAGTTTGTGACTGAGAGTAATGCCAATACTTCTTTGCTCTTCTTTGCCCATTTATTCTGAGTTGCTACACTTTTATCACCAAAGGAGAAAGTGTGTGCCAGTTTTCTTTCCTGTTAAAGGAGGAAGGGAGGGTGAAGGTCACTATTTGCTGTGTGTCCCACAATTTGTAACCCGACTGCTACCAGAGTGGGAGAAAAGTGGGGATGTGGCCATTGGGATGTAAAAGGCAGAACAAAGGAGGAGCTGCCTCCTTCCTTCTCTAGAGTCATTTCCTTTCTTTTCTATTTTCTCTTCCATCATCACAGAATATATTGATTAACATTAAGAAATAAGAAAGCCATCTTTTTCCTATCACGTGTTTTCTTTAAAAAAATCTCATAAAAGATTATTGTTTTCTTCCTGTTGCATCTATTTTAATGACCCATCTCAGGCAGGGTGAAATCAACTACTTATGTAGACAAATATTTAATTTGACACTTAAAAAAATTAATTTGTAATTTACTTTGTTATTTCAATTTAGTGGAGTGAGTCATTCATTTCTTGACTGCTCTATGTGTTTAAAACAATAAGATGAATGCATATTAAATTTATATAGCATTCTATGTAAGCATAATGCCTCTTTATTCCTCACATCCATAAGAGTTGGGGTTTAGCTCAAGAAATATTTATTAAGCAATAAAACTGCTATATATTTAGGAGACAAAACTGAATCTCATTTATAAGTTAAGCATTCATGTACACCTGTCACTCAGTAAATCAAAAGCAATTAAGAGGAACCATTTAGTTGTCTACTAACCTAGATATATAAAGATTTGTTTAATCCTCAGTTCTTGTCTATGCTAATTGGCAAGAACAATTTGATGGTGATTTTGCAGGCCGAAGGGGATGCGGTTTCTGATCACCTAAGCATTCACCTAAATTACATTTCAAGTGCTGATGGGAACCTCCTCCATAACTTCCCCAAGCAACGTACAGGACTGTGGTCCTTCCCCTGCGTGTGCATCTTCAGATTTTCAGAGTTCAAATGCTTCCCACCGCAGACTTTCCACAGAAAATGAATTCCCATAGGACAATGCACTTCAAACACACTTAGACTGGAAGAAGGTCAGATATGTCCTCAGCTTCTGGGAAATGGACAGATGACACCAACATGAAGACACCACCAATGGGTGTTTTCATTCCATTCTCCCAAAATGATATTGGTCTGGGGCGCCTGGGTGGCTCAGTTGATTGAGCATCTGACTTCAGCTCAGGTCATGATCTGGCGATTCATGAGTTTGAGCCCCATGTTGAGCTCTGTGTTGACAGCTCAGAGCCTGGAGCCTGATTCTGATTCTGTGTGTGTCTTTCTCTCTGCCCCTCCCCTACTTGCACTCCCTCCCTCTCTCTCTCTCTCTAAGAGAAATAAACATTAAAAATTTTTAAAAATTCAAAATGATGTTTGTCCAAATCCTCAGTGACTATAAAGTCTGAAAAGGTGACTACTCCTGAGAATACTGAAACCAGGCTGAGGATAGCTTGGGAGAGAATTGTGTTGCTACCTCCTTGCTTTCTTCTACTTTATATAGTGATGACTAAGAAATAGATCATATCATCTTAAAAATCAATCCCCCTGAATGATGATTTACTTTTCAACAAATTGGATGTCTCGGGATTCTTTTCAAAGTGTTCAGCAGTTAACATCACACCGCTCTCTAAAGTCACAGTAAGAGGCACCACGATACAAGGGTGGTTCTCATTTCATCAAAACCACAAAAAATTAGGAAACGCAAAAGGCCACTCAGCTATTCATAGGACACAGTGATTAGAAGTCAACCCCATGAACACAAGACTACTGCATCACCCAAGCACACACTGAGCAAGGCAAGACAGATGAGCAATTAAAAAAAAATGCTTACTGTATGTTTCTTCATGCATGCTGCTTTGTGTGCGCTATTCCTTTCCCAATGTGCAGACATCTACGCCATTTTAACTGACTACACCCACAAAGAGAATAGGAGGGAGTTTATCACTGCACTTTTAGCCCATCATTGAGATGAACGAGCAGACATTATTGACTATTGACTATGGGCTAAAACTCTAAGTTCAGAAAAAAGAAAGAGCAGGGGAGAGAAAGAGGCAAGAAGAACTAAGAGCTGTAGCAATTTGCTATATGGACAGAGAAAAGCAATGCAGTGTGGGATCTTAGAGGAAGGGGATTAATCTAAGACATTCCCAAGCTAGGCCCCATAACCAGTGTTCTCAGCAGGGGCCATTTTGCCCCCCTCCCCTGGTGGATATTTGGCAATGTTGTAGACATTTCTTTTTAAGTTTATTAATTTTGAGAGAGAGAAAAAGAGAGAGAGAGAGAGAGAGCACATGACCAGGGGAGGGGCATGAGAGAGGAAAAGAGAGAAAAGCCAAGTAGGCTCCGTACTATCTGTGTGGAGCGTGATGTGGGGCTTGAACTCACCAACCATGAGACCATGCTGAACTGAGATCAAGAGTCAGATGCTTAACTGACTGAGCCACTCAGGTGCCCCTAAACATTTTTAATAGTCATGACTGGAAGTGCTACTGGCATTCAGTGGGTGGGGTCCATGGATGCCCAACGGACCCCACAACAAAGAGCTATTCAATTCAAACTCTGCACTGCCGTGAGGAAACTCTGAACCAGTGACATGACGCTGAACAAGTTATTGACCTTTTGGAAGCCCAGGTCTCCTTATCTGCATAATGCTGATAATAATACAACAGAACCTTCCTTGAAAGGTGGGTAAGGATATTGTAAGACATAATCCAAGCAAAGCACTTCCTCCAGCTACTGGAATGCTGATTGCCTCATAAGTATTTCTTTAAATAATTTTTATTGGTAACAGTGCCTCTGTTTTTCACTTAACACAAGAAGATGGGAAAGGAAAATATAAGAGGCCACGAGAATAATCGCTCATTTTAAGTTGTAATAGTATAAAAAATAAAATTCAGGACTCACATAGTCAAGTTTGGTTCATTCCAGAATATTTCAATCTAACCGCATCACCAAAAATAAAAAAGGAAGCTCAAATAAAAGCAGCATCCCAGAACACTTCCTCATCATTCACCAAGCAAGGGTTCCAGAACTCTTACTATAAGGCTGTTGAAGACAAGACAGCCTTGTGGGTAGTGTTTAATGAGGGAAATTTTAGACTAAAAGGAGAATATGAAAACTTATTATCATTTTAATATCATCTTTGGAATATGAGCTCTCATTCCAAGGATGAGTTTTTATTTCATGTCTTGAAGCGTTGTAATTTTGTTCTTTCGAACTGTCAAGGGTGACCACATCTGAAGAGATAGTTTTCATTTGCCTGTTGAACCTGTGGTAGGGTCTGAGCAACAGCAAACTGTTCACTTAAAAAGGAAAAAAAAAATTCCACAGTCAAGTCCTTCCATTTGTTGAAACAGTTAGAAATTGAAGAGCAAGTTCCAGTTAAAAGAGCCTGAGAATCGAATATGTTTTTCTGCTTTAGATGGTGAAGGGGGCCAGAAACCACAAGATTGCACATCAAATGAGCAAACAAAACAAATCAGGGAAGTCTTGGACAGCAGGAGTAGCTCTTCCACAAGAATTCTTTGGAAATGGTGTCTGTTGTCAGTATCAATTAGAGTGACCGAGATGAGCTCTGCTTTTTTTTTTTTTTCCATTCCTTAGCCATCTACAAACTGGATTACCAAGCAGTTTTTAAAATCTACTTCTGCCCATATTCTGAAATGCTGGAAGAATATAAATGTTTTTTTTTTAAATATCATTTTGAAAACAGTGTAAAAGTGAGTTTTCTCACTTGATGGTAAAGCTGGAAATTATAACACCTTACCTAAGACATAACCAAAGGCCAAATATCAAGTCAGATATTAGTAATATAAAATAGTGAGATTCCCTGATAGCTAAACTGGATAATACTGATTTATAAAGGGAAGGCAACTCCAAAAATTACAAAAAAAAATATCTCTACTATTTTTAACATTTACAAGCTATGTGGGAATTACTTTGATTCACCTAAATTCCATGAGAACCAGCTTACCTTCCTGTGTTGACATTTTGGATGTGAACTTCTTCCTTCTGACTTTGAGAAATATCATGGCCCCATTATACAAATGACAAGATCATTCCTCAATTGATTCTGTGTCTACTATGCCCAGGAGAATTTGCCTGGCTGGCGTTTTAACTTCAATTGCTTAAAAAAATTAAACCAGGATCCTTTTTATATTTCACTTTTTATGTTGAAAAAAAATAACAAAACACCATATTTTCAACTCCTAAACTGTGGAAGAATTGACACCTCAGTAGAGGGGGAATTTATCAGGACTATGAAACACCAGTCTGAGGCATTGTTTCTTTTCTTTTCTTTTTTAATTTCATTTTATTGTGGTAAGAACAATGAATGAGATCTACTCTCCTAACAAAATGTTAAGTATACAATACTGTACTATAACTATAGGCACAATGTTACACAGCAGATCTCTAGAACTTATTCACCTTGCAGTAAGGAAACTTTATGCCCATTAAACAAGCATGGTTTCTTACACCAGCATTGTCAATGAAGTCAGTGAAGTTGCTAGAAGCTCAAGTCACACAGCCCCCTGTGATTGAAGCCTGGCTCCAATGGCTGTGTGACTTGTGGGCAAGTTACTTAACCTCTCTGTGCCTCATTTACCTCTTCTATAAAAAGAATTACATAAGTCATATATTTTGTATGTTTGTGCATGTATATGTGTGTATATATGTGTGTATATATGTATTTTATATATGCATGTGTGCTTACATATATATATGGCAAATAGAACCAATGCCAAGGAGATAAATGATATAAAAGTATTTGCTATCATTATTGCTGACTAACAGCAAAGCTGAAGCAATGGCACTCTTGAAGAACATTAAAAAAGGAAAATGTGGAGTGCCTGGATGGCTCAGTTGGTTAAGCATCCAACTCTTGATTTCAGTTCTGGTCATGATCTCAAGGTCGTAAGATCGAGCCTCAGGTCCAGCTCCATGGAGCCTGCTTGAATAAAGATACAAGAGGGCTGAGATTCTTACAACTTGAGATTCTCTAACTTTCTCTCTCTCTCTTTCTCTCTCTCTCTGCCTAAGAGAAATAAAAATAGAAAAAAGAAAGGAAAATGTATATACAATTCTATTTGTCAATTATTCCTCAATAAGCTAGGAGACAAAAAGAAAAGAAAATGCAACACCTCATCTTTGTTTCCCAGCTCTTCACCTAAACCCTGTCACAGAGTCCAAGGCCAGATGGCATTGTCCAATCTCTTATGATTTAGATACATATAATATGAAGAAAATAAAATTCACCCATCCTTAATCTCCACAAACTTTATTCTGCAGAATCTAGAATTCTAAATAACACATTAAGTAAAATAATACCTAATAAAATACCCAACACATATACGTATACTCTCCTGTATAACACATACACACACACACACACACACACACACACACACACACACACACGGATTCTTTATACTGAGATTACTATTTTTGGTTACTTTACTCTTTAACTTCAGGTTTATTTATTTGCAAATAAATTCTGCCTTATATTTGTGACCAGAAATAAGTTTCGTGGTTTTTAAAATAAGGATAAGTTTAGTACTTTTCTTATAACTGAACATTACCGAGCCCCCTTTGAGTGGGGAAGGCAGTATTAACCAACAGTGTAAAATACTGTCCAGAAAAATGATAGTCTGGGATGAACCAAATCTGAAAAAGACTAGTTATGGGGAATAAAACATTTGAGCAAGCAATCTTGCTCTTTCAACCCAGAGGGGAGATACTCAACTCAAACCTGCAGAGGGATTGCTTTGAAAGGCTTAGGGACTGGAGACACTTATTGAGTGCTGATGACAGATGACACCACAAGCATTATACCTCCCTTAATCTCACCTCCACCTTGCAGATAGCTGCAAGATTAGACCACCATCTTCCAAATAAAGAAACCAGGGTTCAAGGTCACACGGCCAGTCAGCAGCTGTGGTAGAAGGCCAACCACATTTCCTGGTTCTAAGTTAAATATTCTTTCACCATGCCACAGAAGCCCTCCCCTGTCTCTTGCCTTTCCTCAGCCCTCTTGTATTTTTATTCATTGCCTCTCCCAGGCACCCCCTGCCAGCCCCCCCCCTTGCATGCTTTTTGGATGATGCCCCGTTTGCAATGAAAAGTAAGTGGGGGTACAAAAGCCTCATATAGCTCCCACACAGAAGGCCTGACGAAGGTAGGGCCAGCGATGCCCGAACACGCCAGTATTGTCACAGACACGCAGCTGCAGACATGCACACCACCTCTGCAGGGCTCATAAAGCAGCTCTCAGTGCCACTCAGCACCCTGTGTCGGCGGGCACCTGCGGTCAGCCACCGCACAGGAAGTCATTCTCTGCGGAGGCCAGGCAGGCCTGCCATGTGAGTGGAGAAGTGGCCACAGGAGCCCAGAGGAGGACGTCTGTCCTCTGTGGCTCTGGAGGGCATATTGTCATGTCCTGAAAGACAGGAAGGGAAGAAAGAGCTGCAGAAGTGGCTAAGGAAGAACCTCCAAGCCTGACTGAGTCCAGTCACCCAACCTAGGCCCTCCGTGTCTACTCCTGCACACGAATACAGAACGAACGCACGATTCACAAGGCCTTTCGTGGCTTTAATTGGCCTCCACATTTTTCTCTTTAAACGCTTCAGCACTTTTTTTTTTTCATGTAACGTCTTCTGCTAACTATTTAAACAAGGATATAAGTGCAGTGCTCCCAGTCAATACTGTACAGCCTGGTACGTGCACATCCCATTCATAAAAGACATTTCCTAGTCCTGTGCAAATACTAATCAGCTCTTCCGTTTGGCGAGGCAAGTAGCTACGGAGCCCTAGTTCACTGTTGCTTAAATAGAGATTAAGACGAGAGCAGTTGAGTTGTGGAGCCTTCCCTAGACTGAAAGCTCCCAGGTTCTGGAGAATGGAGGAGCCCATATTCTCTGAGGGATAAATAAATAAATCCTATCACAGGGATAAAGACAGTCCAGTGCATCGCAGGAGCCAATCAATAACAAAACACCTTGGCCAATCACCGCCTATTCTTAAAACATCCTTCTAGCCATTGTCAGATTCTGATTAGCTTAAGAAAGGCCCCCTCCTCCTTTTTCTCCTTGATTTTCAGGAGGTTCCTGCATTCACTCTCTCCAGAGCACTGCAATCAGCATGCAGTGCTCCCGCCTGGTAAAGGAAGTTAGATTTTCATCTTTGCACAATGCCTGGAAGCAATACCCTTTAAGTGGACCGGCAGTCTGATCTTGACTTCATCCCGTAGGCGCTCTGGAGTGTGCTCACAGCTTCTTCCTATGGCATCCACTGCCTTATTCTGGGTGTATCTGGAGCTACTCAATTGCAAGTTTTCTGCTCCCAAAATTCATTGCTTTAACCCACATTTGACTTCTGCTCATGGTAAAGAGTGCCCATCGGTCACTCAATGGATTAATTCCTTGAAGCTACTATTTGGGAAATCGCTCATTCCACTTTAGCCAACAGCGAGATTTTGAATAGGTCAAAAGTGTTTCCTTAATTTCTGATTTAACAAAATGGGTGCACTTTATATATATATATTTTTTTTTTTTCTCATTACCTCTACTACTTTAAGTATTATAGCACAGTACAAAAATCGTATAAATTAAAATTAATTTATCTTACAGAAACAAATTTTCCGGAAGTATTTATTTTTGGAAATGTTAGGAGAGGCAATCTCACTGTCAGGATTGGATCCCCCTCCCTCCCTCCCATAATTTTCAGCATTTTACAGAGATTATTTCTCAATGAGTTTCTGCATACAAGTCTTAGAGCCCTAACCCTTCACAAGGACAATCTCACTCCTCACACAGGAATTTTCTCTAGGTTCTTTCCTCTCAGATGGCTTTCTAATTTTCGATAAGTGAAGGGGGCGGGGGTGGGCAGGAAGCTTAGCTTTAACCCACAACGTTGTTCGGTGAAACAATGAGCAATTTTTATTCTGAAAAAAATTATACAGAATATAGGAATACAGTAGAAATATACAACAAAAATTAACGTACGTCTAACATATACGGAACCCTATGAAATGATGTCCTTTTCCACAGTCACTACTTAACATCTCTCAACATTAGGTGCTTTCATCCTGAGTTGGTAATAAAAACGGCTAGATATACTGAGCACTTTCTTAGAGGACAAATCCGAGTATCTCCTGTAATCCACACAACGACTGCATATGATCGAACTATTATCCCCTTTATACACATCATGGTAAGTAGCTATGTTGTATCTATTGGGTGCCTAACTATGTGCCAGACATCTTATTCCAGATGTCTTCATTTAATCCGTACAGTAGCCTTATGAAGTCGGTTCTCAAGTTACTCCAAATATACCAATGAAGAAACTGAGCCCACAGCAGGTAAGTAACTTACCGAAGAGGAACACCAATAAATGTCAGAACCGCGACCCAGACTGGCCTGATTCTACACTTCATAGCCACTTGGCTCTACTGTCTCAAAAAAAAAACAAAAACAAAAACAAAACAAAACAAAAAAAAAAACCTAAGTACAAATGAAAATCAATGAGTGGGGCTGAAAATGATCTCCCAGAGTAACTGGACAAAAAATTTCTACTTCTTTCTTAGTTTCCCCAACTCAAGCTTTCTATCACTTTCATAGAGGCTCCTGAATTCAAACAAACCATGATTACCAACCCGCTCCCCCTCCCTCCACACACACATCATGTAATTGTAAGAATAGATTACATCAAACTAATGCTCATCTGGCTGCTGAACAGAATCATATCAAAACTCCATTCATTTTGCCTTACCACCAGCCTGCATATATAATAGGACCGGAGCATATCTTGCGCCTGGTATATCATACAGGGTATGGGGTGACAGCTGTTAGTAAGTAAATATCTTCCACTGTTAGAGGTACTGCTCACTATAAATATCCTCTCATTTAAACTTCCTAAGAACGTTCCAGAAAGACTTCTTATGTACAGCTTTTAGAGACATGAAAACAGAGACTCAAAAAAATTAATAGTCAAGTAAATATTTAAAATTAGCTCTTCCTCCAAAGCCTTTAATTTTTCCACTGACAAACTGCACTGATGATGCTCTCCATTTGCGAACCTCCAACAAAAGAACAGCCAGGGTAAAGTAGGAATACCACAAAAAGAGAACCGTGCCCCTCACTGTAGGGAAACGCATAAATTAATGCCAGATTGCATCCACGTTTGCAGGTACAGCTGTCATCCACAGCCCGGGCTTCATCCCTTCAAAGGCTATGACCCAAGCTGAGATGCGATGACAGAATCATTGTTGTCACACGTCCTAATTGTGGATAGAATAATATTCAGAAATAACACTGCAAAATAACCCCAAATATTAGATCTCTTTTTCATTCCGGTGAAATATGGCAAAGCAACTTTGGGCACTATCTTCATAGCCCTGATAAATACACACACTTTTTTCCTGAATAAAAATAAATAACTTTATTATTAAAATCTATTTCTATAAATTTAAAAATAATTGATACCATATAGCAAACTTTATGACTATTGCACAGGGAGAATTTAACCTCTTATTCCAGAAGAAAATGGAAATCGTCCAGTGCTAACGTGCTGCACTCATCACTACAGACGTCCATGAGGACTGGGGCTTTGAACCAAAGGAAGGGAACAACCATCAATTTGTTCCGAGAAGTAGAGACGTGGTAGAATTTTCTAAACTGTTTAAATTAGGGCTGAATGGTACAGTCAAACTATTGTTTTCCTTTCTTTGACCACTAAATATAGAGGCCAGTCTTCTCTGGGGTAGGTGGCATCCTGTAATGAGCCACGTGAAGCCTCGGGCTTGTCATTCAGAGCACTGCTTGCTCTGTTCTAGAATCCTGGAATACTCCATGACTGCCACAGCAGCCTCCGGACCCTCTCCAAACAAATGGGAAGCTCATTTGCATAAACCTCATTTCCATTTTATTCATCCTCTGCCCAAATCTAGATCAGGATATTTAATATCATCGCGCCGTGGGAGGTCACAGGAATTTAAAGGGCACCGTGGCCAACGATTAGAAAGCATAAATTCCAGAGTCGAGTGTCTATCTGAAATCCAAAGCTGAAACAAGAGAAAGCCTGATGCCAGACACAGAGTAAGAAAAAAGGACCAACTAAAACATCAACAGGGAAGAAACTAGAACCATCTCTGTGTTCTTCTCTCTCTACAGATGAGCTAGAAAGCCACCGCTGAGGAAGTAGCTATGAGGCACACCAACCACTTCACTTGCATTTCCATATTTAGTCTTTTTCTACTCCCTGATACCTAAGTAAAGACCCAGAGGAAAAGAAAGTGAAAAGGCAGGTGGTGTTTTCAATGTTAAACATCCTCTAAACAGCAGAAGATTGGAACACAGTAGTCCCTGGCTTGTGACTCCATTCCCTTCCCCCAGGGGATCTCCCTTCCGCTGACCTGTTGTTTTCTGACATTGTTCTTCATACAACAGGAATGTGTCCTAGGACGTGTAAACCAAAACCTCAGCGATTTACTCAGCGTTTGCGTGTTTTCTTCTCCTTGACCACTAAAAAGACCGAGACAAACGGTTACCTTCAACTCAACTCTCCTGAGGTTTATGAGCCAGATTTTGAGGTCTGTGTGTCAAGGTTATTTTCCAAGAATGAGTCGGCTCGATGTCACGTTAAACATATGCGCACACACCACACGCGCACAAGGGCGCGTCCGTGAACCCAAATTTCTTCAGCATGCGTGATCGCATTAGGAGGAGAAAACAAAATGACTTCTGGAAACTCTGCAGAAATCCTGCAACACCAACAGCACCTTCTCTGGCTCATTAATTCTGGCCTAAATTTGCTACTGTCAGGCAAATCAGGCACGCTGACCGGCAGACACCCACCTGCTATTAAGCTGAATGTGCCTGGCATCTTGACATTCTATTGACTCCATTCCAAGGCTTATGTAAAAAAGGCAGCTCAGAGTCCAAAAGGAATTTTAGCCACAAATACTTTGGGAGAAATCCAAACAACTAAAAACAGAAAGAAAGACAAGATGCACATCTGAGTGACACAATTGAGACAACCAAAGCAGACTACTGAGTGTTCAAGGACAAATCTACAAATGACCCAAGCACCCCCTTTTGAGAACTACTCATGTTAAGAAATTCCAATAGCCTAGGCATCGAATGACCACCCCCTCTCATCTGGATTATTGGCATATATCCTCCCAAGAGTATTCGTTATTATTCCAAAGGTGTTGCTTTTAAGGAGACCCTGTCAGTTCTTGCCCTCTAGATCTCTATACAGATTCAGTAAAAACTTGTTGCACTGTAAACATGGTCCTGATAATGACAAAGGATTCAGGTTCTTAAGTAGTTACGACAAACCAGAAACTATCCAAAGGGCTTTAAAAGACTGTGTCCTTTAATCTTCCAAACAGCCCTATGAGCCAAGAGTTTGATTTCCATTTTACAGATACGGAATATTGAGGTTCTGAGAGGTAAAGTAGTTTTCTCCAGGTAGCTGGAAAATGAGATACTAGGAAAGAGAGAGCATCAGAACGCAGTTATAAATTTCCTGAAACGTCCCAACCCTTAGCCACCCCTTACCCCCAGTAATTCAAGCATAAATAAAATGAGTATACACCCAATTTCCTAATCCTGGCACTGATGGCTTTGGTGGCACCTGCTTGTCACCATCAACTATGCATAAACAGGATGGCCCTGGGGGTGTTCTTTAAAACCAGACCAACTCTCTCTTACTTTCGTCCAGAGAAGGCAAACATTTCAAAATCAAAATCATATATACATTAGAAAAGAGAGAGGGAAGGAGAAACCTGTAAGCCCACCAGGCAGCATGAATTTCAGCTGGCTCCCACTCCTCCCCTCTGGCTTCTCACTCCCACCAACCACTGCACTTCAAAGAAGGCTCTGAGAGGAAGGGGGGCATGAGACCCATTGGGGCCATCTGGAAGAAGGCTCTTCTGCTAAGGGGAGACTAGAATATGAGTGGAGATTCACTGCAGATGCCAGTCAACTCAAATAAAGAATTCAAAATGCTTTCCAAAAGCTGATTCCTATCAGAGCTGCTGGGAGGACCAGAAGATGGAAGGTTTTTCAACCGGAAGCGATGTTGTTTCTGCTGCACAGATATTTCCCAGGTTTATAAGATGGTTCCAGGTTTTGAAGTGCCCGTGTGGGTTGAAGGAGCATAGACAGCCATCTATATTTCAGTTAGACTCAGCTTACCCCTTTTACCACCTGACAGGGGTGTTTCACCCTCCAACAGAGCTATCTGTGACTTTGTATGAGTCTACAATTGGAAGGAATACTCTTCTTATAAAAGTGCTCCTACATTGAGCTACATAAAGCCAATACATGAAATAACCAAAAACCAAGGTTTGTTAGCATTCCCCAACCCTCAACTTCCCTACTCTGTTGTGGCCTCTATTTTCTTGGCCAGCGTCAGCCCTAGGTAGGAGGCCAATGCATCCTTCCCCCCACTTGGCCTGTTATTTGCAAGGTGACTTCTTAGAGACAGCCACTTGGCCATGGATTCTTGGTTTATCATCCATCAGTTAGCATTGCTACTGCTGCCATTATTATTCAAAATGGTTATATAAAGATGTTCTCATCTGATAATGATGTTTGCAATATGCTTTTACGCCACCTAGTCAACAAAGTGCCCCTGTGATTTTTGTGTAGGCACGAGTCAGCAAAAGTGCCATCCTGGAATGCTTAGCAGCTTTCTGAATGGTTATACGTAGAAATAGAGAAAAAAAAGGGGGGGGGGGTTCTATGTATTAAAAACAACAACAGACTGGATGTCCTTTTGTGCATGGTTGACAATAAAAAGAGCAGCACCCAGGCAATATTAAAAATATCTGGCTCTTTCCTCCTCAACTCAGAGCTTGACAAACTCTGTAAAGGCAGTGATTGTTGTTTGCTGAATAAAGGCCCAAGTCTGTCCTTGACTTTCTGGCTCAAGTCCTATCGACAGTAGAGGAAGCAGAACACACATATCGAAGGCAGGGCATAGTCCTCGGAGGCTAAGAAGATGACTAACAATGAGCATAGTGCCTAGAAAGCAGAATATCCAAGGGGGTCACGGATGCAGGGAATTAATAAAAATCCATGCACCTCCTTTTAATGGTAGCAGCACTAGACTAGTTAGTAGAATTCTCCTCCTCATGATGCACTCAACTCTCCTTAATGTCAACAGGAGTTCTGTAACAGCACTGCAGGAGAAAATGGATTCATACGTCATTTAAAATGAATCATTTCCCTTCCTATCCTCCATTTTTATACATACTGACAAAATACAAAAATAAATTTTAAAAAATCGATTCAGCTTTGTAGTTTTCTACTCCAACAGCAAACGCAAGCATCAGAATGATACGATTTGAAAGCCTTTGAATAATTATTTAAATGGGGTCACCCACAATGGAATCCCACGAGCCTCAGATTTGCCAACCCAAAATGAAAAATACAAGTGGCAATCCGTTACAAGGTGAGTCAATTTGGAGGCTCCCATCTTCTTTTCCTTGTTTATTGTGAGATTTGAATTTCCATTTTGTTTTTAACAAGGGTGGCAGAGTTTGCTGACCAATGGCCGGAGCTATAGTTAGAGGAGTAATAATATTTAAGATCATGGGCAGAACTGGCTTTTCACTTTTTCTAAACAGAAATACAAACCATGTGCTCATCATGACTTTCATGTCAAGGACTTGGGCTGGCCATCAGAATGTTTGCTCCCTTCTTAGCACAGTAGATGAATGCTCTTGGGGATCTGGAATGCCTCCAAGGTGTATCTATAATGCCCTTTCTCCAATGTAATGGAATATATCTACCATCAAGCAAGTAATTGGTTTTAATATGAAGAGCTGTAAATCTGAATGAGTTTGTTAACAAAAAAAGACAACGTATTGTTAAGTTACCCCCAAATGGTACAAGCAGTTTGTACTGCCATTGCTATAAAAATTATGTTCAAAAATCAGTAAACACAATCTTTGGCTTTCCTCGAAAGAATGCTAGAGGCAACACGTTGATTATTTTTCAAAGGAGGGAAAGAAGGTGTTGAAAGCTCTTCCCAACATGTAAAGTTCTGAGTTTGCAAGCACCAAACACAAAATAATGATAATGTTTTAGCACTTTATAAATTTAAGTTACTCTGTCTACTCTTTGGAGACAGTAAATACTTTTAGACAAAGTACAACGTCCTTGCCTCTATGCCCAAATAGAGGAAAACAGGGAAATACTTTAAAGCATCAGAAGATAACCATGGTGATGAAAATACGTAGCTCTTGTCCTGAAAGGAAAATAGGAAAACACATGTAATTAAAAAAAATAGCAGTGAATCTGAAGGAAACCCAAATAACTGCGGGTTTGGTCATGAGTTTCTGAGACTGCTTCTGATGACCTGAATTTCAAATACGACACAAACTGTGAGGAGAGAAAGATCATTTTATCTCCGTTGGTCACTGGTGAACTCAATAGTAGGTTATTAATCAGAAAGAGTGCAGACAATAAATAAGCAAGGTTGTGAATAATCTCTTAAAGAGTTAACACAATAAGTATCCTAGAATATACCCTCCCAAATGGAGTTTTACAGGCAGGAGGGAATTAAGGTTTACTGAACTCCTTAAAAGCCATGTCTCTCCCAGACATTGTGCTAAGCACTTAACATATATTACTTGCTTTAATCTTCTGGATAGCCCAGCCAAGAAGGTAGTATTATCACTTCTTTACAGATCAACAATTTGACACTCGGAAGCCAAAGCACTCAATGGGGGAACTACGACTGGAAGGGGGCTGAGGTAGAACAAAGGCAGGCCCCCATTCTGTCTCCCCTCGTGCACACACTCACTGTCTGCACCTCCCAGAGGGGCTGGACATTGCTGCCTTTGGCCTCTTCATTAATGCTTTGCCCCACAGGGAGAAGGACAGTCCGAGGCATGGTTTTCAACACTTGCTGTAAGCAATGTTGGTTGGGGGACTTGGGAATCCAAACTGCTCCTCTCTCATTACTACTGTTAGCTGCCCTTTGCATGAGAGTGCCACTGGGGAGGCCGATGTGCCTGTCCCAAAGCAGAGAACTATCTCATTTCTCTAGTTCCAACCTAACTTAAAAAAAAAAAAAAAGTGAGTCAATTTGGAGGCATTCATCTTTTCTTCCTTGAGCTGCAGGACCCCTTAATCCATTCTAAAACAATGTTTTGAGGGGGAGACAGGGGTACTGATAGGTATTTTTTGAGTTTGAAGAAATATTTATGTAAGACCTAATCAAATTATCAACAGCCCCAGAAAATGAGAAATAGGGTTGCAGGTCACAAAGTCCATTGTCCCACCCACCTACACTCCATTCAAAGGCATCTGGAAGTATCAGATATACACATTCAATATTTACCTGCAATATAACATCGGGCCCTTTTCACACACAAGGACTTGGGGGGGATGATTTGGGTTCAGGTTTCAAGATCTCGGTGACATGGGAAAAGCTCAGGAGCAACGCTTGGGAATAAACAACCTTCAGGGTGATAATCAGGTTGGGTCCGAGCAGCTAAACCATTTCCTTGGTAATCACAACCACCTAGTACAGACTCTGTGCGAGTATCTGTCATCTTCACAAGTGTGTCCGTTAAGTGCATGGAAAACCACGCCCGATAATTTATTAAATAAAAACCAAAATGAAAATATTTGCTTACCCAATGACTACAGGCCTTTCCCGCTGAGTCAGTCTATAATAAGGGTGGGCGGTACCCAGAGATCAATTTCAACCTAAATGAATCCTAGTGGTGTTGGCAATGACCCGGTCTCCTCTCGAATGATGGCCGATGCCTTTGTTGCCTATTGTAAACAGCATGTCCTGGGTAAATTTTTTTTCCAAAAGAGACTAAAGAGATGCAACTCAATGACAGAGGAAAATATTCCATTTGGAAGAATAACTATTTGGGAAGACAACAAATTAGTCAACAGGGAACTCTTAGGTTCCTCATAAGCCTCACATCAAAATAGAGCTCCGTGATTTAGGGAGAAGGTGGTTGGTACCCACATGAGAAGCACTGGAACAAATTTCCACATAAAGTGATGGCTTAATAGGAGCCATGTGGCTAAATTCCCCTGCACTCTAAAAAAAACCCTCCAATTTATTTAAGAAATAAAAGTGAATTCAACAATGGCAAAATGCAGCATAAAGGCAAAGAAAGGAATAAAAGATAAAAAAGGCATCTTCAAATTTCTTTCTAATATAATGCTCTCAAAAGAATCAAGATACAAGTTAACAGACAGCACCAAAGTCTCCACATAGCCTTTTTGTGTCAGGATCCTTTCTGACTTCCTAGTATTAACACTTGTGAAACACCCAAGTGTTAGGTTTCTGTCACATGAAAGGCTGCCAGGTAAAATAAAATAAGATACAAACAGAGCATAGGACACATGTATGCAATTATATATATGCATATATTTATACATATACATTCACTGTTTATCAAAACTTTGAATTTAATTGGGCAGGCTGTATTTTTATGTATCGAATCTATTAGGCTTATGATCAGTCATGAGCTAATTTTGAATGAACTATTTTTGAACCGGTGAATGGTGCAAATCATTACCATGCTTTGTGATTATCCTTCGAAAATGCTGACTCCTGAGACTCCCTTACAGATTATTTCCCCTATGGGACAAACAGCACTGTGTTTACCTGCTTGTGGGAGAGTCTGGATACACACATATTTGAGAAAGACTGTTTTAACCCAGACTAATAAAAGGAAATGAGGAAGACACAGTAAGTTTGATTTCTCTGATGGCTCAAATCACTCCATTAAGCCTTTAGAGGGGGGTCAGATGTCTGAAATCTTAAGTGTTAATGTGAGACTGTCCAAAGGAGATCATGTATACCCAAATACTAGTTAATGAAATATTATCATGGACCACTTCTTCACTACTCAGAGGAAGATGCTGAGGGAAAAATCACTCACTCAAAATTCGCAATCCAGAATCACGACCGAGAATAGCATCTCTGACACCCAATGCCCGAACTCACCCCATGCTGTCATTTCTAAACAATTCTTCCTTACATCCTGGCTTGAACAGCTGAAGGAGTTGGCACACCCAACAGAAGGAGCTGAGACATTTTTCTATCCTTAGCTAATGTGTAAACTCCTTAGCTACAAAGTAAGTGTCCAATCACAATATAGCATAAAGAAATCCACATTTGAATCAGGAATTATCTCAACAGATGTAAGCTGTTTCTTCATTGTATCGGTAAATGTTAACATAGCATTAAAAGTGAGTAAAGAAAAATCTAATTGCACTTTACTGAATATAAAACTCAATTACTTTTTGCTTCCAAGGATATGGGGTGTGTGTGTGTGCGTGCATGCATGCGTGCATGCGTGTATATTGTATCTGTGGTAGAAATGATGGAGGAGAAAGTGTTTCCTTCTCTTGCTATCAGCAGACTTTCTTCTCTGTGATATTCTAACCATTTAATATAACTCCTCCATTTACAATTTAGCCCTCCATTTAAAATCGATGAGAATTTGCCTCCCATGGACTATATCTGACAATTCTAGGTTGCTAACTATGAACTTCAAATGTCCAAAGGCACGGCTCAGCCATGAAAAGATTTTAACATAGAAAGTATGTCTAATCAGTTGTAAGAGTGGCCAAGAACTGGAGAGATAAAACTGAAGCATGGTCTATAGTTAATAGAACTTCAGTAGAGTGGAAAGTAGCGATAAAGACTCTCTTGAGAGTTGCTCAGACCTCTTTTTAAATCCAAGTTCTACCTTGACTGTCCATGAGATCTGGGGCAGGTTATTCAAACCCTCTGAGCCCCTTAGTCACTGGCAAAATGTAAATACCAGCATGTAATTACAAAAACTACCATGAGGATGAAATAAATCAGTATGTGTGAAGTACCTACCACATGGAAGGCCACACGGCTCACTAAATGGTAAGAATGAGAAGCAAGAGAGTGTGTTCCTCTGGACCCATTGGGTTGCCATGTATTTGCTAGTACAGTAAAAGCTTTGCAAGCATAATTCATTCTGGAAACACGCTTGTAATCCAAAGCACTTGTATATCAAAGCGAATTTCCCCAAAAGAAATAACGGAAACTCAGATGATTCGTTCCACAACCCAAAAATATTCATATAAAAATAATTACAATACTGCAGTATAGTACAAAATAATAAAGAAAATACAAAATATAAAGAAAAATCAACAAATTAATCTGCATTTATCTTTGAAAGCCTTCATGGCTGGTGTAAGCGTGACAAGAGAGGAGTGTTATTGTGTAGGACGACTTTCACTATCACTAGTGGAATTATTGCTATCTATTGGCTCAATGGAATCTTTTTCTGCATGGGGGTCATTTTATACACTGGCATGGATGTTGACTACAGTACAGTATTAATAAACTTGCCAAGTACTGTATTTAATGTAATTGGCAATAAAGCAGCAGAGGAGAGGGTCTATATCTGCAGGTAGCCTGACCTAGAATGAAGCTAAGCATTCCTAAGCTTACTCTTGTATGGAAAAGCAGAGGACTGTCCACAGGTACTTTGAAGTGACATAAAATACACTAGTGACAGTTGGGGGCACCTTCCCATGTTCTGAAAAGTCACTGGTTTCTGCCAAACGCTGTGGCCTGAGACCGAGCATCCAAGTATGGGAGACAATCAACCACAATCCCACAGTGAGAGAGAGAGAAAAAAACATTGGCTCAGTTGTGATCATGTGATGTTCGGCATCATGTACTACTCATATTGCAAGACATTGCTCATTTATCAAGTTAAAATTTATTAGAAATGTTTGCTCGCCTTGCAGAATATTCCCAGAACAAGTTACTCACAATCCAAGGTTTTACTGTTCTTAGTTTTGAACTAACTCTGTACCTAGCTAAGTGGAGGACAAATGAGCAGGAAAAGAATATCAAGGCCTACTTACTGTCTGCATATAATTGTCTTATAATCAATTAGCCAATACATGCTTGATAACCCCTGCCATGAATATTGGACCTGATTAATTAATGATGATAATACAAAAAATTCTAAGACATATTGCCCTGCTCTTGATGTCTTGGTTAAGGAGATAACTGTACCTGCTTGAGAAGTTAACGAAAATAACAGCAAAATAACTACAACAAAAGGACAACATAAAAGTAAAAATGGCAGTTGATGGATAGCTGATGAATTATGAGAGAAGTTGTATAACTGATAACACCTATGAGCTCCAAGGAAAAGGGAACCACCATGAGTTGAAGAAACCCCAGGGAATTCATCATGAAGATAAGCCACTTGAGATTCACTCTGAAGTGATGTGGGACTTAGATAAGCAGAGAAGAGAAAATCCTAGGTTTCTGATACAAGTAAAGCTGCAAAAATGAGAAAACACAGGGCCCAGTGATGACTTCTAGAAAGATAGTACATTACCCATGTCATCATAGCACTGAATGCTTGGCACAAAAGATGAACCATTGCTATCGCTCTTTATTTTTGTATATGTGCTGCCGAAGCGAGCACATGCTATTGCTATTTATTTTTGAAAGAGACACAGTGCAAGCAGGGGAAGGGCAGGGAGAGGGAGAGAGAGAATCCCAAGCAGACCCCACACTGTCAGTGCAAAGCTCCATGCTGGGCTCGAATTCAAGAACCATTAGATCATGACCTGAGCCAAAAATAAGGTCAGACGCTTAATCGACTGAGCCACCCAGGCACCCTATGACCATGGCTATTTAGGCCCATGGTTCTCAAGATTTTATTGTTTGGCTCACTACCATACCACCGTCAGATAATAACAGAGATCATTTTCAAGATGCCACCCAAAAATGTCTGGGGTTGCTTAGACAAGATTGATTGTAGAGTATATATAATCTTAGTAAGTTGGCACCAATGCCTCCCTCCCCAACACACACACACACACACACACACACACACACACACACACACACACACACTTCCGTTTCACTGACTATAAAACAATGGTGTCTCTTGACAAATGGTTTATACCATGAGAAACAGGGGCCATTAACAGCTTTGGCAAGCCCAATCAAGACACATTTGATAAAGAAAGAAGGTGCTAACTGTATTCTTCAGACGTGAAATGCAGAGTCAGAGAAGGAGAGTCCCACTATAGTTCTGTCTCAGTGGACTTGCCTCAGCCCACCTTGCTACTCCACTATCTTATTACTCATGTCCCATTCCACCATGGTAAGAGAGTTACTGAAGTACCAGACAAATAATGGTTATCTTTGATTCCCTTCTTTGGCATCAATCTTTAGACAGGCTTTGGACATGTCAGTGGAAGGGAAGAACTCAGAGTTTAGACAAACTATTTTCCTTTGTTATACCCACATTAACCAGCCCACCCATTGGATTATACTCTTAAACTGCCAGTTAGGCACCATTAAATGAAAATGTCACAATATGCACTCTCTGCTCACCTAATAATGTAATATTCTCCCTATCCCATCACATTCTTTATGTTTCTAGTTTGCTAACGTTTCTGAAACTAATACACAAGCGTGTGATGATTTCCATTTAAAGAGATTTTAGAATATTAAAAAATATTACAGCAGCTCCAAATATAAAAACGTTATGGCCAACCCTAAGCCAACACCATGGTAGACTCTTAAAATGATGTAGTCTTTTGGAGAAAAACATTAGCAGATAGCGTCCCATACTGAAATAAAGTATATTATTTTAAACCACTCAAGCTTGAGCAAAACAGGTGAAGAAAATCTCTGGGTTCCAAATCCTTAGGAATGTCACCAGGCCCCATTACTGCCTCACAACCACACAAAGACAATACCACCGAGAAACCTAAACGGACACTTTCTCTAGAGACAGGTCTCACACACTTGAGGAAACAATGCTTTAAAATCTAAACTCTTAATTCAGTATAGAGTGTACTGAAGAAAAAAAAAAGTAAAACGGGATATATTAAGTTACCAGAGTTGTTCTTCTCAAAGAAATAATGAGAATTTAAGGGAAAACACAAACAGAAAGAATTCATTAAAACCATACACTCCACTCTTTGGTCCTTCATTAAGTGTACAAGTTAAAGCCCATCTATGCAGTGTTTTAAAAAATAATTGACCTCTAAATGTGAATTCATTTAGCTGCTTCCAATACTGTGGTCAGGTTGAGGTAAGAAAGTACAACTATGAATCCTAATGCCTAAAACAAAAAAAAGGAGTTGAATTATTGTATGTTCAATGTTCATATCTACTGAGTTATTTAGAATATCCTCACATAGATTCTAATCTAGAGTTGAAACTTGAAACCCATGAAAACCAAGGGCTTTCACCTTTAATGGTCAATGCAAACTTGGCAAAAGAACAAGAGAACATCTTTAAAGGAGCCAAGGTCTAATTTATGTGTCCAAGTGGCAACTTCCCCCTCTTGGGTGATGGCTGTCAATACCAGAAGCCAGAAAAGGGGGATGGTAGAGACAAAGAGTGCTATTTTGTGTAAAGGCAGCTTGTCAGTTTCTGTTCTTGGATGTTTTTCTTACGTTGAAATATGATAAGCCCATTCGGAGAAAGCCTGTTTAGAGAATACTGTGGCAGATGAAATGGACATACCAACATCTTATAAAAGCCGCTAAGATTCACTGTCACATTTAATGAGCATGATCCCAAAATTGAACTGACCAAAACTTTTAGGAGAAAACATCTTGGTAATGGCAGCATTTGTGATCATTTTTATTGCTAATGTAAAATCCCTCCAAAAGCACCGAAAGAGAATGCTTTAATACCATTACTTCAGGATTGGTATTCTGCCATTGGCTCATCAGTGTTTAGCAAGATAAATGTATTTTTCAGTAGCTCTGATAAAAAAACAAAACAAGCCATGGTAACCAGAGGGCTTGGGGACAAAATAAGCCTCGTCTGAAATCCTTAAAATACATTTCTTACTGTGAGTGTCTGCAGACTTTTATTAGAACTCTAAAGGACTCACAGGGTCCTGGCTCCTAATGTTCCCTTGTCTCTAATGTTCATCCCTACGGGCCAAGTTGAATGCATCCCAGTGTGGTGTTTGGTGCAAGAAATGATCTCTTGCGCAAACCGTCCTTGCCCTGCCCTGGTTCCATGGTCCCAGCCCAGAGAACTCCACACTGGGTTCCACACTCCCACTTGGAGAAAGTATCCTGCTATCATGTTCTGGTCAGCCCAGGGAACCAGAGGAGCTCAAATTTCCCCTTTACTCCATCCCAGACTGGAAGAAGGAAACCTGTATCGACACTGGTAGCCTTAACAATACATGGTCAGCTGCCAAGAATCTGTGGCAATGACAGAGCTGCTTTGAGCAGACAGGGTTCTTTTCTTTCTAGAAATCCTAAGGAAGTGCTCCAAAGCAAAATGGTAATCACCAGTAGAGGCTAAAGTGCCCTCTTTTTGCCCCAAAGAGTCTTCGCTACTTTGCTACAGTGCCCCAAAAGTCCATCATTATGCAATCCTTCTTTTTCAGGGAAGGAGTGTAGTTGCCAGGAAATTACTGTTAAAATGTTAACTATTGGGGCGCCTGGGTGGCTCAGTCACCTAAGTGTCCGACTTCAGCTCAGGTCATGATCTCTCGCTTTCCATGTGTTCAAGCCCCGCATCAGGCTCTGTGCTGACAGCTCGGAGCCTGGAACCTGCTTCAGATTCTGTGTCTCCCTCTCTCTCTGGCCCTCCCTTTCTCTCTCTCTCTCTCTCTCTCTCTCTCTCTCTCTCTCTCTCTCAAAAATGAATAAATGCTAAAAAATATTTAACTATTTATCATGAAAGGGTTAACTGATCAGTTAGTATGATAGTTGGAATTTCTAAGATAAAAGAGAGACTGACCTACAAATCTTTAAGAGAATGAGAGGCAGAGAGAAGTGGCTAATATATGCCAGGCATATACATACCATGTCCATTAACCTCCGAAGTCAGTAAAGCCTGCACCATTTTACAGATCAGGAAACTGAGTTTCAAAAGATTCGTAACTGACAAGAGAAAGGTAAGGATCCCAAGAATAGGAGGAGAGAGTAGGCAAGGTGGGGTTCCACAGTGAGGTGTCCTCATTATGGCGAGGTGCGGGAGGCAGGATTGGGACACCTGGTTCCCAGATGAGGTTCATGGAAATAAAGAAAAGACAAAAAACAAAACAAAACAAAAAAACACAAAAAACAAACAACAACCAAACAAAACAAAACGAAACCAAAAGCTGGTTAACCGACTGTGATGCTCAATCACCATTTTTGTACCCCTCTGGTCCAGACATGCTCCAAGCTTCCCGAATACGAGCACATTTCTTAAGGAAAATCCCCCTTTACATTATATAACACAAAGAAAGTTAAATTCGTTTGCAGATATACCTAGCAATGACCATTATCTTGGTGTATTAGTGCCTCACATATGGTCATTAAGGTTTTTCAATCATCTTTTAATTTCAGTGTTCATTCTTACAATAATTCTTTTGATTGCCCAAGCAGGGCAGAGACACTCCTACTGAGTGAGAAACTGAGTGACTGGCCTACGACAGAACTAGAACAAAGCCACGTGTCTTACAAGGTCCGTGTTCTTACCCTGGCACTTCCTTCCCCCAACTCAACATGGTTCTGCTTTTACTATCTCCTC
Source organism: Puma concolor (assembly GCF_028749965.1). Taxonomy (NCBI): domain Eukaryota; kingdom Metazoa; phylum Chordata; class Mammalia; order Carnivora; family Felidae; genus Puma; species Puma concolor. Next base: position 18,945,852 of record NC_141672.1, read on the forward strand.
TTCATTTGTCCCATTATGAAACAAGAAAGAAGCCAAATTCCCAAGAGACCAACCACAAGGAGAACAGGGGTAATTTCGAAATAAGTCGTAAGACTCCTCACTTAGTGGCTCTGTACAAGCCTTCTGTGACTCACCTGCTGGGAGAAGGGTAACCCATGCTCTTCATAGAAGTTAAGCAAGATAAACATTCCTCTGATCTCTACAAGAAAGTAAAATTCACTTATCAAGTTATTTACTCTGTTCTAGGCTCCATTCTAGGCCCTGTGCAGATATTAACTCATTCAATCCTTACAACCTCACAACAGGAGTACATATGTAATTATGTGCGTTGTACCCAAGAGACTGAGGCAGAGTGGTAAAGGAACTTGTCCAGTCTCCTACGTAAGAAAATGGAAGAGTTGAGGTCTGAGTCCAGACTATCTGGCTCCAGAATTCACGCTCTTAATCCATACAATATAGCAATAGGGCAAGCACACAATGTATAAGGACAGTCCCCGTTTTCCTAGAAAGCGCCGTTTTGGACTAATGGGAAAAGTCTGGAAGGAAGCTTAGAGGTTCTAAATACTTTTGGAGTTTCTATTATATGCAGGTACCAAGCTAGTGATGGGAATACTGTGTTCACAACAGTGCCTGGGTGCCTACAGTGTTCTGTGTGGACATGTCAATGTAGCAGCTGAACCGGATGGTTCTAACCACTTCTGTAAAGCTCGAATCCACAGTCCTGCTCCCAATTTAGGGCTGTGTTAGCGCACACATCTTTCCTGGCCCAGCTGCCTTGGGGGAAGAAAGAAAAAAGACTCTTGAGCACAGGTCTCATCACATTTTTCATTTAAATATGTTCCAATCGATGTGTTCTTCCTCCAACTCTCAATGACACTGGTTGAATCACAAGAAATTCTGTGTAACCGGTGGAAACTATTTTCATTACTTTTTAGTCACAACACAAATATTATACTGTTTGAAAGTTTTCCACTGTATTGCCGTTCATCTGGCAGAAACAGACTGTTTTCTTCATCATGACTAATTCACAAATGACCAAACTGAAAAGTAGTTATGTTGCTTCATTCCTTAGAAGCTGATACCGGGGAGGGATATGTTTCTTTTTATTCACGCCAAATATTTGATAGGACCCAACACTGAGATTATTTTTTAGCCACCAGATGACATTTTCTTTCCCTTCAACTAGGCCAGGAATATAAATCCTGTGTATTCTACCAAAAGTATTTGGATCAACTACTGAGTAATACCAAACACTGCATTTTCCAAAATGCTGTCACCTAAATAGAAGCCGAGATGCCCATCCTTCTTAAGCATGTGCACACACACACACACACACACACACGCACACATACTCTTTGAATGGTAAGAATGGCTCCTTTAGGATTAGCCTTGAAAATTTACCAAGTGTTATCTTACAGGTTGAAAAAATCAAGATGATCCCCTGGATTCCTTGACAGAGCCATTTTATTCTTAGAGGGCAAAGTCTGATTCCAGTCTTGAATGCAATAATAATCTGTTACTTTGATCTCTCAATGAAAGTTTCCCTTGTAAATTTCTACAATTAGACCCAGCCATCATCCAGTGAATACCATCTGCCCTGACCCATGAACGTGTGGCTCACCACGGTACTTCAGCCCACAACACTGACCTTTCCCCCACGTTAACACATCTAGAAACTATTGTTGGCTCATGTGCTCTCTTTAAGGCCTTCAACCAGAGAGAATTAGGCAAGTGCCAATCTGAAAGAGAATCTATCCAGTTAGACCATACCTTATCCTCCAGTCCCCATTGTATGAATAATCAGGATAATTCATCAGAAAACTACTGGCATAGTAGCATTTGTAAATGTCTCTCCTTTCGTGGTTTTCCTACACTAGGTCACCTGTCAGCGTGGCCTAGATTTGCCAGAGGGCCAAGACCCATTTTTCTTATTCTAATGGTTGGAGGTTGGGGACAATCTTATAAAAATTGGTGCATTTTGCTTATTCTCATCCTCTATTAAAAGCACTCCACAAGCAGTGACTTTTTCCCCCTAAGATCTGGCCTGTTGGTTGGCATTTTGTAATAAATTCCATTACAGGTTCTAAACCTTCCCAAGGACCCATGAATTCAATAGGTACACATACATCAGTGTGATGTCAAGCACATTTTCCCTCATGACTTGCAACAGTTCTTTCAATGCAGGAGTCTTTTTTATGCCATTTCCAAGTGTCTTTTTTTTTTTTCAACGTTTATTTATTTTTGGGACAGAGAGAGACAGAGCATGAACAGGGGAGGGGCAGAGAGAGAGGGAGACACAGAATCGGAAACAGGCTCCAGGCTCCGAGCCATCAGCCCAGAGCCTGACGCGGGGCTCGAACTCACGGACCGCGAGATCGTGACCTGGCTGAAGTCGGACGCTTAACCGACTGCGCCACCCAGGCGCCCCTCCAAGTGTCTTTTAAGCATGACAACCTAAAATAGCAACTCTTTTTAAAAGCTAACAACCTGTATTTTGAAACCAATAACCTGACCACAGGAACTCTCAAGCATATACCTCTTAATAAATCCCCATGGATTTGGTTCCTCAAATATTTGAACATTTAGAAAAATAAATAAACTTGGTCATTAGTCATGCAGGTACTGGAGAGCTGGTAACATTCCTACTAATAAGATTAAGAAACTAGTGGGGTTCCAGATGCTACAAAATACTCTGGATATCTCCATAAACGTCATCATTTTTACACCCAGCCCATTAAAACAACTACAGTATCTAGTTGTCTCATATCCACATCGTAACTTAAAATGAATGTGACAGATTTCTTATGAGAAAACTAACAGCACACAAGAGATATCATGACAAAAGCTATTTTTCTGACTCCATACATACCAAAGATATTAATATCACTCTTTCTATGCAAAAACAATATATGACACCCCAGACTGCATGTCATTTGGACTAGGAAGATTGTCATTATCCTTATCCTGCCTACCCCCCCAAAAAATAAAACCCAGAAACAAACGAAAAAGGAAATTCTTAATGTAAGATATTTCATTCGCATTTTCCTAAGATCCTTTAAAGGAATAGAAATGACAGACACGTAAGACTCATTTAAAATAAAACTCTAAGCCTGCTTTGGATTCTGTGTCTCCCTCTCTCTCTCTGCCCCTCCCCCACTCACATTCTGTCTGTCTCTCTCTCTCTCTCAAAAATAAATAAACATAAACAAATTAAAAAAAAAAACAATAAAACTCTAGAGTGACACCTGTCTGGCTCAGTCAGTAGATCGTGCCATTTTTTATCGGGATAGTGAGTTTGAGCCCCATGTTGGGGGTAGAGTTTTTAAAAACAAACAAACAAACAAACAAAACACTCTAAGATTTCTATGGCTTTGTACCTTGACTTTTGTATATAGTATCCTATCAATTGTGTTTCTACAATCGGTATAGTTCGTAACTCTACTACTCTTTTCTTGCTGTCATAGAACCGGGAGGGCAGACACAAGATAAAACCAGTGATCGCATGATGAATTTCCTATCTCTTTCTTACTATGAAATGACCAGTACAGACTCAACAGCTTTCCTTTTAATATTATATAAATTAGGTGGAACTCCATCAATTCAGGAGTTTGAAAATTCTCCTTAATATTGAGGAAGCAATACTTGAAAATCTTCAAGGCTTGATTGAATTATGAAATTAATTGTTTGCTTTTTGGCAAGGCCAGGATTACATATGTGAAATAACTCACAGTTATACAGGAAATATGAGACAGTAAATTAGTGAACCAAAGGAAATAGGTTTAATTGGGTATTACTATACAAACCTCTTATGACAAGACAGGCCACATGAAACATGGCTTAATGCATGAACTATCCGGTAGAATCAGAATAATAATCACCACTAGGACTCGCACATGAATAGTACTCTTCAACTTACAAATCACTTTTAGATACAGTCTCACATCTGATCACTACAAAAAAACAAGTCCTTTGAAATCAGCACTATTATAATCCTCACCATACAGATGAAGAAGCAGGTCTGCAGGACGATGCAGAGCTGAAGGGTTTAAGAGCCATTATATTAAATTACATATCCTTTGTTTCAATCATGATAGGTAGAGTCATATTTTTCTGTAATAATGTTACCTATGTCTACAAAAGACATAGAAAATGGTTTTCTACGGTCTACAAAATACATACAAAAGTGACAGAACCTTACTTCCAACTACTTTATTTCTGTATTATCTGTGAGTCCAATGGCACACTCAGAAAATCAGCTCTTTTTGCCAAAGACAAAATATCTTCACATAGATCCTCCATGAATGCATTTGGAGTGGTCTTGGTTGACCAGTGGAGATGTGACGATTTAGGCTTTTCATTACCTAAATATGTTTCTAGTTCAGGTTGTTAGTGATGGATATTGTTGGTTCCATTTTTGATTATCTTCTATTTTTCAAAGATAACCCATTTGTATTAAATGAGGGAAACCAGTGTTACTTTTAACATTTCCAAATTGCTACTCACTGTAAGACTGTAAAAGATTCAATGAAGTTTCTAAACCTATCCATCCAACTCAAGTTATGCATAGTCATTGGCCAAATCTATTCAATAAGTGAGACATGGGGGAAAAAATGCCAGTTGGCTACAATATTCCCCATGTATGGGCAGAGAAGAGTAGGTGTAGCCATGTGTCACTTTGGTTTTCTGCCATGTAAATATTGAAAACAGATCCACTGAACAGCAGACCCTCCCGCCTATCCTTTACTTGCTTTGATAAAGATCCTCTTCTGGAAGAAGCCCTGACTTCTGGATGTCTATTCAAGTGCCACGTGTTGCACTACTTTGTTTTGAGGGCTGTTTTATGCTAAGATTCTTACATGTGTCAACCCATCTCCTTTTCAACTCCAGTATCTTCACTGAGATTTAGAGTCAAGAGTCATCTAGTAGGTTACTTACAAATACCATACACATCCATACTCTCCACCTAGGATGTGTGACATTTCACGTTATTTTGCGAGAGAAGTCCTCTCTGTTTTTGTGTTTCTTTTCTAAAGTCATATTAAGTACTGAGGTCTGGATATTACAGAAGATCTGAACCAAGTCAGTCACAAAAGGCGGGAGCTGGGGGGTGGGGGTCATTCAGTGTATTTGTTTAAATAGCATACACTTTGGAGTCAGATGAAACTGGAGCCATCCCAGTGTCATCACTTCCTGGTTGCGTGGCCCTGGTGACAGAAGTAACTGCTGGGATGTTATTTGGGCATAACCATGACAATTCATCTTTATCAGACTTCCGTAATGATTGAATTCCGTAGGGCAGCACAGAGTCTACAAAACTGTAATTCTCAGAAAATCACGTGTCTCTTTCCTTTTAAGGAGTGCATATGCTTTAGATGCTTCTGCGCGTCTGATTTTATGTAAGAAAATATAGATTTAAAGTATATTGATTTATGATGTATCTTTATATTGAACAGTGTTATAACAGTCTTGGAAAAGTAAAACAAGAGTCCCAGGCTCTAGGTTTTTCAATTGCCTCTAGGTCTCCGGGATTCAAGAGCTTTGTCTCCTCACTCAGGGTTCTGTTACAACCCATTGATTTTTCCTCACAGTATAAAATTTCCTTTGTTTAGTTTCATCAGGTTGTTTCCCCTGGGTCATTCTGACCAATTATGTTCCTTGTTGTTTATACCGTTCAACCATCAATAGACTTCATTTTGAAGAATATGATGCAATCATGTGATGGCATTTTCTCCTGTTAGTGAACTGCTGTTGCCTGAAGAATGTTCTAAAGAACAGGAAAATAACCGATGCCCATTGAGCATCATCATCTTCATGACATGAAACAAATTAGAGATCATGTATCTAGATTAAAAAAGAAAAGACTAGAGCAGTGGGTCAAGCTGGAACCAGCTATAGGTACCTGTGTTTCACGCCTGTCTACTCTCCCCCTCTCTCCGCTACATTATACCATCTCACGTGATCTTCAGAACAAGTCTATGAGTGGCTGTTATGAACCTCAGTTAACAGAGCTGGGGACTGCACTTCTAAAAAACCAAACAACCTGCGTTAGGTCCTCAAACCCAAGGGGTGATACAGACTGCACTCAAACTTGGTCTTCTCAGGACACGCTGCCAGACATCCTCCTGCCAAATACAGGAATCATGAAAAAACTTAACTTTTTTTTTAATATAACATTCCAATTACTTTGGGTTTGAATTTGAGAAGTGTCTAAGTCTATGTGACACAAAATATTCTTTTGAAAACCTGAGTGAGTCAGATGGGTTATTCAGAAGCCAACCAGGTGTATAGTGAACTTCCAGAAGAAAATGGCATCCTTCCTCCCATGAACACTCTTCCCCATTAGTTGTCCCAGGACTGCCAAACATTCCATTTCAGAAACTGCTTGCATTTAGCCCAAGGCTTTACTCACAGTATGAAAATGCAGCAACTTCTTACTAGACATGTCTCCGGAGGCAAGGGAAACAAAAGCAAAAATGTAAATATTTTCAAAAAAGTAACCTTTAGCACTGATGGCAGTTATATTCACTGTGGTCAGAATGAGTTTCCAGCTCATCTTGAGACTAGTTTTATCGGTAGGAGCTTGAGGACAGAAAAAAAAAAAATATGGTGAGTAAAATGTCCCATAGAAGTCAGGATGGGGAGCTCTGGAAGTTTCTGGGCACTAAAAGAGGACAACAAGAAAATGCAAAGGCAATCATAATAATGGCCAAACTGATTTCTTAATTTTAGCAAAGGCCCGGACTACCTAAAGAACTAATGATTCTCAGGGCTACATTATCCCACATCTTAAAATAAGGGAGATTTACCGTTCCACTTGGAAAGCTTCTGGTATGATCTATTTTGTCTCACCCTTACATTTTCATTATAAACCAAACAGTCATTCTGCGACTTGATCGGACATCAGCAATATCATCTGCTGTAATAATGGAGGGAGGATTTGCACGTGGGCAAGACTCATGCATTAGGATGCCTTGATGTCTACCTGCCAGGGTTCTGGGAGCGTTCTAGTAGAATCCCAGCACTCACGCTGCACAGTTCACAATCTAACAGATGGCACCATCAAGCAAGTGTCCCTGGTTGTCAGTGTCTTTGAAAATGAGGGCAAAGAAATGCAGACTATTTTAAGTTGGCTGGAAGAACGCATGTCCTTATTCCTTACCGTATGTTGGCGATGGCTGACAAATTTCTAGCAGATATAATCTCACAGAACATTCAGGGTAGCGTTTTACAGCAACATAAACTGAGACTGTAAGATACCTTGATAAATAGCTCCTTCCCACCCCCCCACCCCCCCCACCACCAGGCTGGGATCTCCCTTCTCCAGATACGTGCCCAGCTCTCTGTCACCATCAAGCAGCCAGGGGACAATGACAGACTGCTCCGCAGATAGTTTTGGAAGCTGCGAGGAGGTGTTTAAAAGTTGTGTTCGTATCATGGGGTGGCGGAACACAAACATGTTCTATAGCATGCAACGTCATTTTCAGAGGCAAAAAAGAGAGACAGAGAGAGAAAGAGAGAGAGAAGAAAATAGATACCCTGCTGCTGAAAGGTAATGGGAACATTTTTAGTGCTCCGCGCACTGACAGTGAGCTGTTAACAAGGTAAAATTAACAAATATTGGTGCAATTTGGAGCCTGCATTTTCTGTTTGGGGAATTATGATAATGTGACAAGGTTATCGTTATAATTAGGAGAGTAATTAAAGTAACAGAGTAATTGCTCTTCTGCATTTTTTTCTTAGTCAAAAAGATCTTAATTGTAGGGAAAAAAGAAAAGAATACTCTTCATTTTTTTTTTTTTTTTTTTTTTTAAGAAAGGCAGACTGCCACATGCAGCGCCTCATTTGGATGTGTCTGGAGTCTTGGAAGCTTGACTACCCTACGTTCTCCTACAAATGGACCTTGAGAGCTTGTTTGGAGGTTCTAGCAGGGGAGTGCAGCTACTCGTATACCCTTGACCGAAGAATGGTCCTCCTCTATCGGGGAAGGTCGTCCTCTTCGACCAAGCGCGCAGCTTTGGGAGGGACGCACATGGAGTGGTGAGGGAGGAAGGGGAACACCCGCCTAGCCAGCCAGATCAGCCGAATCAACCCTGGCGATCAATGGGTGACAGATGTCGCAGCCAGATCGCCCTCACATCCTCTTCATTTTTTTTCTTTTATTTCTCACAAGCATCGCAGAATCCAAAACCAAGCAGCCTAGTCACATTGGTACATATAGCATCTTTCAACTTTCTGCTTATGAGCAACATTTTCTTTTTTAGCCGTTACAAATTCCTTGTTGCATAGAATGGATGCTACATGGGAAGACTGTCTTTAGGAGGAGGCGGGTCCTTTGCTGTATGACATCACTTCTAATTTTTATAGGTTAAGGGATTTTTCTGCTCATTACTTCCTGATGCTGGACCCAGTTTCAATTAGTTATATGGTCACACTGTCGCCCCTGTACAAATGAGGAAAATCAAAACTGCTCCTCCCAGGTGGGTATACGCCTCCCAGGTAGTAAATAAGTAATAATTTATAAACAAACAAACAAACAAGCCAACAAACCAACAAACCTACCCATCCCTGAAGAGTCAGAGGTAGAACAGGCAAGGTCTGTCTGGCAGAAATACTCTGAAGTACGGAAATGAGCCTACAGCAGTAAGAGATTTGTTTGAGTTCCTGGCAGGAGAAGGGAAGCCGACCTGGCAGAACTGTGACAAAGTCAACATTTTTGCTCAGATCCTATGGGCTTCCTGAAACAGATAAAAAGTCTTGCCAATTTCACACGAAGTCATAGTGACCAAGCAGGTGCACTGACTACCGCTAACTACTTGTGCATCATCAGTGACTAATGATTAAGGAAAGCCACCGACTAAATGCTGTTGACGTGGGGGATCCTGGGTACTGGGACCCTGGAATCTAACCCAGAACCCACCATCCACCCTCAGGATGGGAAGGGCAGCGCAGACTCGGTTCCAGGGGTGAGTCCAGGAACGTCGCCGGAGGGAAACTGAACCATGTGACCTTTTGCAAGGGACACCATTTCTGGAAAGCCTCCCTTTCCTTACCTGAAAAAATAATGATCCTACTCATCTATCTTGCTGAACTGCTACGAGTTAAAAATGAAATAAAATATAAACGAGCTTTATAAAGGGCCTTACGTATCCCATATACATGTATATATATACATATCGCCTATCACATACAGTCCTTACTACAAGCAACTGTGGTTTGGTTCCGTGACTCCCTTCCCTCTAGACAGTGAGAACAATGCATTCAGAGAACATCTCAACTATTTGGTAACAAAAGAATTCATACTCATTTTGATGTCCATTTAGCCCCAAATTGATCACCTACTGCTCCTGATAGACCTTTCACTGCTTATCTGCTTAGCTAATTCCTTCCTCAAAGACCAGCGCAAAGGTCACTTCCTTCTGGAGCCTTCTCAGGATCCCACAGGGGAAATGAGGCTCATTTTTACTTGGCTGTCAAGCTGCTGCATACACCCTGCTAACCACCACAAAGATATTTCCTCACGTATCTTTCCACCCCCAGGCCACGAGGAATTTGAGAGACAGAGGCTCAGTCTTCTGCCCCTCGGCACCCCTAAGCTGAGCATGTGTTCAAAGAGTATGTATCGACTAGGCTGAGTAACAAATTCTTCAGCATGAGTAACGATGACAGTTATAAGTGTATGTATATACACATGCATACATGTGTAGAGATATAGATCTATACGTATGTATATGCTTATATGTTCCAGATCTAGATCTAGGACTATATTTTAAATACAGGTTTCTTTGATTAGGATACTAAACTCTTCGGAAGCCACTAGCCACCCACACTGCCAAACCTGGAGAAGACCATGGAGCTAGCCAGCTCCTTTATTTCGGGAAACGTTATTTCCTGGAAGTTATTATCTGCTCTGGCAATAGCAATATCATAGCAATTACTCTAAAGACACATTGTGTCCTACACGCATGATACAAAAGCATTCCCAAAACAAAATGTTGATCTCTGAAGGAATCACATAGGGGGAAGACCCCGGTGAATAAACATCTCGATGCTGATGTTACGGCTGCTGTTCGTCTGAGCAACTGTCTTCCCCTCTCCTCTGCGATGTGATTTTAAACTGAAAGCATTAGGTAGCGAGAAGCACTGTAATTAAAGCTTCAAACAGAAAATGATTGAAGAAACACTGAAAGAGACGTCTCCTTTGAATGTGCATTTCAATTCTCCCCATGTCTCCAGAAGAAAAATGCTTCTGACAGTCTATATTTTACCACTGTTTCACTTAATAATGCATATCGACATTTATCCAGGAACATTGGCCATTGCTTTGCTTCTCATTAAAATCAGCTAAGCACCTCCCTGTGACTCTGATTCTCCCCCCACAACCTATCCACTTTGTTTTCTCGGTTTGTTTTCATTTACTTGTTTTTTTTTAAATTAATGTTGAAGCAAGGATAAATGCTGCAGGGTGGAAATGCAAATCCCCTGGTAAAGCAGACCAAAACTCTGGGGGCAAATGAGAGCCCTCTGCCTCTGGTTTTGTTTACCAAATGACAATTTCATAACCAGATGAAAACACATACGTGAGCAGGACGTAAGTATTCCAAGAGCAAACAGACCACACAGAAGGTTCCTTATTCTTATGACCTATGCTTAGAACATCATAAGAAACACTTTTTAGAGATGCCCGTTACCTGCTTTACATCCTAAAAAGGGTCGCAGATTAACTATCGGTGCAATCACCATTTTCTTTCTAATATGACATGATCCTTTACAAAAAGCAGTTGTGAGAAGTGTCTTTTTTTGTTTGCTTTTGTTTTTATAATCTCTGGGCCTGTGTGGGTACCTCACGTGGTCTGTCTCCTTTCGAAAAATCTGGGTATTCCATTCACAAACTTTAATATTCACACTATAAATGTAGGGAAAAAGCAGTTCAAGCAGATTTGTTCATCACTTCATTCAACACTTGGTTAGGAGCCATGGAGGTTTTACAAAACGAATATGATATGCACTCTGGTCTCAAGGTATCTGCAAACTAATAATGTAGCTATCTAATTAAAAAAAAAAGCTTTAAAAGAGAACACTATAAAGTCATGACTTTAGCTTCCAGTTGAGTAACGGGGCCTATGTTTTTTTAGGTTTATCACTCAGAAAGCAAGGAACGTTCACGAAGTCGTTTACTAGTTGATGACAAACGGGACAGAAATTGTGCTAGAAAAGCACTCTTTATAGTTAATAGAAATAGCTAATACATGACGTGCACAGACTACCTGCCATGCTGGTTCTGAGCAGACTGCACTATCAACTCATTAAATCTTCTCAACAACTTTATAAGGCAGATATTATCTCTGTGCTGTAGATAAGAAAACTCAGGTGCAGAGACACAATAACTTGTCTAGAGCAACTGAGCACCAAGGAAGAGATGGGATCTGAACCCAAGGAGTCTGGCTCTAGGACCAGCTTACCCATTTTCTACAACTCTTTCCAGGTACAGCTGTACCCCTGCAGGGAAAAGTGTGTGCAGAATCACTGGGTTGAAACTAGGTTCCTTCCAAGGAATGTGTGGTTCTCAGGCCAAGCTCAGGCTACAATTCCATTTTCCAAGTTAAAACGTTTTCCCAAATGAGTGTTATCACCTGTTTTTGTTGTTGTTGTTGTTGTTGTTGTTGTTGTTGTTGTTGTTTTGTTTTGTTTTGTGTTTTATGAATAAAGTCCCACTGGGTGTTGGGATGCAGGATAGAACTTGCCAAAAGGTAAGGAGAATATCTTGAATAAAGCTCCTACCAATGAGGTGACGGTGCCCTGCACATACTCCCATGTGCTTAATTTTCAACAGCCCAGTGGGCATTCTCTCAAACTGGTAAATATTGCAGATAAAATTTATACAATTATCTCTAGAATACCAAACTTTCATGACATTTTAAATGTCCAGACTGCACAGCCTGGTACTCCTGCTTTGATTTAATTTTAAGAGAATCATCTGGATATTCCAGCTAAAACCATCTTAAGATCTTAAAAGTATAAAATACCTACATTCATAAGACTGAATTTATCAACTTCACAGCAAATTTCTTACTTACATCCCTCCTACCCATACTGTATTACCATCTCACTGCTAGAAAATAGAAACATTTTAATGCTCCTTTTCTTCCTCTAATCACTAAAAGTTACAACAGTTATTTGTTTCCTAGTTTTCACTATTTGGTTTTCTTCCCATTTTCTTTTCTCATTGCCAGATTCATTTTAAGATTTTTACATAGAGGAGAAATACTTCCATGGCCGATCTGTGCATAATCTTACAGGAATCTGGGCATATTCTGACACAGTGACTAGTTCCTCTCTGAAGGCACAGCAAGATTATGAGGGCTTCCAGCCTCCTTCAGCCCCTCTTATATCAGGATCTGAATCGACTGTAAAATTTGATGTGAAAAGCCTTCAGTACCTTACCACCTGTAAATTTCCTATCTCTACCTTTCAATAAAGACAGCTTTTGCATGAAGAATGGTATCAAATTTCTAACTTGCAAGTGTCTAAGGACCAAAATTACATTACCAGAATGATACCTCTCTCCATTAGGCAGGCATTATTAGATGATGTCATAGGTCTTTAATTCATATCAGTGCCTTCTGCGGGATGTGATGTATACCCAGGGGGTGAGGGCGTGTGAGGCTGGCTCATGACAGAGTGCCATCTCTGACTCTCATTCAGCAAGCCGCCTTTAGGGGAAAAGAACCTTAGAATCACCTTACCAGCATCCTGTCGTGATACCGTTCTGTTCTAACCAGGCCAAATTTATTGAAATTCACAGCAGCAGCTCTCTGTTTTTACATTCAGAAAGAAATGGCTACAAAAACATAACCCCAACACTCGGTAACACTACACTCCTATTGACAATGCTAACTACTTTGGTCAAAGTCAATGAATTAAATTTTACAAACAATGGATCAAGAAGAAATATCCCAATATGAAGAGGGAGGGATTCTCAGCTCTATTAAGTGAGTTGAAGTCATTGTCAGCTTTAATTGGAATGTCAGCTTTCAGTTAAAGGTGGGGGATGGAGCATCAAAATAAGCATTCAAGCGGCAAAGATGTGGTCTGATAGGACCTAGAGTTATATGTATGCCACTGGCCAGCTTCGAAAAAAAAAAAAAAAAAAAAAGAACATGTTGTACATCCTGGACCGTATTTCTTTTTTTTTTTCATTGTTAAGTTTCTTTATTTTGAGAAAGAGAGAGAGAGAGAACACATGGGCAGGGGAGGGGCAGAGAGAGAAAGAGAGAGAGAGAGAGAATCCCAAGCGGCTGCATACTCACGACATGGGGCTTGAACCCACAAACCATGAGATCATGGCCTGAGCCTAAACCAAGAGTCGGACCTTTAACCGACTGAGCCACTCAGGTGCCTCCTGGACTGTATTTCTTTTCTTTTTTATACTTTTTTTTTAATGTTTATTTATTTTTGACAGAGAAAGAGAGACAGAGCATGAGCAGGGGAGGGGCAGAGAGAGAAGGAGTCACAGAATCCCGGAACAGTCCCCAGGCTCCAGGCTCTGAGCTGTCAGCACAGAACCCTACGCGGGGCTCGAACTCACAAGCTGCAAGATCATGACCTGAGCCGAAGTCAGACGCTCAACCGACTGAGCCACCCAGGCGCCCCACCTGGACTGTGTTTCTTAGCTGGACTAATATTTCAGGAAATGAAGCACATAATACTTCCATTCTGTAGAAAGAGTATTTGCAGCCTGTGACCACTCACTGACAAATGCTTGTCTTCTGCAGTAATTTTTTTAAAAATTTTTTGTAAGATGACAGTTTACTAAATCCCTCAAGACCACTAAACTGGTACTTGGAACTTTCTGGTATTTGGGACTTTTATAAATAGCTGCTGATTGCTGGCCCAGTCATGCATCCTTTTTAAACTTACATATACGTAGTGTCTTGCAGAGCATAATGAAGTCCTTTAATAAATAAGTGCTTTGAAAAATAAAATAAAATGTGTTCCCCTTTCTTCTACCTGAGAATGGAAAGAGAAGTGAAGCTTGACTTTCTGCCCCAGATGAGATTTTCTTTCCAATTTAAACTTCAAACTCATGTTAAAAAGTATATGCCTTATCCTATAAGCTAATGAACATAAAGCTGAATCTATTATTTGTACAGTAATTTGGATAACTGTGTCAAGCACACAAAGCTGAGTTTCACTGTACTCCAGAAGTCATTTGTTATGCTATTTCTTCAATAAGACAAAAAGGCTCTGTCATTTTCCAAAATCACAGTGCAGAAACACCACCAACAACAAAATTATTTATGATCGCCTGTTGGAGGGAACGTGAAATCTTCCCTTTCCCCCCCCCCCTTATCCTTCCTTCTCTCCTCCTCTGATCCCTTCTTTTCTTTCCACAAATATGTGTTGAATCGCTAACTTTTTTACCTGATCAGTGCTGGAACTGGGGATAAAATATGACGTAGACAGCTGTCGTTCCAAGGAGTTCAACAAGGAAAAAGAACCCATACATGATCCCAGTGGTATCACCAAGAGAAGGAGAAAGAAAAAGAGAGGGGGGGCATGTGGAATATTGGGGGCAAGCATTTAAAAGTTGGCCACTACTAAATACTCTGTTTGCATTCTAAGAAAATTTGATCATCACATTCTGTCCTGATCGCATGTTTCTTGGCCAATAAACTTTTATACTGCATTATCCATTGCATCCTTTTCCTCTGTCTGAAGGCTGCGAAGGAGAGCGGGTGTGCATTTCATAACAATGACTAAGGCAGACACTCGTACGACCTTACTTGAAGCAAAAGAAAAGAGCCAACAGGTGGAAGGTGGCTGCTGTCTAAGTATTCTCAGCCTTATTTGCGGTGTGTGTTGAGCCTGAAAGTCTTTAATTTGCAAAACTCCCATAGTTAAAAATAAACGTGAGAGTCACATCTTGAACCTGGCATCAAAAAATGCCATTACCTCTGCAGTCTTCTGAAACTAGATCCGGGAGGTGAGGCTGGTAAATTTCCAGAGACTTAATGCATGGCAGAAACGTCAGATACAAGAGAGACCTGACTTGTTAGTTACAGCAGTTTAGGCCTCTTTCTGGAAGGATTACTGGAATAGCTCCCTCACACCAAAGGTTCCATAATCAGCCTTCCAAATCCTGCCTTAAGCCAAAAGGTCCCCGTGTCTTACCTGTCTGCACCAGGAAACTCCATGCTCTGACAATCATCAGCATTAGCATTGTCAAACATTTACTGAGCTCCTAGAGGGAGCTAGAGGGACTCTATCTCTCTTTGAAGAAGCCTGTGAGATGTTCTTCTGTGATCATCTGCCCTTGGTAGCTTTGAAGGGCATGACCTAAGCTGCTGGGTGCGTAATGAGGGGACACATTAACGTCTGCTGCTCTTTCAAAACATCAGAGAAACTTACCATATCATTTTTTTTTAATAAGCCATGCTGGAAAACTTGTTAATATTTATAGAGCACATAACTGCACCAGGTACTATGCTAAACACTCTCCACGTATGACCTCGTTTCATCCTAAGGCAACTCTTTAAGGAGGTTTTGATTTAAAGGCTCTTGCCACTGCACTGATGAGAAAAGTAAGGCTTATTTGGATTACGTACCTTGCCAAGGTGCCAAATCTGTGAAGTAGGGAAGGCAGCTACAAGCCCAAGCAGACAAAATCCAGAGCCAAGCTCCAAATCTCTAATGCTAGCTCCCCAGATTCCGATAATTACACAATTACTGGAACTTGCCAGTGGAGAACAGATGAAGAAACTGAGGTCCAAGAAGGTTGAGCAATCTGACAGACATCAAAGACTTTTTTAGGGGCAGAACTAAAACTCAGACCTTCTGCCCACCAACTGAACGATTTTCTGGGTATCTCACACTGCCCATCCAATTCAATCCATGGCATCAACTGTTGATAGGATGACTATAGGTACACAAAACACAGGGACATGCCCTTCAGCATTTCATTTTTCTCTTCGGGATTCTCTGAGAAAGGGATGATTACATACGCCCTACCTACTGCAGGAGACCAGAAAGCAAAACCAAAATGAAAGCTTTAAGGAATAAAAGAAACTTGAGTTACAAAAATGAAAAGGATTATGAAGAATGAGTCCCACATTCAAGTTTCTCACTTCATACCATAATTTCCCTCCAGCAACAATTAAATTAAATCTTCAGGTATACCAGTAAGGCCCACTGCGATCTTAACTAAAATGAATCTTTTAGACATTTCAGGGCAGAACCTCTCTACATATTCATCCATCCCATGCATCTATCCATCCATCTTAGGATACAGTGGTGATTAGCCCAACACATAAAACTAACAGCAATATACTAAGATCCCATTATGTATGATACTTTTCATCTCTTACATCATTTAATAATAACTCTAAAAAATATTAATGTGTGCAGTTTACAGAAGAGACTTGGATAAAATGTATACTTTGCCCCAAAGGTCACAGTTAGTTAATAGTAGAGCTGGGATTCAAACTCAGGCCCACCTAATTCCAACAATGAACGACCACACTGTACCTGAGGTTCCCTCTATGTGGGGTCATTCTTGGATATGCCCGTGACCACAGGGAACTGCCCCTCCCATCCATTCCCATTAAACAAGACCAGTGGAGGGGACACCGGAACCACTACTGCTGTCACTTGGGCTCTACAGAGTTAAATGATGGAACAACATGAAAAAAACAAACATTTCACATTTTTATCCATTCCCAATAGCCATCCCTTCGGGAAGGGTAAGAGCTACTGCACACAGAAAAAGAAATTCTTGGAGGTTATCCCTACCAGTGACTTGCTGGGGTGTTTTTTAAGCTTCTGTCTCTCTGACCCCATTTCCTAACTTCCAAATAATCCTATTCTTTTTTTTAAATTTTCTGTTAGTTTTTTTAATGTTTGTTTATTGATTGATTGATTGATTTAGAGTGCAGCTGTGCATGTGAGTGGGGAGGGGCAGAAAGAGGGAGAGAGAGAGAGAATCCCAAGCAAGCTCCATACAGTCAGTGCAGAGCCCCACGGGGGGCTAGATCCCCCTACCATGATCATGACCTGAGCTGAAATCAAGAGTCGGACGCTTAACAGACTGAGTTGCCCAGGCGCCCCACCCCATCCTATTCTTTATATCACTTCAACTGCGGTCTGAGGGTCATATTCACACATTTCACAGATACCAACTCCCACTTCTCCGTCTGCAACGTGCTCTTAATTTTTGTTTTCATTTTAAAGTTGTACTTAAATTTTAGTGAGTTAACCTACAGGTCAATATGAGTTTCAGGAGTAGAATTCAGTGATTCATCACTTATATACATACAGCACCCAGTGCTCATCACAACAAGTACCCTCCTTCGTACCCGGCACCCATCCAGCCCATCCCCCACTCCCCCTCATTCCGTCAACCCTGTTTGTTCTCTATCATTAACAGTTTCTTATGGTTTGTGTCCGTCTCTTCTGTTCCCTCCCTGCCCACTCCCCCTATGTTCATCTGTTTTGTTCTTAAATTCTACATATGAGTGAAATCATATGGTATTTGTCTTTCTCTGGTTGACTTATTTCACTTAGCACAATACGTTCTAGCCCCATCCACGTCATTGCAAATGGCAAGATTTCATTCTTCTTGAATGCTGAGTAACATGCTCTTAATTTTGAAGAGAGAAGTTCTGGGAAAAGGGTGGAGTCAGATTCAAACTCAAACTACCAGTTAAATGAAATTAGAGATTTCCTCTGGATCTCATTATTTACTAATCTCTCCACCACTTAAAGACAAAGAATTATCTGAATACTTGTTTTGTTTTTTTCAGGAATATATTTGCTATCCATTTTCATAGAAATTATGCGAATGACTGAGAAATACAGAAACACGGAACAGGAGGGGCAATGGCAATTCAGCTTCTTTCCATGCTTATCATGAAAAGACCAAACTTAAGCTAAAACCATCAAGATAATTATTCTTGTTATTTTCATCACTAACAAAGGGAATGCTTATAGATAGTTTTCCCATAAACCCCTTCCAGATTTATAGAGTATTTTACATAAGGAAATCAATATCTCCATACAAAGAAAAGCATAATCAAGGGTAAGTTCCAGTATCTGTTTGTTAAAAGTAAAAACAAACAAACAAACAAAAAACCAAAACCAAAAACATTCATGTTGTATAGTGTAGATCTTTCTGTATCTTCTAACCCTGTCTTTCCAGACTCTGGATAAGCCTTTAAACTGAAATCTAAGTAAAGGCTAACATGACCCTGATTTTTCCCCAAAAAGGAGTCAATAAATATAATTTTGCATAGCTGTGATGTGTTCACATGAAAAACAGCTTCATAATGGTAGTGTAACACTAATATTATGCAGAGAAAGAAAAAATATTCATTATTCAGTTATAATTACATTGGTCATTCAGTCTCAATGAACTGTGTCTCTATCACATCATATTTTCCACAGTGTGGTCTGCAATGAAATTATTTACTTAATTTGCCTTGTTTGCTTCTCTCTTTGTCATGGCTTCCATTTTGTTGTTTACCTGTTTCCTAATAGACATTCCCTAGGGTTCTCGAACGGTTCATGTTCATTCTTAGAAGCTCTTACTTGAGAATTTCACCTAGTGGTGAACATTCACAGCACTGTCCCCAAAGAATATATTATGACTGTTGCTATTTTCATGTTTGTAGTGACAAGCTGAAATAATAGAAAAATTCCTTTTTTGCCTGTTGATAAGCCAGACTCCTCTGCAGGCAGTTGTTTTTAAGAGCCCTTTCTTTGGATAATTCCTTTCTAATAATCCAGGATACCCACTGCTTTTGAGGCGATGAGACTGCTGGAAAGATTTTTTCCCATAAAAATAAGTGATTTTAAGAGTTTTTCAGCAGTGAGTATCCTAACTGAGACAGAGTAATGGCTATTTCTGGGGTATTGTATCCTCTTCTGGACCCTAGAAATAAATAGTGATATGGAGAAACTGAGTAGGAGGAACTGTGTCCCTACAGAGATCCTTTGGGGAAAAGTGACACAGGATTGAAGAATTGTCTTGTCCATGTAGGAAAAAAATTGCCATTTATAAGCCACAGAATTCATATTAGTTCAAGTCAGAGGGCAAAGGGGAAGAGTGCTAATGCTGACTAGTACTTGATATGTATCAAGCATCACGAATCGATTTGCCATGGTGATCCTATGAGATGCATATTATTTTTCCTCTATTTAAACACTGAGAAAGTAGACCCAAAAGATGAAAGAAAGAAAGAAAGAAAGAAAGAAAGAAAGAAAGAAAGAAAGAAGAAAGGAAGGAAGGAAGAAAGGAAGGAAGAACGGAAGGAAGGAAGGAAAGAAGGAAGGAAGGAAGGAAGGAAGGAAGGAAGGAAGGAAGGAAGGAAGGAAAAGGAAGAATGAACAAGCTCTAGTTACCCTAGTTGGCTGAGGCAGAACCAGGATTCAAATCTGAATCCAAACATCATGGCCTTGCATTACCCCCAACCCTATGTCTTTATGCAGCTCCCTTGTAAAAAGAACACAATTATAGAGATAATAAAAAGCATGTGATTGCTGTATTTTTTCAAAACATCCAGATGCCGTCAAAGATTCCAGCAAGCTGAAGTCTATGGTTTTGCAATAACGCAAACATCTCTTTCAGTATAAACTACCACACCACTAATTTTGGCTATCAAGCCTCAGTTATAAGAATCCAATTCAACATAATCAAGTTCTAATGCCTCTGATTATGTCTATTTGCTCTTGCCTCAAGGCCTGGAAAGACTACAGGTTTCGCAAATATAAACAGAGGGTTCATGATGTTGTTGGAATGTTCTACCTTCCTGTTTTCAAAGCAAGAGTACACTGCTTTGACAAAAAATTCCACTAAGGGAACAAAGGGAGCTTATTCCATTATATAACTTTAAAACTCAAAAATGTTAAGAGTTATCTGTGCAAACTTTGTCACTATTAATTTTTTCCATATTTAAAATCTGATGGGAAGCAGTATAGAGGGAGACACGGACTTGTGCCGTGTGCAAATTTCACAGCGGTGGTTGGGGTCAGTTACCCGAGTTCAGTTTAGCTCCTCAAACATTTATTGGGCATGATCTTTGCGCTAGATGAGCTCACAGATAGTGGAGACAAAGCACTTGGTAAAAATGTACACCACAGTAAGACTACCATAAAGATAAAAGTAAGGCCATACTCTAAATTTAGTTCAGAAGAGAAGATAAACTTTCCTTGGGAAGATTAGGGAGAGCTACAGAAGGAAGAGCCTTGAGTATCAAGCTAAGAAGTTTAGGCTTGACCTTGTAAATAATGAAAAGTAATGTCGTCAGCCCTGGAATGAGGAAGACTAAGGTAACTATGGTGGGAAGGTCAGGGTAGGAAAGACATACGGGGGCCACAAGGGAACCAAAGTGAAAGGGGAAGATGGACAGCATTTTTAAAAGATGC
The DNA here is from genome assembly GCF_028749965.1 of Puma concolor. Classification (NCBI taxonomy): domain Eukaryota; kingdom Metazoa; phylum Chordata; class Mammalia; order Carnivora; family Felidae; genus Puma; species Puma concolor. Next base: position 18,966,270 of record NC_141672.1, read on the forward strand.
ATAAAACTAGAGATAGAAGATTTGAAAATGAAATAAAAGGAGTAATCAAATATGGCTCAAAATCGTGGCTCTAGACAGCATAACTTGCTTAACAAAGAAATATGAATTAAGTTCTCTGTTGGGACTCCGTTGCGAACAACGAGCTCATGCTGACACATACCCACCCCGAAGTCCAGGAGAAAACCAATCGGGTCAGCACTCAGAGTGGAGAGGGAAGAGTGACACAGGGTCACAGGCTGATCTGTTCCAGAAGCATATGGTCCAGACAAACCAGGCAGTCACTACTGGCAGGGGCGACGCTAGTATGTTTAGGTTTCTTTCACGTGACCTGATCATCTCTCGGTGGCAAACCGTAGATAGCAAATATTTTGGCTCCACCCAATTCAGCCAAATTCAGACTGTTGCAGAAAGAAACACCACAGAATTCCCCGAAGGGCCAAACAGAACTGGTGTTTTCATGTGGTATGGAGCTTGGCTGGCCATGGGGCCATTCACTAAACTGCTCCCGTGCCTGGGCAGATCCTGCTTTCATAACTCCATCAATGAGCTCATCTAGATTAACTCAGGTCACTGACAACACGGCCTTGCTAATACTCAGTGTGATTCAAGAATACTGACTCAAGTATGCCACTCATCCAGAGCTGCCTCATGACAGATAGTAGGCATACGGTGACAGAAGAACCCAGAAACGCCAGTAGACAGGGTCTAGCTGTCTAAAGGGGAATGAAGGAATTAAGGAGTGGAAATTAAAGAATTAAGGCAGCATGGATAATATTTACATGGACCCGGGAAGGACAGTTATTTGGAAGGTCTTCACTACGATCCCTGAATTCAGAAAACACAATTTTGCTATAGGCAGAGATAAGTGCATCAGTACAAAATGCACAAAGGGAGAGATGGCCAAATGTCATTCAACAGGGTGAAGACTTTCAAGCGCATCCTGCGCTTATTTTCAAATCATCAGTGTAGAGCAGCCTTTTCCAGCCCATCTCTGTCTCGTTTTTTCACCCAATATAGTCTACCGGCTGAGCAATTACATAGATCTAGAAAAGGAGAGAATCTGACCTATTTATAACACAGTCAATTCTCCACTATTTCCAGGCTCTCTCAGGGGCCACTGACTTTACGCTATTATCTGCCCTCTGATCATTCTATTGTCCATTATCACCTCCACAGGGAAAAGGAGGTGACCCTCAAATCAATTCATTTAACTATTTATTATTAGTGCTGGTAAAGAAAAGAATGGAAAGTGTTCTCTGTAAAACATGTACCCCACAATCAGGCATTTATCTATAGACTTTCATTAATACAGAAAATGGGATGAGAGTTGCCATACTTTATTTTCAAACTAGTGAGTCTTCTCTCTTCCCATTTTACAGAAATACCTTGAGAAACCCAACAACCATTTTCACTCAAAAAACAGGCAAAGAGCAAAGAATGATTTCCTAAATAGTTACCCATTAAAAAAAAAATCATATACAGAAAGTTACATCACAGATTCCCTACTGGACAATGAGCCATCACCTCTGAATTTGATTTTTAAGGCATGGAAAAAAACAAATTTAATGTTGATTTTGGAAATTACCCAGTGCTCACCTATCCTATAAAGATAATAGCTACGAAATAAGATAAACAACCTAAGGCAATTTTCTCTACTCTAGTTTCTTGTGGTGTCAAATTGGGTTATTAGCAGTATTACTCAACAGAACGTATTTATAGGGTTTCATGAAGATTTCAGTGTGATAATATACATGAACTTCATAAGCATACTCTAAATAAACCTCGTCTATGATCCATACTTTTATATATTGCTGTTGTTTACTATTATTATTATGGTGATGCCTAATCCCCTGATGACAATATGGCCTTGCTAATACTAAGTGTGATTCAAGAATGAGAAGAGCATATTGTTTCTAAACAGTCCCATAAGTTAACATTATAAGATCTTCTAGGATGGTGTTCGAAGCCTCTAGTATTAAAGCATAGTGGCTTATCAAAAATCAACTCAGGTGTCATTCTGTGTATTTCCTATTGGCACTGAAAGCACTGCCAACATACAGACAGCCCTGAGGGAACCAAGGGTCAAGTTTAAGGTGGGAGCATATCAAACTATGCTCCACCATCTTCCACCTATTTAGGCATCAGAAATGTTGCTGAAACTTTGCACACACCGAGCCCACATGCATGAGAGTCACCTCTGTCCATCAGTTGATAATTCACCTTGAAAAGTAGCAAGGTATTGTTAGAATTATCTTTTGCCTAAGCGGAAGGACTGGGAGTCCGTCTGTCACCATTATGACCACATTAAACCTGGAAAGTTTAGAATTTATCGTAACCTTCAACTGTTCTTCATGTGCACGTCATGAACACTAAGGTGGATCCTGCTTTGTGGAGACAGAGTGATTAAGGAGTTATGATTTCAGGTCTTCTTTTCTCCTCTCTGGAGAGCCCTGGCTCCTCAGATATCTCCATCAGGAAATCATGTGCCTGAGATAAAATCAACAAAATAAAAGCAAAGGGCAAAAAAAATGAGAGTACAAATGCACAAAATTTTCACAAGTTCTTTGCTTCGCTCTCTTTAATTAAGCCAAGAAAGATACACAAAGTTAATGGTACGAGTTAAGTTCTCATTCTATGGTTAACCACATCTGCGTGCACATCTACTTAACTGATGGTTTTACTCAGTGCCAAGAAGGATAGATCATCAAGTGGAATTATTTCTTCTTTAAACAGATCTTCCAGTGTGGCATCTGAATTGCCTCATGTGTGGTTTGGAGTGCTTGATGCTGATCAGGGTTGGGTTAACCAGCAGGCATTTGCCTGACAAACCTGCTTAGAGTGAGGCAGAAAGGTGGGCATTGTATTTTGTCCCCATTGGGCAACCTGTCTATGGGAATGAAAATGCACTTCTGAGGAAGCCATCCCTATCATTAGATTATGAATCTTCTTGTCTTCCAGGATTGGCCAGCACAATCATGCATTTATTCATTCAATTACATTTTTGCAGAACCTGGTGCTTTGGGCATGATTGTTAACACTAGGGAGACGGAATGAATGAGCCAAGGTTCTTGGAATCTAATGGGAAAGACTGACATTAGAACAGACACACTACAACACAACATGAACAGGGAAATAATAAAGGTACAAACAAAATGCTGTAGTAGCTCAGAGGAAGGAGTGAGTAATTTTGACTGGGAGGGAAGGTGACATTTGTGTGGGTCTTAAAGGAAATGAGTTTGCCAAATGGAGAGCGAAGAGGTAATATTCCACATAAAGGATAAACAGTAAGGGAAAGGTTCAAGAGGCCATTCCTAATCATAAAGGTGGGTGCAGGGGATGGGCGCTTGAGAATGAGGCCTGAATGATGGTTTGAGACGCAGATTTCATAGATCTCACATGTTATAATAACAAGCTTAGATGGGCTTTATCCAGAGGGACAGGGAATCCAAGTGGTAGATGACCAAAGTAATGTCATTTGGTTTTTAGGAGGGTAATTGCAGGGATACAAAAAACTGCACAGTGTAATAGTTGAGACAACATGGATGGAAGCTGGAGGCATCATACGGAGACTGTGGCCACCAAGAGAGAAGCCAGTCGGGGCATCTGGCCCTCTGAAGGTTCTTTCCTAGAATAGTTGGGTTAAATCAAGCAGTATTTTCTTTGTGACAAAATACACAGAAAAATTACTGATAGAAATTCACAAATGACTATAAACCAGATGATTCTAAAACTACTGAATCTTGGGTCAGAAAAAAAAATCCTAAAAAAAATATGTAGGTCAGTAAACTCCAATTCCATGAGTCTTTGGGCATCCATATCCCCAGGCTTCTCACAGGCTTAACAAATCAGAACCTCCAGGCCTAAGGCCCAGGAACCTGGATTTTTAACCAACTTCTCCAGTTAATTAAGACGGATGAGTCAAGTTTGGCAAAGGGCATCTCTAGGCCAACCCATCATATTTCTTGATGAGCAAGGATGAAGTCTTCTTTGAAAGAATATCCCAAATGCCAAAACAGCATGGTGCTTGGCACACGGTAAGGATTCAACCTTTGTCAAATCCCCAGTTACAAGCCCGTGACTAGAACGGATGTCTGCCTTGCATTCCTTCGGGACTCAGAGATTATTAGACTTGAGTTTTAAATTCCACTGCTGTCAGCACTACTGGACTTGTTCCTTACCTATTTGAGTCAAAGAAAAATTTTAAACTATTTTCCAAAGAATGTTAATCTCTCTTACATGTTCTAAAGTAGCAAAACAAGGTCTTATTGTTTTACGCCGGGTAGAACATTTGGTTCAGAAGCTACTTACCAAGATGTGGACACCTTACAAAATATGCTCTAGTGTCTGCTTCTCTCTTCTCCAATTTGATTAATTATATGTATATATACCACATTATATATTATGTGATCTTCCCAGGAAAAGCTTCTGCACTTCAGGACTTGGAGGTCTGGGACATGCTTAACAGCTTGTTAATTATAATTTCCTACAGCAATAAATTTATGATTTATACTGGGGGGAAACACCTAAATTTTAATGGTTGAGTAGAAAGCAAAACTTATACTATACATACATTCAATTATGGTGATAAATGAAAAATAACCCCAGCATTGTGTATTTTGACCAGTGACCTTGAGCACTATATTTGTTCAGAATATCTCCCATAGAAGCAGTTAGAAGCCCCTTTGCTTAATTTCACTGGAAATTACTTTCTGGAAGAAATAAACTGATTAATTAACATTAAACTGATAATCCACTAGCATCATTCGGATTCAGGCATCTGTCATTATACCAGCAAGGTGCAATCATTCTATAAGTACAAACTAAGCATTATATAAACCTAACAATAATTTGCGTGTTAATCTTCTACGATAAAATACTCTCAGGACTCTGCCAAGAGTCATGTGTGAGATGAATTGTGTGAAGCAAGCGTTTAAAATTCATCCGGATAAAAATCTCTGTACATTGGCAAAGACCTACTAACCGTAGCTCACTAAGCCCAGTGTCACAGTCTGGACGCAGGACTTTGTTGCAAGCTGCAGGCACTGGCCACCCCGGAAGGGTGCATGGAGGTGAAGGGGGCTGCATGGAGAAGCACTCTTCGAGTGCCAAAGCCTGTGCTTTCAATGAACAACAATAACAACAACAACATCCACAACCATAACAGCAAAACCATAAGTTCGACAAGCCCCCGTTGACACCACTTTCTAATTCCCCAGAACTCAGACGAAAGTGTCCTCGTTTCTGTTCCCCTCCCTTCTCCGACCCCTATGACACCAGCCGACTGTGAGATACACCACTAGCTATGAGCTCATTCTGCCACCGTGTGAAGTGCTTATTTCCTTTGCTGTCCTTTTCATGCTCTGTTACACGCATACTACTGAGATTTTATTTTGCAGAAGAAGCTGTATCTTGTTGGTGAATCGGTTCAAGGGGTCAAACGCCTTTTTTGGGATTCCAGAGAAATGGCAAAGATATTTGTAGAAGGGGAAAAGTAACATAGGGGAATCATCATCATTTTGGAGAGAGAAGGATCTGCAGTCAGCATCTATTAAGCCTCTACTGTGTGCCACACAGGGGGGCATTTTATATAATTATCTCAACCCTCTCAGAAGAACAGCTCGGTGAGTAGAAAATGTTTTCTCCCATTTTATACTAGACATAAAGACTAAAAGACATTGAAGGGGCTCCTGGGTGGCTCAGTCGGTTAAGCATCTGACTTCAGCTCAGGTCATGATCTTGTGGCTCATGAGTTCAAGCCCCACGTTGGGGTCTGTGCTGACAGCCCAGAGCCTGGAGCCTGCTTTGGATTCTGTGTCTCCCTCTGTCTCTGCCGCTCTCCTGCTCACACTTTGTCTCTCTCTCTCTCTCTCAGAAACAAATAAACATTAAAAAAAATTTAAAGATGTTGAAAAATCTGTCCATGGTTTTCATTAATACTGTGTATTCCTGGCACATTTCTTAGGGTTGACTAATCTTCGGTCATGTAGAAGTACAATGCAATTAGGTTTTGTGTCTCCCTCTCTCCTCCCCAGCCTAGGCAACCTCAAGGACAGGGATCCTCCTGCATCATTGTTGCCTCTCCAGTCCTACTCTATGGCTGGCATACAGGAAGTGCTAAAAGTCACCTCCTGGATGAATGGAAAAGCTTTATCATCTGGTGCATACCTTCTGTCTCTAAAAGAATCATATCTCCTTCATGAGTATCAAGCCATTCACACAAAAATATATCCCTTCATTGCATTTTGTGCTTCTCTTTATTTAGAGTTTCCTTAGGACCTATTTAGAAAAGAAAATGTCCAATTAAAAATAACTTGGGCTATCTCATTATTCCATTCTGTTGGGGACATATGGGCTAGATTAGCACCACCAAGCTTAAGAATGTAATAGTACACCCTCCCCATGGTATCTAAGACTTAGATTTGTTTGTGCATTTCTAACTTCCCACACATATACCTCCAGATTCTTCTTGTTTTATTAGCAGAACTCTTCAGAGTAGTTGCAAACATTTTCCTTCTTCAAATGTTATTATTGTGTCACTCAGCACTGCCAGAACAGAAAGCACTCAGATTAATTTTGCCAAACTACAAAGGTAATTTGTCATGTAAAAATATAGTTATATGGCCAGGTACTTTACAGCATACTGCTAAAATACTCATCAATTAAAAAAAAAGAAAGAAAGAAAGAAAAAGAAAAAGGAAGGCAGTGTCAGAACTTTGGCAAACTGTAAGTCAGAAACTGAAAAGAACATTATTAAATACAGATTGTCATAAGTCCAAATGACTGATAAAAACATTCAAGAATCACAACCTAACCATACATTTTATAAATACACTTCCCATATGCATGTGTTTTCTGCAAGCTTCAATTAAGCAACCATAAAATGATTACAAATTCACCTTTACAAGGTCCTACATGTATACAAATCAGGAAAGTAAAATAAACACGCTAACTCTTGAAACATTTAAAATTAAAATGTCTCAGATGTGACAGTTATAAAAACGCAACTGAAAAACACTATGGAAAAATAAGTTGCAAAGAACTGTCCCACAAGGGTTTTGTGACACTAACAATGTCAAAATAAGGCCAACCTTTGGAGAGTAATTTGGTATCTTAATAAATCAAGTCTTTCCACTCATTGGTAATGAGCTCACTAGGTTTGCTCTACCAAAAAGGCAGGCTTTTCACCAGCCTGCCTCATGTTGCAAAACCAAAGTTTTAAACACCATCATACATATATATATATATATATATATATATATATATATATATATATATTTTAATTTTTAAATGTTCACTCATTTTTGAGAGACAGAGAAAGACAGAGCATGAGCAGGGGAGGGGCAGAGAGAGAGAGACAGACAGACAGAATCTGAAGCAGGCTCCAGGCTCTGAGCTGTCAGCACAGAGCCTGACACGGGGCTCGAACTCAAGAACCACAAGACCATGACCTGAGCCCAAAGTCAGGTGCTTAACCAACTAAGCCACCCAGGTGCCCCAACACCATCATATATTCTACTAATGACTTGTGTTTTGCAAAAGGTAACTTGGATGACTGAAGCATAAATGCACCCAAGAAGAGAAACAGCCTTACTGCGGGGAATGTTAATGGTTTCTTCCCAAAAGATCCTCAGTGGAATCCATTTGTGATAAATTCAGTTTCTAACATTAAGCCAACCTGTCAAGGATGGGAAGCTTGGCCCTTACACAGATCTCACCATAATTACCCTTGATTCTTGAAAAGAATACTTGCATCAAAACAGAGAAAACTCACAAAAGAAGAAAATGCACCATTAAATGAAAGGAAAAAATGATGTGGACACTTTACTGACACTTTACTGCTTGGGTGATAGATATCTCATGGCATTCACAAAAACCAAAGCTCCTGGAAGGCAGGACACTGTCTTAATATAAGACCTAGAACTATCCTGGCATATGACAGTCTTGCATAGGTAAATGTTATCAATTTGAATAATGCGCCTTTATGGAACTATAACACTGTATGATTATCATGGTATTTTCCCACACATTAATCTCATCTGACCCTGCACCAACCCTGTGGAACTCTGCAGAAAGGAAATTAAGTCTCCAGCAGATTAAGTAATTTGTCCAAAGTCATAATGTAGAAAGGAGTGTGCTGACATGAGAATACAGGTTTTCTTTATATAGACATATATTTTCTTTCCTCCACAACAATCTCCCTACCGCTCACTCCCCACCACAGTTAAGGTCCCAAATCACAAGGCCTACATCATAAAATTAAAGCCATCCATAACAGGAAAACTTGCATCTAACATAATGGTGGGGAGACAAGAAATGCTATTTATTCAGTTCTAAATATTTATGTGATTTAAATAATTGTTACTATTTTTATAAAAAATCCAACTCTAATCTTTCGGTTAGGTTGGTAAAGGAAGAAACTTATAAACTGTATCTGGAGAACTCAACATCTACGGGATAAAATGTGACGTTCATCATTTTGTGCAAAGCCAAAGGATCTCAAGGGGAACTCTATGCAGACTTACGTAGCCTTCTACTTGTTTCTGGTTCCCATCATCCAGTGAGACACTAGACTAATAGGGCTTTCTCAGACCAACTCACAGAGGCAGTTGTGAGCAATAAAGTCCCGCATGTGATAATTGGAAAAGGTACAAGAAGAGGGGGAAAGGCTAAGTATGAATCAATTTCATCCCTCAGAGCCTAGACAGAATTTTCTGGAACCTCTATGTCAAATGCTTCTCCAACCTACTTCCGTAACGTTCACCTCCCTCTATCTATGAGGAGTATTAGAATTCCCTGCATTATTTCCTTCTTCAAAATACTTGAGTCCAAGTTCTGGAGCAAAGTGGGAAAGGAAACTATCACAGAGGCTATTTTGACACTGGATTTTCATGAAAGTGACGCCCCTAGGCAGCTGGGGATAAGAGTGACACCAGCACATGGACCTATTTCGGGACTGATATGAGTCTAATGTTTTCCATTCAGCTCATGACCTCTGTTGACTTCAGTGGGCACTATATTTGTGAACAGACTTTAGGAGCCACTGTTCTTGTACTCTTTGTTGAAGGGGGTTTCGATATTCCAAGGACCTAATAGCTTCTATGAACTTTGAGACCTGATATTTTTTGGTGGGTTTAAATCCAAAAGCCCTCAGGTTCTTAAAAGGTTCAGATAGAAGATTCTTTTATCTGTGTCTTGAAAGCTCTAATAAAGAGAACTGAAATATAACACATGACCTGTGAACTGAAGGGGACAGAGGGACTTTTGCCAAGTTTCCTGCACATTCCCTTACAAGCAACCAGGGAAGAAAGTGAGAAAAACTGCTCAGCTCTAATGAGCACCTAACGGGTAGGAGGACCAGAGATTTACTCTGTGAATGCTTAAAAAAAAAAAAAAAAAGGCTGAGGTCTTTAACCACTAAACTGCCGGAAAACGTGTGGCCTTATTAAGCATCAGCAGAATAACTGACCAGTGTTTGAGAATCGTGAATGTGGCCTTTTGACTTCCCAAAGTATACAAGGATATTTTCTTTGACTTTCCCTTATTACAGATCCATAAAAACGACACTGATTTGTTCAGGAGACTCGAGACACATGGTGCTGCATGCTTCTGCAGAAACACATCCCACATTAAATTAAGTTAGAGGTGGTATTTGAAAAATAAATAAATAACGGAGTTCCAATTCACTGCAAATGGTACAGGAGGCCAGTAAGTGGGAAGCCCACAAGAGAAGGACTTCTTTTAGAAAGATGTTTTACAGGACTTTTTCTGCATCATTAACTCTTCTGGAATCCTGAATATACCATGATGAATTTCCCTAAAAAAAAGTAGCTACTGTTTAATTTTGAATCACTTCAAAGAGCCTCAGTAGAAGGAATCAAAGAAAACCAAAAAAGACCAGTAGATGTGAAATTCGCCAAGAAAGAAAGAAAGAAAAAAAAAAAAAAAGCCCATGAAGGTTCTAACAGATTTTGACCATGTACTGAAAATACCACTGATTATTTTGCTAATACAGTGTTTTACTGTTCCATGCTACTGAAATAAGTCTCTGTATTCATCGGAACACAGGATATTTTTATTACAATATTTGTGTCATAGCTCTTTAAAAAGAACCATATTTAAAACCTTGAAAAGAATCTCTGTCTTAAAAGGGTTCTTGATGTGTAGGTGAGTGTGTGTGTGTGTGTGTTTTACTATAAACAGATACTTAATTGGAGTTCACGTTGCTGAAAAGAGTAAAAAGATACTGGGAGTCATATTCCTATCCCCAACATGTAGTTCTAGAAAAAAAAAATACGTAACTTTTAAAAAGCAAAGCATTTGGAAGGCGGGGAAAAGAAAGAAAGTTGGCTAGGGTATTATAATGGTTGTATAATAATAATAATAATGTCTTTAAAAATGTCTTTTGCGTAAAACCTGCCCAAGGGAAAAGAAAGAAAACCTCCTAAAAATTCCATATCCCTGAATACCACTCCATCAAAAACCATCTGGAAAATGTCAGATAATGGTATCCACCCACCTAAGAAATTCAGTAAACTTTGTCTTCAATTACCATTTAGGATAATCAACTCAAATTGAAATTTCAATTTCAAAACCCTCAGAAGACAAAGCTGGGATTAGGAATCAGATTTTAAAAGTCTCCTTAAAAGACCATCTGTTTATAGACACCCTTCTCACATCCCACCTCGCCTGTCCTTGATCTGTCCCATAAGTTCACAGCAGAAGCACAGCTGAATTTAAAGACATACACACACTGCTACCACGAAGTCTAGTTATCACATATATGTTCTGAGCCTGTCTCAAGCTTCCCTTGTTATGTAAGCACTTAGGGGCAATAAAATTTCACTTACATCCAGCAGCATTGTGAGTCTCAAAACATTAGTCTACCTGACTGTACAATCTTTTTACTGGCAGTGGATAGCACTGGTATTTTATTTATATTGATCATACTGTCGATGCTATATGGAATAACCATTTAGTAGCCTATTAGCCTGTAACATTTTATTACTGTTGTTAAATATCATTACCCATACTGAACTCCGTAATAGAAAAATCAGGCTCGGAAATCTAAATATTCCGAAAGAACTACAGAGCCTTTGGGTTTTTTTCCCCCTACATAATCTGCAGACTGATGAGAAAAAGAAAAACAATGAGTATTCACTTCTCACAGATAGAGGTCACTAATGGACTGAATTTGAATCACCATGGCAGAAACCACAAAGTTATTAAAGTAATCTAGTGAAAAATGAACTTGAATTGAAATTAAAGTAAAAATACCAAAAGGTGATTATCCAAAGGTCTGACCTGAATAGAAATAAAACTGCATCACCTTGACCTTTTTTGAATCTTCTAAATAGTGAGCAAAACCGAGACCCCTCCCCCCCCCCACACACACACCCTTTGCTATTTTTTAACTTCAGACACTGCTCTTTGCAGAAGCGGGAATTCTTCCTTGTAGGCTACAAGACCAAAGAGTCAAACTAGATCAGATGTTCACACTGAGTCTCTACAGAATAAAGCTTCTGGACGTACATACTTGAGCCTTTCTTGAAACCACAGCTTCAAACTGGGAAGATATAAGGTTGCTTCAGGGAGATATGTCTAAATCCTAAATCAAACTCTCCAGCAGGCCAGAATATAAATGTAACAGGCATCAGAGGAGGTTCAAATTAGATCCAGCCGGTCAAAGTCAAACTCGGATAAGATCACATCATCTGAAACCTAGCGTAGGGGGGAGAAAAACCATGACTGCCTAGGGAACCTCAAGGCAGCCCAGCATGGTGTCATTTGGGAATCTACTTTCTTCTGTTAAAGAAGAAATTCCCCCCGGAATTTCTAAAACTGCAATGAAACTACTGAAGTGTTCAGACATGGGCATTAAGACAAACAAACAAACAAACAAACAAAACCCAGCATTCTTTCCATGCTAGGATTGTATTTGTAATAGGTTCTGCTACACAGCTAGCCCAATTCTTTTTATGATTTCTTGTACCTACTGGCAGAGACATTGAATAATGCTTGAAATTTCGTTTTCCTACCTCCTCCACTCACATACTGGCAATTCAACATGACAGTATGGTGTTGCACTGCCATAGATGATCATTAAAAAGTCTTAAATGGTTTAACCCTATCCTGTTTGGGGCTTTTGAGGAGGAGAGGAAGAAAAGTTATATTTGGAAGAACAATAGCATCATGGGGAACGGGCAACTTTTCATGGCACGTGTATTCCCCAAAGATTTATTCTCTTCTAATATGGTGGCCTGTCGATCTTATGAATCTGCTGCATATTGCTTAGTGATAAAAAAGAAAAAAAGTCCAGTTCTCACACTTTAAATACTGACCTAAAATTTTACGTGTATACTGCAACAACTAAATACATCCCCGGACAAACGCCAACCTGCATTCTATTACCTCAAAATGGTTGGGGGATCCTTTCACTGGAGACTTCAGAAGGTCATATCACTTAAGTCCACAGACAATATGGGTTCCTATATGGAAGCTAGCCTACATACTAGCTTTTGGCTAGGAGAAGTTAGACTAATACATTTAGCAATCAGCCTGTGAGCAAGGGGACATGCCCCAAAGCTCCCTGAGATGCTGTGTGATTTAAGAGCCTCCCAGCTGAGTGGGAAGCAATAGCTCCCATTTAGATGGGGCTTTGCATAGCAAATGCAGCATGTGAAGAAACCTAATCAGCACCTTGCACTCCCGCGTGAGCATTTACACGGATTTGCGCCTTGCACTTGATTAGCTTACTGTAAGCTTTACAAGAGATTCCTTCCACTAAAATTAATCAAAAGGTCTTGGAGACTGATTTCCATTTACAAGAGGAGTCAAGATGAGCTTCCAGGTGAATAAATAATGATCCTAATAGTGATGGTGGCAGCAGCAAAGGAGGAGCTGCTTTGAAACTCAAAACTCAACAGGGGGGGAAAGGGGAGGTTGGAGAGTTGGGGCTGGAATCTTTCTGTAGCTCTCTGAGGGAAAAGCAGGAGCTCTTTTCTTAGTTAGCTCAAGTAAGGCTGCTGTTCTGGGAAACGTGACCATATTCTCTCCGCTGCACACCCCCCACCCCCGCCCCAAGTGCACACACTCTAACACTCACCCCCCCCCCCACACACACACCATGGCGCATCAGGCCACCACGGAAAAACCGGCCTCTCCGCAATACCACTACCCCCCCCAACACACACACACACACACACACACACACACACACACACACACACACCAAACACTGCAAACTCACGTCGTCAATGGTTAATGCTTTTCTTATCAGCCTGCAATAAAAATGTGACTTCTAAAGTTTTTATTTTATGACGCCAGAAGGTGAATGGAAGGAGGGAGGAAGGGAAAGATCCGAGGATGTCAAAGGGGGGAAAGGTAAAATTTTTCCCTTTCCTTGAATTTCTCTCCTCCTCCCTCCCGCGCTCTCTCTCTCTCTCTTTCCCCCTCTCTCTGTCTCTCTGTCTCTCTCTCTCTCTCTCTCTCTCTCTCTCTCTCTCTCTCACACACACACACACACACACACACACACACACACACACGCCCAGATTTGCTTTCCTGCACCAGCTAAACGGAGTGGGCGAATGGGAGTGGGCTCCTATCATCTTTAAAAGACGCTAAATAAGGCTGAGAGAGCGAGAGGGTGAAGGTGAGGGTGGGAATTAGTGCAATCCATGCATCATTCCCCCGGATTGAAGAATACTAAAAGCCCCCCAATCCACATTCTCAATTTCCAACGAGCTACGAAAAGAGGCCCCAGCTGGGGCCGAGGGTTCTCCTCCATCCCCAGGGGGAGCTTCGCCTCCCCGCACAGCTGCCCACCGGGGAAAGAGAAGCGCCGCGGGTCCCTCTAACCTGACTGTAGATCTCCCCGCGCTTGGTGCCCATCCCCGGGATCTCCAACTTCGCTTCCCTCTTACTTTCAGTCAGATCTGTCTGGCCAGCGTCAGCAAAGGCGCTGGGAATGAGCAGAAGCCCAGCGGCCGGGCACGGAAGCAGAGGGTTGGGGGTGCGCATTACCTGCGAAGGTTCTCGAGGTCTCCTTCCAGCCCCGGTGGTAATCTCGCTCAGCGCCGCGTCCTCCCCCAGATCCAAACTTTTGCTCGGTCCTCCGGGTGGCGGAGGCGGCAACGGTGGCGGCTGCCGAAGCCCAGCCCTGTCGCCCGCAGCGTCGGGGCTCGGGGGTGCGGAGGCCGGAGCCTCAGAGCGGCGCGCGCCTCCCCGCAGCCGGCCGGAGCCCGGGCGCCCCGCTCGCCTCGCTCGCCTCGCTCGCTCTCGCCTTTCTCCCCTACGGAGCCGCGGCATCGTCTTCCCCCTTCCTCCGCCACCTCCGCCTCCAGGGTTCGGGCATGCCACTTTCTCTCGGCTCCCGCCGCAGCGGCCCCCGCCTCCGGTCCTCTTCCGCCTCCCCCTCTCCGCCTCGACCGCGCCACGAGTCCCGAAAGAAGAGGGCGAGCGGGGAAGGCAGCGGAAAGAGGCCCCGCAGCGCCGGAGCTCCGCGGAAGCGGGGGACCTCGGGGGGCGGCCCGAGAGCCGGGCGTGCGCGCCCCGGAGCTGACCGCTCAGAGCCCCGGACCCCGGGCACAGCGCGGGGCTGCGCGGGGGCGGGCGCGGGGCTCGCTCCAAGTGCGGCGCCGGCCCCGGTGTGGGTCCCGAGGCTGCTCCGACCTCACTGCTGCCACGCTCGGACGCGGCCGGGCTAATGTAGACGCCGCGGCCCCCACCCCCACCCCTCCTGACACCCCCGGGAGATGTTTACAGTAATGAATTCGCGGGATCGCCTCCGCCGCTCCCGCGCCCCTCCTCTCCCTCCGTCCCCCGCGCTCTGGCGCGCTCCCCTCCTCGAGTCCTCGGTCTCTGCCCCCCTCCTTTACTCCCTCCCTTTCGGAGTCCCTCCCACATTTCTGGTTTAAAGAATGCTTGGGAGGCGCGGCTGCAACCCTAAGCTTTCCAAGAGGCAAAGTCGCACTCGGCTTTTAACCCTGTCCTCCCTGAAGAGAGTTGCAGGGCGTCTGGGCCAGCACGACGGATGCCACCCGGACCGAGCACGCCGCCTCCTCTCTCCCTAGCCTGCACCCCTTCCCACCCCCCAACTCTCAGGGATAATGCCACCGTCTGAGCGCTGAAAGTCGATTCGCCGCCCCCCCCCCCACCCCGCCCGCCTGCGATGTACTTGCAAGGCAGAGGATCTATTACTTAGACTCGGAGAAATGATCGAAACGTGAGATTAGAGGGTAAAAATATAACAAGTCTCACAACCAAGATGGCGTTATTTCAAATGAAGGCAACCCTGGTGATTTGCGCCCCCACCCCCATCCCATCCCCCGTTAATTCCCAGATCCCGGACCTTATCCAATAACTTTAGTTGGAAAAATAATCCGAGGTTTAACATGATCATTTTGAACACCTATTTTCTCCCTTCACTCTGGCTGCTGGGAAAAAGGGGTGTTCACTTCCCCCGTAGATTACCACGGACAACTAAATTCAGCGTCAAAGGTTCAGAAAAAAGACTTGACAGCAAAAAGAGCCTGATTTGTATACAGGCGACGTTTCCACTTAGCAATCTCTCTGCAAAGGTTAAAGAGTAATGTAAGAAAACCAGGTGCACGTCTCTTTCTTGGAAAACATATTTTAAAAGGTTCTGGTTTTCTGCTCTCGTTTCATCGTCGCTCCTCCTGGCTCCAGTAAGTTGCTGTCATGTTTTAACAAGTCTGTAGAGAGGCTGAATGCGAACAGAAGAGGGAGAGCGAGCTCGCGCCAAGCGTGGGGTTGCGCGGAGAGGCGCCGTCGGTGGGGCCACGCGAGAAGCAAACAGCAAGCTTGAAACTAGCGCAGGACCAACTCCCTGGGGATCCACGGGCTGTCGCGGACCGCGAGTGGGGCAGGGGCGGTGGCCGCGACGGGCTCGGGAGGATTTCCCCGTCCTCAGTTCAAAGCCTGAGTCACTTGGCACCACTTTCCCAATTGTTTCCATTTCCTTCTCATCCCTGTTGTGTCTACCGCCTTCACGTATCTGAGTGCCTTAGCCGTGTTAAGACGACTTAGAGAAACGCCCCATTTGCCTCCTAAGCACAAGCCACGCACGGATCCACCCAGACGCACGCCCGAGACGCACGCTGGCACACGCGCTCACACGCGCGCACACACACACGCGCACACACTCACACACGCACACACGACCTGGGTTTGTGCCCGCGGGTCGCTGCTCCTGTTGCATTATGCAAAGTGGTCAGGAAAATACTTTGATTCACATCTACATAACCGCTCCTCTCCCCAGACTCAGTGTGTGACTAACAAATATCCACGGGAGGAGGGGGCACGGCTGGGGGAGTTAACTGGACTAGGACAGACAGAGTGCCATCTTGCTGGGAGGTTCCAGGACCAAGGCGCCAGCGAGGACAGCCGTGGTGGCCTCCACCTCCACCAGCAGCTGCCGCTGGCTGGAGCCCCATGCGATCCAGGAGTTTCCCGGGCATCTAGTAAGAGTCCAGTCGGCCCCAATCACCCTGCTCCCCGATTCTTAATGTCCCCGGTTAATGCCCCGACCTCAACTGGCAACCTTGATCTTGGGCCTGATTAGAAATGAGAAGTGACCGCGCCGGCGCTGAAGGCACGGAGCCGAGCCCGACACTGGTCAGCGCGGCGGAGGGATCTTCCCAGGCTGCGCAGGACCCGCGCTGGGACACGGTGGCAGCTGGCGAGGCTCTGCTCCCGCCCTCCTCGCCGCCGCCTGGCCCCCGCACTTAGCGCCAGGGGGTGCGGGGTGGCGTGTTCCGCCGGCTTTCCGCGTCCCACGCTCGTGGCTCAGAGAACGCAACCCGGGTTCAGCCTGGTGTGCTCCC
The DNA here is from genome assembly GCF_028749965.1 of Puma concolor. Classification (NCBI taxonomy): domain Eukaryota; kingdom Metazoa; phylum Chordata; class Mammalia; order Carnivora; family Felidae; genus Puma; species Puma concolor. The sequence goes on from NC_141672.1 coordinate 18,983,114, forward strand.
TGAGCCTTCACCGCCCCCACTGGCGCGCCAGGAAGACGCGCTGGCCGAGCTCAGAGCTGGGCCACCGAAGAGCAGCAGAGCTGGAGAAAGACTTGGTTTTGGAAGAAAGTAACCTTCTCCCCAAGTCGAAGGGAAATGCACCTCGAAGGGAAAGGCACCTCCTCCGCGTCCGTTTAGCCAGGAATCAGTCCCGGGTTTCTGGCAGGAGGAGGGCTACCGGCTTTGGATGCAGCCTCTCGATAACAGCGGTGACATTATCAGCAGATGGAGCGGGCGCGGGGGTGGCGGAGTAGGGGGTGTTACTCCTAGAAGTTAGCGTATTCATTCGGGGGAAGTGAGAAGCTGGATTCCAGCAAGCTTAATGGCTGGAGAACCCCCAATTCGGGATGGATCCTCCTAGCAAACTAGCAAATTTGCGTTTGACCCAGAGCTCAGTTACAAAACTCTTTGAAGGAGGTGAATTCTACCTGCAAATAGACCTCCCTAAAGTCGGGGGAGACTTAAGCAGCCTGTGCTCTCTCTGGAGGGGAAAAAAAAAAAAAAACCAAAACATCCCATGCCGATGACCACCCCTGCGTTGGTTCAAAAAATACACGTATCCCCCCCCCCTCCCCGCCCCCAGCCGCTTAGCAGCAGCCCTGGAAGTTGCTGGAAACTCCACCTGGCACCTCTGTCCCTTTACCTGGCCTCCGTGTCTCCTCGCAGAGGGCTCATCCGAATCCGACAGGGTCGGGGAGGTGGAAAGGGAAGAAGCTGGCGCGGCAGCAGCGGGGCTCCCGGGGCATGGTATTGTTTTAGGGGTCACCGCCAAGGTCCCTCCTGCCCATCGTTGAGAACGGCCAACCTGATCCCTGCTCGGGGTGGACACCGCGGCGGGCGCGGAGCGGCCGCCTCGCAGCTGCTTCGCACCCGGAACCGAGGGCTCGAGACGCACCCCGGGCGGAAGCAGCGCAGCGCCTTGGCGCAGGGATTGCGGCCGCCGCCGATACCTCCAGGCGCTGGTTCTTCTGCGGCGACAATGGAAGATGCCCAACTCACAAGTGACAGCGACAGGTTTCGTCCGTACAACTAACTACAAGGTACCCAGCCTGAGACCGGAGGCTGCGTCCCCCCTCCCCCTCCTCTCCCTCCTACTGGGGAGGGAACTAATTTAACCCTGTGTGCGCCCTGCACTCCCTGGAGAAGCTGGAATCCACTCGGAAACCGCAGGCGGCGGCTCGCGGGGCCAGAGCTTTGTTCACGTGCGTTTCCAGCGGGCACTCGCGTGGCAAGACGCCAGTGGCAGGCTTCCAGCGCCCGGCCCCGGCATGGGAAGGAGCCCTAGCGTTTCATCCGGACCAGACCCAGCCCTCGGAATCTATTTTTTGCCTCCAGTTACCAGATGTATTGAAGTTGCCAGCAAAGTTGGGTTTTATTCCTCTGTTTCTTCCTCCCTCCCTCCCGCGCCCCCGCCCCCCGCCGCATTATTTCCTTTCCTAGCGGTGCTTTGAAGATGTGGAACTCGCCGCTCATTCTAATTCTAGCTTATAACTGTTCTTGCGTGTGCGAGACGAATGGTGGAGGGTCCCCACCCACCCACGCGAAATCCAAATGAAAACGCAGGGAGAGCTGTCTCCCACCCACTCACCCAGTGTCAGCCACAGCAGACGACCACATATTCAAATAAGACCAAGACACGGGAGGATGGGGTAGGGGGCGGGTTTGAGGGAGTTTAAGATGTGAATGGGCTGATGGAAGGGAGGGCGCGCGCCTTAGGACGGAATAAACAAGGGAAACACGGACAAGAAAGATGATGCAGAAAATACATCTGCGTACCAACATTGAGAACAGTAGGTCAGCTTTAAGTGCCTAGATTCGGATTGACAATATTTCCCAGGCTCCTGTGGAAGCAGAATGAATGAATGAATGAATGAATGAATGAATGAATGAATGAATTCTTAAAAAATAAGGGAGAGAGAGAGATAGAATACAGGAGGCTCAGCCTTGGCCACCCAGATGCTTTGCGTTTTGTAAGCATCTTTGTCTAAGTGTTCCGGACTCCCAAGAAGTTAACTGGAGTTGGAAGTAAGTCATCTCCTGGAGGGGGAATGGAAGTCTAGACAAGAGAAACTGACAGCCAGCAGCCTCCGCTGTCACCGTCACACCCAAATGAGCCAGAACGTCACCCACGGCGCAAACTCAGACAATTTTCAACAGATTCCCTTTTTCTGCATCTCCATTCTGGACGAAAGAAAGAAAGAAAGAAAGAAAGAAAGAAAGAAAGAAAGAAAAAGTTCTTTAAAAATCACTTAGAGGGTAACACGTGGTTCTTGCGAAAACGGAGTTATTTTTAAAAGAAAAAAAAAGTGTCTCTCCACAGGATGGATGTTCTAAGTTTTCTCTGCACCCTCCCCAAGCCAATGGGAATCTGTAATAGCCATTCCAAACGCCTCCGGAGAGAGGCCGACCCAGGGAGGAGATGGGAACAGTTTCCAGCCGGCTTGGTGCAGAATTTCGCTGTAAATCCTTTCAGTTTGCCAAGGGGGCAGCAAAGCCTAGGGAGAGCTTGTCAAGCGGCAGAATCCACAGGGAAGACCACATTTTAGCACAAATAACTCATCTACCTGCTTTCAAATACTCATCTTGGTGTGCATAAGTGTACAGGAGTATCCACATAAGGTTCTGTCTTTGAAACCTTAACCTGAGATAACAGTATAATTATTTCACCTTTAAGAATACATTTTGGTTTAAAAGAAGAGGAAACTCTGCACAGGTTTTACCTTGTCATTTGTGCTGCTAGAAAATGAGGAAAACTGAAAATGTGAGACAAGGTAGCTGCCAATGTACAGAATTTGTATTATAGATTATCGCTGTTTGTAAGTTATAAGGAAATAGGGATGCCTGGGTGGTTCAGTCAGTTAAGCCCCGGACTCAAGGGTTTGAGAGGTCAAGCCCTGCACCCAGCTCTGTGCTGACAGCTGGGAGCCTGTAGCCTCTTTAGGATTCTGTGTCCCCCTCTCTCTCTGCCCCTCACCCACTAGCACTGTCCCTCTCTCTCTCATAAATAAACCCTAAAAAATAACAACTAAATAAATGATAAGGAAACAATATCATCTGGATGTGCTCCTTACTAAAGACTATTGATGTGGCGATTGTAATCGGGGCGAGGAAAATTAAGTACAAAAAAAATATCACATCTAATGTATGAACAGAATAAGCGCAACGAGTTTCTTAACCACGTGACCCCTACATCAGCTTTAGAAATATGTGCTGCTGGAGCCAGAGGAAGGAAAAAAGTAGTCCAAGTGGTTCGGGGGCTCCAGAGTGTAGTAAGTTAGCAGCCTCACAAAACCAGGATTTTGAGGTCACTTTATTTTTATTAAGAAAGTATCACTAATATAAAAGGGTACAAGAGTAGAGAAAGAAAAAGCACATCTGTGAAAGTAAAAAAAAAAAAATTAGCTCATTCCTTATTGTTTGGACTTTGATCCTCAGTGGGGTTTTTACCTCAATTGAAACTTGACTGCCATTTCAAATCTTTTAGGTCGCCCTCCATTTATTTGTACGCACCCCCATCTACACACGCGCATGCACTTTGGCCTGCGTTTCTAATACTTTGAGGAAGTAAAGCTAACACAGGATTTGGATTTATAAGATCATGGTTTAAGCCCAAGGCACTGAAAATTTTGATATCGGGTGAGCTCGGCTCTGAGCCACTGTTTACTTGTTAATAAAATGGCCATAAAAATACCTGTTCTACCAGACTCGCTGTATGGTCACAGTATGAGTCGGTGCATGTGAAAATGCTTTAGAAAGTTCAGCTGTTATTCAGTTGTTGCCAACAATATTATCATTACATCACACAGTCCCAGCCTTCAAAACATTGGAAAGTTACATCAACCTGAACAGTTTCCTCTAATGTTATCATCTTACATTACCCTGGAACGGTTATCAAAACAAAGGAGGTAATAGATCCCATCTAGGATACCACATAGCCTTAGTCATCATATCTCCTGTTCTGTGTGACAATTCCTCCATTTTTCCTTGTTTTTGATGACCCTGGGAGTTTTGAAGAATAATGGCAGGGTATTTTGTCTCTCAGTTCAGGTTTGTCTGATTTAACTCTAGTTCTGGGTTCAGGGAAAGAAAAATACCAGGGAGGTGGACTATTGTCCTCATCTCATCGTAGCAGGTGGTGCATGATATCAGCATGACGTCACTCATGATAACATCATCACTCTCTAATGTATCGTGTGCAAGGTTTCTCCACTATACAAACTATTTGTCCTTTTCCATACTCTGTGCTTTGGAAGTGAGTCACAAGTCCTGCTGACCTTCATGAATTTAGAATTTTTAAAAGCACAAAATAAGCATTTAGTGCAATTCATAAACACCCCAGATATTGAGTTCACCCAGGAATAATCTCTCAGGAAATTCCTCCTGTATTATCTACATCCTCAGGAAAGTGTTCAACTATCTCTTCTTGGCTATGTATTTTAAACCCATCTTCAACTATTCCAGGGTTTATAGTCCCCAAACCCAGTCCCCAAATCCTGTTCTTTTCTGAAATGTCTCCTACCTTCTTGCTTCTCATTGCCACAGCTGGTTGGTGAATTCCAACTTTCCTACAAAATGATGGCATCCGTGACCTCTTATCCCTCCTTTCCATTCATGGTTTTCTGACAGTATGATGTTCATTTCGTTGTCCCTCCAAGGGACAATAGCAAACAACAAGTTTGTCTATACATTAGTCTAAATGTCTAGTTTAATTAGTCTAATTACGCAAAGAATTTAGTTGCTGTTACATTTCTATTATTCTGGTAAACGCTTGAAACATGCTTGCTGACATCATGGATAAGCTTCTGTAGCAGGTAGAGCAAAAGCCGATCTTTTTTTTTTCTAAGATGAGAGCCACTGTAAAGAAATCCATGGTTAACACACTGTGGATAGGTAACTTTTCATTTCTCTCACAGGTATAAAACACACGGAAGCATTTTTTGTGAGTTTGGCTTGATTCATGTGAATCTGTGACACTAAAACGCATTCTCTTCTGGTTATGAAACAGCACAATACAGTCCACGGTTCACCCATTTATCCAACAAACATTTGTAGAAAACACAAAACATGTAGCAAAACTTTGATGAATAGATTTAGTCTCTATTCTGTCAAAACTTCAGTGCATTGGAGATACACTGACAAATAATTACACACTCATTAGATAAATAAAACAACTCAGGTATATGCAAAGTACTTCAGTGCACTGAAACAGAGTCTCTGTAGAGGGAAGGCCTTTTGATAATGTACTGATTTTATATGAACTTTGCATCATTATTTTCACTTCCAGCCTTCTGCATACCGCAACCCCAGGTACCAGCTGGAGTCTCCTGTCTCCTGGACATCCCTTTGGGCCAAGAACTAAAAAATCAGTGTAGAAGTAATTGCTTGAATATCCATTTCCCCTAAGCCTTGGTTTCTTTGCCTCTCCATGGAGGTTACAAGACGATTATGCGTGAACACAAACAGAAGGTACATACTGACAGGAAACAAAAGCACGTTAAACCATGGAGATTTCCTTGTACATAAACCTGCCATTTGTTAAGTGGTTGCTCCTCGAATCCGAAGGGAAGCTGGCAAAAACTCGAAGCAAACCTTCTCCAACAGCACTGGGGAAGAATAAGTGAGGGAAATGCCTTTTTAAAAAGGGTATACAGTTGGTATAAAGATGTAAGCCATTTCAAGAAGAGATGGAAAATCTACCCAGAGATTTATTCAAACCTGGACGCTACAACTGTAGACAATGTTACCGAGCCTTCTGTATCTGACTACAGTTCTGATGAAGAAGAAAGCACCGTTTTATTTATTTTTTTTATTTTTTAACGTTTATTTATTATTGACAGAGAGAGACAGAACATGAGCAGGGGAGGGGCAGAGAGAGAGGGAGACACAGAATCCGAAGCAGGCTCCAGGCTCCAAGCTGTCAGCACAGAGCCCAACACGGGGCTTGAATTCACAAACCTCGAGATCATGACCTGAGCTGAAGTCGGACGCTTCACCGACTGAGCTGCCCAGGCATCCCAGAAAGCACCATTTTAATCTGAGAAAACATACTTAAATCAATGAGTATAAAGTATTCTGAATTAGAATATATATAATATATATAATAAATATATATAACTTCCCACTGTGTGCATAACTATTCACACACACACACACACACACACACACACACACACACTTCCCACTGTCTACTGATATATTAGAAAACTAAAATTACATTCTTTAGAAGGTCAGAGATAGTTTTGAAGCCTGACTCTTATTGTTATAAGAACAAACACTACATCAGTTAAGCTATGTGTAGTGGCGGGAGGTCTGAACTTGGACTTGGATGATGGTACTTCAAGTATCTACTGCTTTATCAGGGAAACCACTTAACTGCCCAAAGTCTCAGTTTCTCTTTTCTCCAATAAGGAAAAGCAAAACTGTCTTCTAGGGTCAATTAATAAACAGTAAGTGAAGTGGGTTATCTAGAAGCTGAAAATAAGAAGCTCAAAATAAACTGTTATTGGGGAACCTGGGTGGCTCAGTCAGCTAAGCATGCAACTCTTGGTTCGGCTCAGGTCACGATCGCATGGTTTGTGACTTGGAGCCCCACGCTGTGGATGCTGCTTGGGATTCTCTCTCGCTCTCTCTTCCCCTCCCCCACTCATGCTGGCTCGAGCTCTCTCTCTCTCAAAACAAACTTAAAGAAATAAGCTATTATAATATATGTAATTACTTTGTTTTACATAACATAATTTAATGGGAGAACTATTTTACTTTGTATAATCTTAAGATATGGGTTTCACTTGTATTGCCATTTCTGGCTTTTCTGGTAACCTGTTTTACACAAAGTTTCAGAGCTTCAAAGATACAGAGTTGCTTGATCCCTGTAAAGTTGCTCCAAATAATACTTTCAGGTACCAGTCCTTCAACCAACTTTTGAATGACCTAAACAATAAAGTCCCACAACATAGGGAATTCTTGGTTGTCTTCTCACTGTATCATTGAAAAGTCCACAAAAATTGCTGTTGGCCAATTTCCTTTCGTGCTTCTCCCACTTAGCTGATAGAAATAACTACAGTTTTCCAAGTGATTCTTTAAACTTTTTTTTTTTATTTTATTGTTACGTTATTTTCATGCTTGATTTGGTCATCTCATTTGCTTCCTTAGTTGGCATAATTTGGATTTCATGTTTCCCCTTGAAACATTTTTGAAAAATTAACTTCTTACTAAAACTTGATAATAAAAATATTAAACAGGAAGTTGCTCACAGAGAGTGTCTCTTTCTCTGTCACTCTGTCTCGCCTTTGAAAGTTTCCATTTGTACCATATTTTGTTGACACACCTGAAAGTCATATACTATGAATATGAACTTATTAGCATTTGAATTTTACTCTTTCATCAAGGGCAGGAATTAAATTATTCTTCCTAAACACTGAGGGGCCATTGTGGGTCAAAGTCTGGTTTATAGTTCGGTAAAGGCCATGATGTTCTTTTCCCTGAAGAAGGCATTAAAAACTTGATTTTGAAAGGCTTTCCCATTTTCCTTGGTGTTCTGAAGAGATATCTAAGGAGTTTCAAACATAATATGAAACTGTGGAAATATCTGAATCATTCTGTTCTTTGATTCTGTGTTTATTTTTATTTCTAGGAATTCTGCTGCATCTCCACATTTATATAGTATAGTTTCCTGTTCTTCTCACTTCAGTGCTTTGTAAATGGAATCATGCTCGATTATTAAGTGCAGCAGATACAAGAATATGGGTTACAGATCAAAGTTAGTAGAGAAACAAGATGAACGTTATTTATCATTATCATTTATTTTATTTTTGTTTTATTTATTTTATTTTATTTTAGAGACAGAGGGAGAGAGAGAGAGAGAATGCACAGGTGGGGAGAGGAGCAGAGGGAGAGAGAGAGAAAGAGAGAATCTCAAGCAAGTTCCATGCGGGGCTCCATCCCACAACTCTGGGATCATGACCTGAGCCAAAATCAAGAGTCTGATGCTCAACCAACTAAACCACCCAGGTGACCCAAGAAGGCATCCTTTAAAATACCTCCATTTGTAGAGCCTTTATCCCTTACAGCCTCCTCAAATGGATGACTGTGTCTGATATCTCCCTGCCCTCCACCCACATGTCAGAGGTCACAGAAGGAGTAAAGCAACAGGTAGGAGACAATAGATCTCCAGAAACCTGTCCATAGTTTAGCTACGTCTGCTGTACATTTAATTCTCTCATCAGCAGGCAATATTTTTTTTATCATTTTGGATAAAACCGGTGTTATTTAAATTTATTTCTAAACGTCTATGAATTAAAAGACAGTTTGCTTAAAAAACGCTGTGTATTTCTCCCATGTCTGTCCTAAGCAGGCAGACTTAAAAATTATAGAAGCAAGGCTATGAAAGCTAAGGAAGCCTCAACATCATTAGGGAAACAAAATCACAGTGAGATATCATTTAACTCCTAGTAGAATGGCTATACTAGAAAAAAAAAAAAAAAAAAAAAAAAAAAAAAACAGAAAATACCCAGTGTTGGTAAGAAAGTAGAGAAATTGGAGTCCACATGCATTAATGATGAAATTATAAAATAGTACAGCCAGTTTGGTGTGAATGCTTCTTAAAAAGTTAAACATCAACTTATCACATAACCCAGAAATTCTATTCTTAGGTATACCTACCCAAGAAAATGTAAACATACATCCACACAAACACTTCTATATGAATGCTCTTAGCAGCATTATTCATCATAGCCCCGAACTGGAAACAATCTAAATGTCTACCAGCTGGTGAATGTATAGCTAAAATGTGGTATATCCATGCAATGGACTACTATTTGAACAAAGCAGGGATCCATGCTAAAGCATGGATGAACCTCAAAATAATTTTGATCTATAAAAGAAGCTATGCTCAAGAGACTACATATTGTGTGACTTAATTTATAGAAATTATAGAAGTAGCAAAGTTTTTGAAGATTGCAAATTAGTAACTGCCAGGGGAAGAGGGAATAGAGATTTACAGTAAATGTGCATAAAAGCTCATAATGTAGTGATTAAAATGTTTTAAAATTGATTCATGGTGATGTATGCATAGCTTGGTAAATTTACTAAAAGTAAGAATTGAATTGTACACTCTAAAGGAGTGAATTATATGATATGCAAAACGTCTAAATAAAATTATTTTTTAAAAGCTACGAGGATTGATGTCAACATCTATGAATATTTCATCTTGGTAATATTCTTCCTAGATCCCCTTACATCACCAATAAAAATGACTTGAAGTATCTTAGGAGTAATGAATAAGGAATATGCCCAGTAGCAGAAATAATAAACTAATATGTGAGTCTAAACATTGTTCTTATTACCTACTTTTTTCAAAAAAACAGGTCACTTGCAGTCTGATTAAATCCACTCAGGAGATCCGTAAAATTTAGAAACAAAATAAACAAAATACAGGTTGACATAGCATTTCCACTCCATTCTTTGGAGGAAAAAAGTAACATTTAAAAAATGTCTATGAATCAATAAGGGAAAACAAATTCTTTGCTTTTGTATTAAGTTCTCTGCTCACCAGACTCCTCTGCCAAATGATTCTTCTATTTTTATAACACATAGTACATTTGTTTACTATGACTCAAGGAAGCATAATGTTTTATTAATAAAAATCTATTTTTGATAATAGAATTATCAATAATTTTAACATAGCCTTTGAACAGCTTAGTTCTTTAGATATTCATCAATCAGGAATCTTTTTTCTTTATGTCCAGTTAGGGCAATATAAATATCATTTTGTGAGGATGTCACATTTTTCTTTCTTTCTGGCTAAATAAGAAAGCATAAGACAGATGGGTGAAGAAGAAAGTCAGACACAGTATGATTTACCAAAGGGAAAAATAATAATAATAATAAAGGCAACATCTTGTCCATCAAGGAGCTCAGATCAAGAGTCTTTTTTTTTTCTCAAATGATGACAGCCCAAGAGCTATGAGCAACCAGAAAATAAATAAAGCAAAACCACCAAAGGTGTTTCTCCATGGTTTCTACCACCATGCCTGGAGTGGATAAACATGTCATTTTACTCGGAGGATTACTTGGAAAAAAAAAAAATTAGCTAAAGCAGACAAGAAAAAGGAAGAAAATAGAATAAGGGCATGTCATGTCTATTTACCATGGGATGAACGGCATCATGCTTCTCTGGGTACTGCTGATGAAAATGTCTATGGAGAATAATCTACATCTGCCTTCAACAGTATCAAAGGATCCAGGCTACAGATTTATAATCCTCACATGAGGAGCTTCAGGACAAGTCACATAGTTGTGCTCAGTTGAAAGTCGGCCCTGGTTGGTATTCGGCACTCATTTTTTCTCGAACAGGAGTTTGCCCACTAGATGTGTGGTGAAATCGAGTTTATGTGCTCTTTAATAACCTTTCTACAGTCAGGAAGACCTTGTTTTTAAGGCCTCCGGAAATTGTTGCTAGAAGAAAGGAGGTCAGAAGCGGGGCTCTATCTACTGTGAGCCGTCCATCACTCATTCCCAGCAGTGTCCCAGATGGAAGAGGGATGAGCGTGAGAACATTTAATGAGGTGTGAACTCCAAATGGACAGGAAAACAAAATTTGGAAAGTTTTGAGATCAACGTCTTGAGCTGACACAATGAAAAATCTTGGATCATAGAGGGAAAGTCACATTTTTTTTTTTTTTTTTTTGCATTTTTAACATGACTTTCAGGCTTTAGGGAAGAAGTAGAGACCAGGTTTGAAGATATTAAGAAAAATTGCTAATTAGCCAGGTTCTTTGCCAATTCCTTATAGGGTGTGTTTAAGTATAAGAGCACATTGCTGTCTATTTGGAATAAAAGCAGGCCTAGTTGAAGATGTAGGGAAGCCACTCAATTTTCTTAGGCCCCAGATGTCTCATCTCAGAGGTGATAATAATTTCTGGCAAACTTGCTTTACATCTTTTTGTAAGCATAGGATAAAATGGTTAATGTAGAAATATCTAGGAGAAAAGCATTTCCTTAAGCAAAAGTGCCATTCTTATTAAAAAATGTGAATGTCTCCTATATTTAACCCCTTAGCTTACTTGAGGATGAAAACCAGGGTAACTCCTAGGAAATGATCGGGTTCTGTTTTACATTTCTTCTGTTATGAGGGTGATAAAGGGCTGATCTTCAGATATGACAAGTACAAAGTCCCGTGCTTGGGCGGGAGTTCGGAGAACCTCATTAATCACGTTCCATTGTGTTAGAGGTTCTGTAAACATTACAAAAGCATAAAGTGCAGCCTTTCTATGAGTGACATCTTTCCAGCCTAACTCCAGGATGCCTTTGAGATTTTCTTAACTGACTGGATTTCATTTCAGTCATTAGTTAACCCTGCTTAGTGGGTGACTGTGGATCCCACCAGGCAGGAGTAAGGGGATATGTATTCAAACGGTACAAACATGGCTTGTCCCAGTCACATAACCATTAAGAACAGTAGGGGGGATTTCCTTTCTCAGGATAAGTCAAATCATTTATGTGAATCCCATAATATTCCACTTTTTTTTTTTTTTTTGCCTTTAGAAACTAATGCCATGAAGTTGTAGTTAGAAAAAGATTGTTGACAATCCTTCCTATGGATACTTTGGGTGAGATGAAAAGGCAAGTGTTATTGCTTACAGATTTATATGTCCCTTTGGCAAAGTCTTTTTTATGTATGAATGGGCCACTCGAGACTGCTAAGAAGCCAGGCCACCTTTGGGATATGGATCAGAGTACATTTGGTATTCACTAGAACTTTTGATATTTTGGTAACACGTCGCTTCCAAAGTCTGTAAAACCCTCTCATTTGTAAATATTTTATTATTTATTTGTTAATATTTCATTAATGCTTTCTTTCATGGAAATGTTTTAAAGCATATCTATCAGTTGGAACGTAGTTCTTTTTAGCAACAATAGCACAGATCCCAGCAGAATTAATGCAAACATGACCATTTAAATAGCTGTAGGGTGAAATTTGCACAGAAACATACAGATGTATATTCTGATATTATTAATGTTACAATTTAGTTGAAGGAGGTAATTTTAATTCCCAGTTTCAAAGGTTTTTTTTGGGGGGGGGCAGTTCTAGACACAGTAAATTGAGTAAAAACATTAATTTCTTGTCTGCTTTTTCCTTGCCTTTGCCCCCCTCCATTCATTTACACCTTAGGGAAAGCCATGACTCTGATGGCTAGACATTGGTCTAATAAAGGCAAATGTTGGCATTTACATAAAAGCAAGCTATCTTCCTTCTGCATAGATAGAATGGAAAACTTTATGAGTCTCACAGCAGGATGACATTTATACACAGAGGAAGAGAATATGGATGGGTCAGAGATAATCCAAAACCGCCTGTATATAAACAACCCAAGCTATTGAACATACTTATGATGGATCATAATTAATATAATGTTTATGGATAATAAACCATTTCTTATACCTATAACAGTAATTTTCCTCAGATTCGTCATTGATCCTACTGTCTCTCCTTTTATCTTCTTAAGGTTTTCTCCCCTCACACTAATATTTTCCACATATTTCAAACTAGTAAGATTCAAACTAAGCAATTACCAAGAATAATAATAATCAAAATGCATATCTAAATAATTGCAGAGGGTAAGTTCGAATCATTAATGACACAATAATATGGATATGATGATGATGTCAACATATTTATAATAATGGACAAAGCAGTGGAAAGTATAGCTATGGAAATGTTTCCTGGTCCCAGCATATTGTAGTCTAGTAAATATGTGTGGTTATTGCATCATGCTTTCTCATAGCTATACCATATAACCTTCTCAAGTTTAGCTAATTTCCCAACAAATCCATATTATTTCTACCACTTTGGGGTCTTGTCTACCTCTGTCTAAATTTGGTTGTTCTCTTTGTACTTTTACAAATTACACTTAGTACTTTTTTTCCCCTCAGTATACAAATGGCATCTATGTTTTATTGTTTACATAATTAACGATTTATGAAACTCTATGATATATTACATATGTCAGACATTGTAATTGATGCTGGTAAATGTGTCAGCAAGAAGTAGATTATTGTAGAGGATTCAGCCAAGTGAGTGAAACTACAGTGTGATTGTAGCAAATGCTAGGTTAGGAGACACAGAAAATTGTATTCAGAAGCATAGAAGAGGCCGTTAACTTTTGGAATCAAAAGTCCTTTCTGGTAGGGTACAGAATATTACAGAAACCTTTAAAGATGTCCGCCTTGCCTGGAATATCTACTGTCGAGGAAGGGGGAAAGAGAAGGGACATAGGCAGTAATAGGGCTTGAAAGTTGTAGTTAGAAAGTTGAGCTTTATACGGAAAGAAAGGAGTCTTTGAAGGTTTTTTAAATGGGGGCATGCTTAACATCTAATTTGTGCTTTCGCTACTTTACTCTGCCATAGACAATACGTAAACCCATGAGTGTGGGTGTGTTCCAATAAAACTCTACTGAGAAAACAAGGCAACTGTCAGGAATTGACCCCCAGGCCACAGTTTTCAAAACTATAAAGTTGCTGATGAGGTAAAATTGCAAAGGTTTAGTCACTGCCTAGAAGGAAGGGAGAGGGAAGTTTCTGGCTCAATCAATGTGAGAGAGATAACTACAGTGGATGACCCTAAGCCTGGTTAAAGGTGTACGTATTTATGTATCATGCAGAACATTGTAGAAGAAGGCAATGACGCAGTAAGAGGAGAGATTATAACCTGGAGGATATCTTTAAATGGCCGTACAAACGCAAGTTAGATTAAGCAGCGTAGAATCAAGGTGAGCTAGTCGTTCTATCTTTATTACAAATTATGACACAGCTTTATACCTGTAAAATGAATAATCACTTTTCAAAACATAGTAATCAGGAAGACAGCATTTGTTTGAACACTGCAGAGTTCTAAGAATAAAAGGTGCTAGATACAGGCAATGTATTACGATGCAGCAACGTGTAATATTTTGAAATGCTTAACAAAGAGTCACACATAAGCTGCCGAGAGAGAGGGTAAATATGGAAGCATTTAAAGAAAGGATGTGACTCACAGGAAGAGAGCCAATCTGAACATTCAGAGAAACATAGGGAGGAGACCAAGGAGAAATCCAGAGTGAAACGAAATAACTGTTTGGGGAGCAGATGGTGAAATATCTCATTCTTAAGAGATAAGATGAGTGAAGAATCTGCCTTTTCTCCTCAACAAGTTACATTCGTTAGATTTTGTATCCCACTTCTTTCCTTGTGGGAGTGGTTTCATCCATAATTTATCTTCATTCAAGATGGGAATTTTACCAATTTCCCATATAATGTCACTTCTGTTATCTTCAAGATCTAGGGCTCTCATGCCTTTTTTTCTTACTGTCTCCAACTCCATCTTTGCTCCCATCCTTCATATTCTGCAGATGAACACGAAGTCAGGGAAGTTTCACCACGATGTGATGTGAAAATATTCTGGCAACTCCTAATTATTGGTTTCTGCAAGACATTTGGGAGATATTATATGCTATGAGTAAAGGAAATCCCTCCACCCCTCCTTTTTGGCATGCTTCTCTTGGGCTATCACAGTGAGGCCCTCAATGGGAGAAGATGTAACTTTTAAATTCTTGGCAAATATTGCTTGGAACTTCAACCTTTTATTGGTTTTAGCATCTAAAATCCAGATATCCTGCCCATGCCCCTCCCTCGTGCCACTTCACCAACCCCCGTTCTCGGAAAACATGGTGTCAGTGTCTTCAGCGTCTGGAAGCTTTTGGCATGGAAACCACCATAACACGATGAAACATTTCCTTTTCATGTACATTGAGTCACGTCAACGTGCTTTAGATCTCGAGAACCCCTCCCCGAACTGTCTAAACGCCCCATTTTAAAAGAGGGCATTGATACAAATGTCAAAAACCAATGACAGCAAGGTTGATGCCATCCCAAGTTCTTAATCCCAACATGACAAGCCCTGAGTACGTCCAGATGTATGTGGATAAGGTTTTGTTTAACTTGCTTAGAAAAAGAACTTGGGAGAATATAATTGCAAGCTGTTTATTTAGAATATATATATACATATATATATATATAGTATATATGTATATACATATGTGTGTGTGTGTGTATATATATATATATATATATATATATATATATATATATAATATTTAGTGTTTTACATTTCCAGAGGAAATAAAATCCATTGTGCAGAAAGTAAAGTAAAATGCATGGATTTTTTTATGTTCCAAAAATCAGATCCTAAGGCTTACTATTTTTAAAACTTTCATCAACTTCAAAAGGTCCCCCTGATTATACTGTCACATGGAAATAAGTACACAGGTATAACAACAAATCCTTCAACTTTTCTCTTTAAATATATGGTTTATTTTAATGAAAGAGGGCCTAGGTTAAAAATAAAAATGAAAGAAAAGGTGCCAGCTTTCTACCAAGCATATTGTTAGCCTGAGGCAAAGTCTATCCAGAGTACCCCTCTAAGTGCCCCTGAAGGTGGTTCACCGTTGTCAAAGTGTAAGGAAAATTTCCATTCTATCACATGTAGAATATAGCTAAAAAAGAATCTCATATATGTTTTTTTGAAAGTTTCAGAAGATTCATATATGACAATGTTTTAGTCTTAAGTTATATTAATATATCCATTACTCTGACTAAGTAATGAGGGTTAATATGGCTTAATCCTAATTTAATTTTCTCACAACTAAGTGCCTACAGAGAGCAGGCAAATTACCATATCTCTTTATTAGGTTCATTAAAACCACTGAAAGGTGATATTTACAATTAGTTGTAAAAACTTATTACTTTGGCTGAAACAAATCCAGAGTAGGTGAGTGAGACTGTAACTCGTCAACATTTCATAGCCATAGTGCACGAAATACATTTTAGATAGTTCAAAACACAAAGCTCAAAAAAATATAACACGTCAAAGTCCTATGTCAGGAAGTATCTGCCCAAGTCACTGGGGCATTTTCAGAGATTCACTGCTTAAGATATGCTTATTAATATGTTTCTAACCTATACATTGCGATTTCTAATGTAGCCCAATGACCCTACCCATGTCAACTTTGCTACGTGTACCAGAGTACTGAGGGAAACACATTCCTAGCAGCTGGTGGCAGCTGGTTGCTGAGAAAAGTGGCAGAAAGCATAGTTTGCATGTGCCCCAGACTTTGCATCTAGTTGAACATACATCTTATGCCCCCCAGAGATATTTACAAGGCCTCCAAAAAGAAGACTGAAGTTTTTCAGCCTCTTTTTGTTCAAGTCTCTCACAAGTCACATGCCTGTTGCCATTGCACATAATCTAGATACTCAGAGAGCCGTGCCTTTCGCTCAGCAACTAACTGGGAACTTCGTACGCATGTATCACACATCCATGTTGGGTTCTGGGGATGCAAAGCTGAATAGGAAGCTCTCCTAGCTGTGATCCTTCAGAGTTTATTTGACAGAAACTGGAAGAGAGAGAACACTAAGTTGCTTTAGTTGTCAAGAATGGTATGTATGTGCCAGATAAAACCCATCAATTAATGTCCAACTACAGAGTATTGGTTTGCTTTTGTTCTAGATCTAATATTTTTTAAAGAGGTATCTGGTAATTTCATTGGCTATCTGAAGCTTGTCAAAGTGACAAATTATTCTTGCCGTACTCCTCTGTTGATTCCAAGACAAAATATCATTTTAAAATATGTTTCCTTGCTCTGCACTTTGCTGCGAGTTTACAGGACAAAACCATTAAGTTAACAACTGGAGCTGCAAAGAAATCATTCCCCAGTAATTAAATAAATCTCAAAACCTCTAAGGTTCAGCAAGGGTAATTGCCAGAGAGAGGAGTTTGCAGATTCTGCCTGTCACAGAGACATCTTTCTCTTAGGTTTTCTCCACTTTCCACTACCGCTGCCAGTGAACTCCCCAACAGCCATTGGGTCCCTCAGCTGTAAACTCTAACTTCTTCCCTTAATGTTTACGTGTGAACTGAAAAGCCCTCCATTTGATTTACCAGTTTAGTGGTAAAACCGAATTAATGTGGAAGTTCTCAAATTGTTTCCAGAATATTAATAAAGAACAAAATAGGAACTAAATTAGAAAATAAAATAAAACACGGGTCCCTGCACGGCTCAGTCAGTTGAGGGTCCGACTCTTGGTTTCCACTCAAGTCATGATCCCAGGGTCCTGAGACCGAGTCCCATGTCTGGCTCCACAAGAGCATGGAACCTGCTTGGGATTCTCTCTCTCTCACTCTCTCCCCTGCTCATTCTCTCTCTCTCAAATAAAAATAAATAAATAAATAAATAAATAAGAATCGAAAAGCAAACGAGAAGTATTTTCCCTCAGAAGGTAGAAGTGTTTTACTGAAGATAGCCTCCCTTAGCATCTGTGACCTTATCTATTCAACCAGTTAATTAGCTCTAGAAGCTATCACGGTTAGTTACGTCACTGGGGAGGGAGACCCAGAGGGAGAATAGTGGAGTTGCTATACCCTACTTAGACAGTGTTGTTTTTATCTGTTCTGTTTATTTACGTTTTAGAAGAGGTTCCCTTTGAAGAACATTGCATGAACTAAGAATATTTAAAGCCATCACATAAACCATGTTGAACTAGTTGCTTTTGGGTGCATGTGTGACAAACATATGACATGAGTACTGCTTATGTTCCTTGCTTCCATGGAAGTCATCACTATACTCTTGCAATCCCTCACTGATTCCCAACGGAGCCTCAGAATCCTTCTCAACCCAGGAGTTCAGAAAGCTACAATGACTGGTCAGGAATTGGCACACTAGTTTAATCCAATGCACCAATCATCTCTTTTTTAGCCCTTTCTTAGAATGTCTTCCTTCCAGCTCCAGGTCTATCATGATCTGTGTGCAAGAATGGGCTCTTTCCTAACAGTCTTCCTTAGGATATCACTCTCTGCCCAATGTGTTAAACTGGAAGTCGAAAGTCATTTTCACTATCTCAATAGTCCTTATATTAACCCACTCTCACTAAATTTGTTTCTGAATATTACCTTACATTTCTTATCAAGTGTTCTTTGGAACACGATTCCTATTGTATATGCCATGAAAAATATTCCTGAGGCAAATATACTTGGCCTCTACTATAGCCAACTTGTGAAGAGTTACAATGTGTAACAGCTAAGGAAAGAATCCAAGAAGTGCTGTATTAAACGGTCTGATTTCGTTTAACCAAGAATTTCCCAAACGAATTTGACCACAGAAAACTTTTATTTAATGACACTGTTTACCAAGTCCAGGAACACATTTTGGGAAATGCTCTCATAACTTGACCAATTTCTTCTCCCTTCAACCCATCTTATTCTACCACCAGACTTATCTTTCTGTAATTATATGGGTGATCACATCATCCCCCCAAATTCTTAATGGCTTCACATTAGTTATAGAATAAGCCCAAACTTTGACTATCATACTCAAAACTCAAGGTATCTTCTGCAATTCATCTTCATCAGCTGTAAGGCAAGGTAGGCAACCATTCTTCGCACATCGTAGGTGCTTTGTGCATGAATCTGCCTCTCCTCAGCCCCAGGTCTTCCTGATTGCCATTCAACATGCCCACTCATTTTTATGTCTTTCTGCTTTGGATCAGCCTGGAATGTCCATTTTCTTTACCTCTGTCAACCAAAATTCTTCAATGTGCAGCTTCAGGAACACTCTAAGTGTGAAGTATCTCCTTTTCTTTCTCCAGATCCCTAAAGAAACTAATCACAACCTTAGATATGTTCTCACTACACTCCGAATACCTTTCTCCACCTGTTGCACTCCCTGGACATAGATGGAAACACCTGCAAAGGACTGGTCCAGGGCTTCTCGGTCTTCTCACTCTTGGCATGTTGCACTGGATGACTCTACACATGTTGTGTAGACATGTTCTGAGAATTGTGGTATATGTAGCACCATCCCTGGCCTCTACCCACCAGATGCTAGTACCATCCCTGTCCCTAGATGTTGCCAAGTGCCTCTGGTGGGGGGGGGGGTGGAGGAGGGTGCAAAATTGCTACAATCAAGAATCGCTGTCTTAGACCAAACTTTCGCATCCCCCTAGCCTTGGTTCTGTGCCCACCAAACAGCCACTGAATTCAACATAATTGAATGTTCCTATTTGCCCCTTGAGGGTTTAATTGCAGTTGACGAGGAGAAAAGAGAAAAAAAAAAAAAAAAGACAAGGAAAGAAGATATTCCCCAAATGCTCTCATTTGGGAATCTTGTGAGCATCGTTATTTTCTCATTTTGAATTTATCAAAAATCAAAGCTGAGAGGTTGCAGGACCCATTCTCCCCATTCAAAGAATACCTAGACTTTTGAAGTCTGCTTCTCATTTCTAGGATTTTGCTATTCCCAATTCGTCTTTTGTTTCGTGCTCTCTCCAGTGTTCAGTTTGGGCGAAGTGAATACACAATCGAGCCATTAGGACTCGTTAACTGAATTGCTTTGTCTTTCTCTTTCTGTGTCTCTTTCATTAATGATACATAGCGATTTGTCTCCAGAGACTTTTTTTATCCTTTAGGAAAAACTCTCATATTTTATTTCTCACAAAGAGTTGTCTTGTGGCATGCAGCCTCATCAAAGTCATAATTACGTTTCATTTGTCAGCATTGAACTGTCTGTCATCTGCAAGCATTTGAGCCTGGCACACATCTTTCTGCATTTGTACCACATTTTTCCGAGTTACTTACCAGGCTGAGATGATTTGTTGGTAAGTCTCAGATACTTCTGGCACTCTCTGCCTTTAATTTTTCCTGGCTACATAAGAAGGTTGTTTATCATCTTCTAGCTGTCCCCAGGCCAAAATAATAATGATGCTATTTGTAATTTTATTTATAAAAATTGCTAAAATATATTGTTTGTCATTAACCTTGATGGGTGTCTGCATACTTTCTCTGCAGTAGTAATTTTTATGCTTTTTTCACAAATACCCAGCTCCCACTTGAGGTGGAAAGGATGAATTTAAAAAGCTCAAATCCACCCATATGTTAGGATCTTTATCTGAACCTTATCTGAACGATCTGAGCTTTCTGAAACCCTCAAATTATGAGCTGGAAATTAGACAGTAACCTCTCTCACTAGGCTTCCTACATTCAAAAAATGGGCAAATTCAGAGGGAATTGGTACACGCACAGAACTTCTGTATATCAGCCCTGGTATTTGATTAAAATCGCAATAGACACTCTATCACTTGGCTGTGTTTAGCATGACATATCATTTTGGACCCAGAAAGAATCTTAATTGAGGATCCATTTGAGAGTCGGCAATCTGCAAATGAGGAAACCCTGGTCAGGAGTCATTAAATACTTTGCGCTTTTAAAAGAAAGATAAAATCCAAGTTAAAAAGAAGAAAAAAAAAAGGTGCAAAAATATTTTCTACCCTTCTAACTCAACTCTCCACTTTCAGGGTGAAATTTGACAATCCACGGCAGACACTATTCATTTTATCTGATTTTGCCTCAGCAGACGTACAGATGTAATTTTAACCTAAACACAAAACGATGGCAAAAGAACGGGCCAAGAGTCAGTTTCTCCCCTCCCCTGTCTTCTTTCTGCTTTTAACTCAATTTTATACTGTCCATTAATTCCATTTATAAAGATGATTAAATATATTTTCATAAGTCTCCTCAGTCCTCTTGGCTCTTACACTCACCGGAAGAAGAAAGCATGGCTTGTAATCACTCCGTGGTTGTCCCTGTGTATTTTTCTCTGTCTTAGAATTAAAATGTAATATTTGCCTCAAGATTTCCATTGGCTTTTTCTAGTCTAATTGCATTTCTTCCAAGAACACTGAATTTTTTTAAAAAATGTTCACCTTTCTAGATCAGTGTTTCTTGAAGGATGGCTGGGTAGACCATCTGTGCCAGAATCATTTAACATGCGTGACAAAAATGTAAAAATCTGAGAAGGCTCATCCCAAGTGTGATGAGTGAAAATCTCTGAACATAGATATCAGGTCTCTGTATTTTAACCGAGTTCCTTGAGGGAGCACCCTGTAAAAGTCTGAGGTGACTGCCTCAGAAAGGGACTTCTAGATACCAACTGTTGGACTAGATGGCTTGTGTGCGCTATTCTCACCCAAATGCACCACCATTTACTATTCTGGACATCTTACTTATTTTTGTTGTTGTTGTCCCTCCCCCAAATGTAATGCATAAGGGCTATACATTTTTTTTTAACTGATTTTGTTCAATGCTATAGTACAGACCCTAGAACAGTAGACAGAGACTCAATAAATATTTATTGAGTGAAATGCAGAAACCATCTCAACTTAACAACACTGGGGGTGTACCTGGGTGGCTCAGTCGGTTAAGCGTACAACCCAGTTTCGGCTGAGGTCATGATCTCACGGTTTTATGAGTTTGAGCCCCACATCCAGCTCTATGCTGACAGTGCAGAGCCTGCTTGGGATTCTCTCACTTCTACCTTTCTCTCTGCCCCTCCCCTACTCGTGCTGTCTCTGTCTCTCTCTAAATGAATAGACAAACTTAAAAAAAAATCGTTAAACAACAACAACAACAAAACAACTCTGTAAAGCAGGTGCTATTATTGTTGCTGACAGACAAGAACAAGGAGGCTTATAAAAGAGAAATAAATGACTCGCCCAAAGTCATGCAGCCTGTGCATAGCTGGGCAGAACGTTACGCCAAAGCTTCCATTCTTTCCATGAATCCTCAAAGTTTCTCAAGGATCCTCTTGTTCAATTTCTTTGTTCTTCAAATAAAAGAGTGCTTTCAGCCCAAATATTACATTTTTAGAATGAAGGAGAGAACCAGACAGCACGTGGTTCCAATGTGTAGGATAGACAAAGTGTTTCCCTGCTTTCTGCTCCCTTCTTATGTTCCTTATTGTGTGCATCCAGGCAAATCTAGCTGGATCTAAAGCATATTTTGTCTTATTTTATTTTATTTTATTTTATTTTAATTATTTTATTTTATTTTTTGGCTCTTGTTTTTCAGGGCCTGAAATTAGAGTTAATTATACTTATCCATTTGTACCAAATTATCATCATGAATTCAAGCAAAATATCTGTCTTGCTTCACTCATCTTTAATTTTCCCCTTTTCATCTGTGACCTCTGCCCCCATTCCTTTCACCCTGTAGACATTTACCATAGTGTTTGATATATGTCTTTAAATACATATCTATCCTTATAAGAAAAGTGAATATGATGCTATTGTTGTTGTTCATATGTTAAATTTTGTTGTTCATGTGTTAAATTTACAGAAAATGTATTATGCTATAAATATCATTTCTCATATTTTTACTAAGTTTTATGTTTTGAGATCTATCTTTGTATTGTTTCTAATGTATAGTATCTCCTAGCATGCATCCTTGACATTTTGTCATCCATTTTCCCAGTTCTTTCTCTCAATGCCATGAAGAATATTTATATATCTGAACCCTTACCCACCTCTAGGAACAAGGTGCCTGCAGATCATAGGGTATGTGCTCAATTTATTTCACTAAGTATTAACAGACTGCTTTCCATATGGACTGTTCTGGTTTATCCACTCACCAGTGTATCTCTAAACATCCTCCTCAATACTTACTAAGTTTTGTGATTTAAATGAATATAAAATAGTATCATTAAAGTATGAATGTATCTGATTACTTTCAAATGAGCTGAACCCCTCTTCACAGAATTAGTGCTTGAACTTTCTCTTTTGCAAATTGCCTGTTTTAATATTTCTGACCACTTAAAATTTTGTATTTATGTCTTTTTTTAAAATGTGAAATTCTTTGTGTATAACAGATAGTCATACTGTGTTTATCTCAGATATTTCAAATATCTTTCTTCAGTCTCCGATCTGTTAACTTCGTTTATATTGTACTTCATTAGACTGAAATTCTTCTTAAGTTTTTCTTATCTTTGCTAAATCGAGAGATATTTACAAAGATATTATTCAGCATTTTATTTTGTTAGCTTAGTGGCATTGCTTCAATCAGTTTTTAAATATTTATGGGGTATGCTTTTGCATTTGTGTAAGGTAGAGAACTGGTCTAATTATTCTCTGTAGAACGAGCCTGTTTTCCCAACACCGTATATTGAGCAATCCACCTTATCCTTTTTGTTTTGATGCATCATTTTTATCCCACTTTTTTTTTTGAGTAACATCAGTTTCTTTGTATACATAGGTCTGTTTACAAACTATATATTCTGTTTCATTAACATTTTTGTTCCTGCACATGTGCTATACTGCTTGTCTTATTAAAGAATATATTTTAATATGTGGTGAAGTAATTCCACCTAAGCCAACCTCGGTTCTTTCATTACAAAACTGAAAAAAAAATATTTGCGGGCTTTTATTATTCTGTATCAATTAGAGAAGGAGTTTTATCAATCTTCTATAAACATCTGCTGAGTTTTTTTATTGTGATTGTTCTCAACTTGTAGGACAATTTGGGAAGAATTGACATAATCATGCTATATCGCCTTATCTGTATAAATGGTTTACCATTGTTCACTCAAAGTTTCTCCTATGATTTTGTAAATGCCTTCTTCTCTGTATAGTTAGTAGCTAAAAGTTTCGGTGTCATTAAGAGAGCGTTTATCTTCCAGTTGGTTACTACTAGGAATACCTTGTTCTTGAAGGTTGAGCAGGACTTGGAATGGTAGAGATAGGCGAAAAGCATCCCCGTCAGAGGGCAGGCTTTAGTGAAAAGCCACAGCCTGCAAAGAGGAGAATACATATGAGAAATGGAAAAGACTTGTTTGTCTGGAGCCACAAATATCTGGAGAGAGCTTTTGAAGAATAAGAATAAAGTAAGTGGTCGAAGGATATAAATGGCGCGATGGGATTCAGGTTTCAAAGGGAGTATAGCATGGTGGCTGAAAGCACGGATTCTGGAGTCCTACTGCTCTGTCCCTGATTCACTGGGTGACCTTGGGTCTCTCTGTGCTTTAGTTTCCTCATTAGTAAATGAGCATTAATGATAGTGCCGACCTCATTAGAACATAGCAAAGATTAAGACATGTAGTACCTGGCATGGAATAAGTTGAACTGTTTACATTTTGTTGTTATTGCTATTGTCCGTATAAAGTGGAAAACTATTAAAATTGCTTATGTGATTAGCCTGAGGTTAGAAAACAGGTGGGAGCGGTATAGCTGAGGGTAGAGGCTTCGGTCTCCGGATTTGAGACAAGGGGCACCTGGGTGGCTCAGTCAGTGAAGCGTCCTACTCTTTTTTTTTTTTTCAACGTTTATTTTTTGGGGGGACAGAGAGAGACAGAGCATGAACGCGGGAGGGGCAGAGAGAGAGGGAGACACAGAATCGGAAACAGGCTCCAGGCTCTGAGCCATCAGCCCAGAGCCCGACGCGGGGCTCGAACTCACGGACCGTGAGATCGTGACCTGGCTGACGTCGGACGCTTAACCGACTGCGCCACCCAGGCGCCCCTAGCGTCCTACTCTTAATCTCAGGTTGGTGAGATCAAACCCCACATCAGGCTCCACGCTGACAGTGTGGAACCTGCTTGGGATTCTTTTTCTCCTTTTCACTCTACCCCTCTGCCACTTGCTCTCTCTCTCTCTCAAAATAAATAAACACTTTTGAAAAATCCTTTAAAATCTGCAACAAGTTAAAACCAGAAATGAGACTGCTTTTAAAGTTTGTGGAAACAATTAACTACTTACATTTTTTTAAATGGCTATTTTGTGCAATATTTTAAAGAGCCCACTAATATCAAAAGCATGAACACTGTAGTGCTCTCTATGAATGAGCTGGCATAGTATACCCAAAACTGTTTACATACATTTTAAAACAGAAACGATGTTTATATACTCAAGAACTGATTTACATAAAACCCCATAAAAATAATTCAGAACTTCCTTGTTCTGACAAGTAAATATGATGCAGATACACTTTTAAAAATCTATTCAAAGGTGCCACGGTGTATTGCATTTGGAAGAAAAAAAAATCTTGATCAAATATTTACTTTAAACTTTAGTAAAGATTTCAGTGTCATCTTTTGGAGCTGATGGCCTCTTGGAAACTGAGAAAACAGGAAAAAAGAAGCATACAACATGAGGTTAACTCACCCTCAGCAGAATGACCATGTCACTGAAATAAACTCAAATTAGAGACCTTTGTAGAAGGTGATATATCAAGAAAACCCAGCTCACACTGGCTAGCTGTGGAACAGATTTTAGTTTCTTTTGCAAATGTAAAAAAATATATAGATTATTTTAGCTTTTCTAATGAGTACTATAAACATGAATAATATTAGCTTATATGTCACTATCATAACACCCCATATCCACTTACATATGAATTCTTTCACTTACATATGAATTATTTCAAAATTGAGGAATGAATAATAAGGAAATTTCTTTTGCTATTTTAATTTCATGTATTATTATCACTATTATTGTTACTGGGTTTTTTGTTTTTGTTTTTGTTTTTTGTTTTTTTTTTTGTTTGTTTGTTTTTTAGAGAGAGAGAGAGAGAGCAAATCTTAAGCAGCTCCACTCTTGGTGCAGAGCTCAAGGCGAGACTTGATCCTATGACACCGTGATCATGACCTGAGCCAAAATCATGAGTCTGATGCTCAAGGACTAAGCCACCCAGGTGCCCCTTCTTTTGATATTTAGGTCAGCATTACAGTTTGCTCCCCGCCCTCTTTCTTTCTCTCTCTCCTTTATACACACACACACACACACACACACACACACACACACACACACAGCTATTTCTTGTGTGTAGGGTCTGCATCCCTTGTAGCCTATAGAAGACAGGCCTCTTTGAAGACAGGAAACATGCCTTACAGACCTTGGATCTTCCAAAAGACACTGCAGGAGATAGTCACATAATAAATCCTCAATAAAAGCATAGTGACTTGTGCCAGAGAGGGCTGAGATGATTTGTGCTCAGTGAGAAATGACTAACGAGTTTTGACTGAAGAGGCTTTAATTTAGTTCAAGACGCAGAAAGCTTGGCGACCCAAGGAGTAGTACTTCCTACTGGGGGGTCACAGAAAATGTGTGGGTCAGTGTAGGGGGTGGTTAGTGGCAGTTGATTTGCAGATCTACCTGACAAGATTTGGAGTTGTATAAATTAGGTGATATGACATCCCACTAGGTCTAACATTTCCCAAGAAACCACTCAACGTGAATTCCACCAACATATCTTTCTGTTTTGTCTTCAGACCGCTAAAATTCCATTTATCCTCCCCCCACTGTCCCTCATGCACTTACAATCTTAATCCTTTTTCTTCTTGTTTTTGGGGGTGTTCTCTCTAAAACATTGATAAAATAAAGTGTTGAAAGCCTGAAAGATTTGCTTTGAATAGAACAGCACAAATACATACACAAAAGCTGTTTCCCCTGAATTCCCTCTGGGCCTGATTCTAGGACCTCTATTCTTTGGGTAATAACTCTAATTTGGTTAATAACTAGGAAAGAAAGAAAGAAAGAAAGAAAGAAAGAAAGAAAGAAAGAAAGAAAGAAAGAAAGAAAGAAAGAAAGAAAGAAAAGAAAGAAGGGAAAGAAGAAAAGAAAGAAAGAAAGAAAGAAAGAAAGAAAGAAAGAAAGAAAGAAAGAAAGAAAGAGAAAAACAATTCAGATAAAGCAACTACCTATTTACAACTATCTTTTAAACTTATCTTTTAATTTTGAAACCTGAAGTCCAAGGACAACTTTTTTATTCCATTTTTTAAAAATTGTTTCTTTTGGTAATCTCAACAGGAAAATGTAAACCACATATACACAAAAATGTCTCAGTTTGGCCTTTAGGGAAAACTTTTTCTCTTGGTCCAATACTTCTGTAAATTTTAACTCAAGGTAACAACTAATATTTCCAGTTTTCCAAACACACCATACTCTTTCAAGTATACATAAAATGAAAACTATTGATCACATTTAAAAGTTTTTCAACTAGAAAATTTATACCCAAACCTTTAGAAGATTCTAATTACCAGAATTTTAAAAATGATTCATGTCAACTAACACCCAAACTGACAAAAAAATACAAAAAGCAATTTTAAAGAAATAAGAATAGTCCGTTGATAAAGGCCTTTGTTGCAAGTGGAGAAAATAGACCCTTAGTCTGCTTTGGCTCCAGTATTTAACAGTTGGCATCTAATTAATTAGTTATCAAGGGTGGAATCACACAGCGGAGCAATTCCCTTTTCTCCTGATTATGGATTGCATTTTGATGGTAAAATTGTTGGTTGTGTCCCTCTTTAGTGACAGATTTTGTGTGATTAATGCCTCTAGTGTCTATTTTTCTTTGTTCCCCTCACACAAAAGATGCTAGGAAATCAGCATTGCCAGTGAAAATGTAGTCTCTATCCTCTTAAAAAAAATCACCTTCCACCTTCTCTTGTTATGGTTGATCTTTAGCTTAGTGTGTGTTTGAAAATTAAGAGCAAAATGAAAGACCACCAAGTTGCTATAGCTATTACTGTCAGTTCCATATAAATTATGGCTACCCAGGTCTGAACTTCAACAGACGTTTTTTACACAGATGAGGTCATTTGTAAAGAGTAGTTCCTTAAATGCACTTGTTTTAACAGAATGCCATTCAACAAAACATAGTTTTCTGAAATTGACCTAAACATTTGGTCATTTAACTGTGGTTCTGTGCATTGTTGTTTGTTGACACCCTCAGGAAAGTACACCTGATTTAACAAGCATGTGCTCCGAGGCACGAGTAAGATATTTTTTATGTAGTTAATATACTTATACTTGTATATAAATATTTTATGTAATATATTTATAGAAAATATAATATCATATTTTATATTTATTTAAATTTACATATTTAAATATTTATATATGATATATGCATATTATAAAAATATATATAATATTCAGATAAATATTTTACGTAATATATTTATATAAAATATAATATCATATTTTATATTTATTTATATATTTAAAATTTAAATTTACATATTTAAATATTTCTATATGATATATGCATATTATAAAAATATATATAATATTCAGATAAATATTTTATGTAACATATTTAGAGAAAATATATCATATTTTATATTTATTTATATATTTAACATTTAAATTTCCATATTTAAATATTTATATATGATATATGTATATTATAAAAATATATATAATATTTAGATAAGTATTTTTATGTAATAATATAAATATCTTAACTATACATAACAATATCTTAAATATTTTTATATATAGTTAGTATAAATATATTAACTATGTAAAAAAAAAATCTTACTCGTGCCTCGGAGCACATGCTTGTTAAATCAGGTGTACTTTCCTGAGGGTGTCAACAAACAGCAACGCACAGAGCCTTGGTTAAGTGACTAAATGTTGCACCCCGATGTTTATAGCAGCACTTCCAACAATAGCCAAATTATGGAAAAACCCTAAATGTCCATCAAGTGACGAATGGATAAGAGGATGTGATTTATATATACAATGGAATACTACTTGGCAATGAGAAATAATGAAATCTGGCCGTTTGTAGCAACGTGGATGGAACTGGAGAGTGTTATGCTAAGTGAAATAAGTCAGGCAGAGAAAGACAGATACCATATGTTTTCACTCATATGTGGATCCTGAGAAACTTAACAGAAGAGCATGGGGGAGGGGAAGGGGAAAAAATAAAGTTACAAAGAGGGAAGGAGGCAAACCATAAGACACTGTTAAAAACAGAATAAACTGAGGGTTGATGGGGGGGGTGGGAGGGAGGGGAAAGTGGGTGATGGGCATCGAGGAGGGCACCTGTTGGGATGAGCACTGGGTGTTGTATGGAAACCAATTTGACGATAAATTATATAAAAAAATAAAATATAAAAATAAATAAACATAGCCTCATTGTGCATTTAGCTGATGAGTTTGTTAAACTCACTTGTTTGCAAGGTAAAGAGGCCTATTCAAGTTACCCTGAAAACAGTGATTTATGGACAGATTGGTATGTTTAGGAAACAAGACTTCTCCAGGGACCTTGTTTTATTATCACAGCTTCTGTGCTTTTCTCTTGCTTCCGTTTCATCTCCCTGTGAATTAATTTCCTGTGCACATTGTGCTCTACCCCTTCCTATCTTTGCTGTCTCTATGGATCTTCACTGTCATCTCTGAGTCATTCTCTGCCTTAACTCTATCAGGTGGCCCAAACTCTCAGCTTCCCAAAACCAAATCCTCAGGAGAGGACTCCTCCTGGCTCATCTCACTTGCTTAAATGAGGTTCCAGTGATGAGAGAGGTCAGTTGACATGACTGTGGATTTCACTGCCCTGGAGTTGTGGCTCATTCCTGGTTTTAATCAGGCCCAGAAGGAGCATTATCATAAGGATAAAATATTGCTTCTGTAGTCAACTCCTTAAAGTTGTGTGGGTAAGAGATGTCCCCTTAGACATCTCAGAAGAAGAGGGGTCCTATAAGAGTGATGCTATCTACTAACTATTTGTGTTTCCCACCACTGCGAATGCATATATGGAAGCCTAATCCCAATGTGATGATATTTGGAAGTGAAACATTTGGGTGTGATTAGATCAACAGAACAGAGACCTCATGAGTGGGATTGGTGCCTTATGAGAACAGACACATGAGCACTTGCTTCCTATCTCTGTCTCTCTGCTTTCTGTCATGTGAAGATACAATGAGAAATGGCCATCGGTAAACCAGAAAGGGGGCCTCACTGAGCAGTTATAGAACCAACAGCTTTGTTGGTAAACAGGATCTGGGATGTGAGTAAAGTACAATTATTTTGGCTTCAACAGAATTGAGTTTTTATTGACTGAGACAGGAAAACTGCAGGAGGCATAGGTTAGTCGAGGAGCTGTGGTTTATTAGAAGGATAGTTTGGAATATGTTAAATTTGAGTTGCCTGTTAAACATTCAAGTGCAAATATCTTGCAGGAAGTTGGATATATATTTTAGGTCTGGAGGTCAGGAGAGAGGTACAGGTTAGGGTGGTGATATAAACTTGGTAGTCATCAGCCTATAGGTGGTCTCTAAAGCCAGGAGAACAGATAAGATGACCTAAGGACCGAGTTACTTAGTAAAGAGAATGGGTTCCTTGATGTGGATGACATCAACATGTAGAAGTAGAGAAATAAGTGAGAAATAGACACTGACAAAGAGTTGGTAGAAAGATAAAACTTTAAAAAAAAGAAAGGTAAAATATTGTTGATGCGGTATCTCAAGAGACACAATTTAAGAGAATGTTAAACTGTATAAAATACTCCTGGTAGATAAAGTAAGATGCCAACAAAGAAAACAAAAACGATCATTGGATTTAGTAATGTGGAGGTGACATCAGTCAGCTTGGGCCACCATAACAAAATGCCACAAACTGGGTGAACTAAACAACAGATTTTTTTCTTTTTTTCTCACAGTTCTGGAGTCTGGAAGTCCTCCATCATGCTGCTGGCAAAGTTGGTTCTATTGAGTCCTCCTCCCTTGCCTTGGAGATGGTGACTTCTTTCTGTATCATCATACGGCCTTTCTTCTGCGCTCACATACTCTGGGTGTCCCTTCCCTTTCTTTTTTTTTTTTTTAAATTTTTTTTTTCAACGTTTATTTATTTTTGGGACAGAGAGAGACAGAGCATGAAGGGGGGAGGGGCAGAGAGAGAGGGAGACACAGAATCGGAAGCAGGCTCCAGGCTCTGAGCCATCAGCCCAGAGCCTGACGCGGGGCTCGAACTCACGGACTGCGAGATTGTGACCTGGCTGAAGTCGGACGCTTAACCGACTGTGCCACCCAGGCGCCCCTGTCCCTTCCCTTTCTTATAGAGACAGCAGTCATGTTGGATTGGGGCTCCGCCCTTACGACCTCATTTAAACTAAATTACTTGTTTAAAGTTTTATCACCAAATACAATCACATTGGGGGTTAGGGCTTCAAAATATGTTTTATTTGGTTGTGTGTGTGTGTGTGGGGGGGGGGGTGGTTAGGGTTACTGTTCAGTTCCTAAGAGAGGTCATTGATGAATTGATAACTATAGTTTTGGTGCTATGGGGTTGTGTTAGATAGAACCTGACTTGAGTGGCTTCGAAAGCAAATGGAAGGAGAGAATTACAGGCAGTGGTTACAGACAACTACAAGGAATTTTGTCGTTAAGGGAGGGCAAGAAGTGGTGATGGACTTGAGGAGAGAAGGCAAAGTATATATTAATTAATTAATTAATAATTAAACAAATATATATTTTTAAATTTTTAATGTTTCTTTACCTTTGAGAGAGGGAAACACACACAGGGTTTGAGTGGGGATGGGGCAGAGAGAAAGGGAGACGCAGAATTCGAAGCAGGCTCCAGGCTGTAAGCTGTCAGCACAGAGCCCGATGCGGGGCTCGAACCCACAATACATGAGATCATGAACTAAGCCGAAGTTGGACACTTAACTGACTGAGCCACTCAGGTGACCCGATATATATTTTTCCTAGATGGAAAAATATACAGTTTGATGATTGATTGTTTCAAGACTGAGCTGCCTTTTGCATTGGGGAATTTTCTGCATTTACTTTGTATTGGCAGTGGAGTAACTGGCAGATATGCTGGGGGCCACAGAGCTGAGATGGGGCTTGGGAAACAGTTGGAGGAAAATTGATGGGTTTCATAATTCTTTGGAATGTTTCAAATTTTAGTTATTTATAAGACATTTTAAGACATAAAATTCTTTTATATGGTTTGTATACGTATAATGTAGCATTTATTGGTATAAGCATAATCTTTTGTTTTCTTTTTTTAACATTTATTTATTTATTTTGAGAGGGAGAGAGAGCATGCACATGTGTGTGCATGGGGGAGGGGCATAGAGAGAGGGAACGAGAAAGAGAATCTCAAGTAGGTTCCATGCCCAGTGCAGAGCCCGACTGATTTTGACCTAAGCCAAAATCAAGTGTTGGACGCTTACCCAACTGAGCCGCTCAGGTGCCCCTGGTCTTTTTGTTTTCTTACTGAAGATCCCAAAGCATGGACATTTTGAAATGCTTGTATACTTTGTTCCCTATACAAACTTCAACTCAAATGTAAATAATTGTTATATGTTTCGGCGCTTAAATTGCATTCTTGTATGACTGGTAGTGAGTATATCAATACTCGATCAACTACATATCATCAGAGATTCCTGAAATAAGACTACTATGTGTTCCCTTTTATACTCAGAAGAGAAGGGAAGTGTCTGTTTACCTGGTGTTAGATACTCACTGTTCTCAATGAGTGTTTCTATCCAGGGGTAAAATGCTTTTGCAACATGGTTTATTAAAAAGGCCATGGAATTTGGAGTCAGCAAACCCAGATCTGTGTTTTACTGCCCTTATAACCTAGCTTACCTTATTTTATTTCCCCTCTTCAGGTTCTGTATGTGCACAATGCAGATAGTATTACGTGTTACTATACATACTATTTGAAACTATGCTTGTCTGACTCACACTTAGACCAACTTTTTCCCGAATTGAAACCACAGTTAACCATTTGTCAATAATATGGTCTGGGATTTCCTATGAATTACTGGTCATCTCAGGAATGTGAACCAAGGTCCTCAAGACAGATGTTGCCATTGAAAGGAAAAAGGGATAGCAAAATTTCAGGAACAGGAAGTACTGTTTGCTTTAGGAACAGGTATCTAATGGGGATCAGAGATTTTAGCTGTGACGTGCCAAGGAAGAGACATAGAAAGGCCAGTCCTAAAATTTATGGTATACCTACAAAGACAAAGTGAACTAGAGACTTCTGCTAATTCTACCACTGTAGGATAGCAAATCTGGATGTTTTTGTCCTTGGCTTTCCCATTTTATAAAACTACAGTAGCAGATTTAGAAGAAATTGAATGAAATCAATTTCATTCTTTGCTTTTATAGACAAAGGGATGCTTGGCCAGCAGTGGTGGGCGGGGAGGGCGAACCCTGGGAAAATGCTCTATAACAAAGAAAACTCCTGTATTGTGATTTATCCTTCCTTTAGTTTTTGGATATACAAAAAGGTCACTATAGAGAAAAAGCAGAACCTAAAGTTCTTTCAGAGAATAAAATTATTCAGGTTTTCTCTTATTCCATCATTATTTTTAGCTACTTGCTGTGTATCAAGTTTCTTAATTATTCAGGTAGTGCAAATATGTTCTATTCTCATATGCAGAATAAACTTCTCTCTACAAACAGTAGGCAAAGCTAATTAGCAACTTATCACTCTTATTTAGGCCGGAAGCCACTTCTATTGAACTCTCTACCCTGGGAATATAACCTAGCTCTAGGAGCGTTAATTAATCTGTTCTTTCAATAGCCATACACTTTTAAAAGGTAAGGTTAGTTTATTGTCACAGAGCCTAAGGCTTCTTGTTTCTTTTCTCAAAAGGATTGGAAACATTGTATTGCATTTCTTTGTAGCGTTTTGTTAAAGAACAACTGTGACTTTGAAAGCTGAGAAATTTGAAATGTTTTAAACAACTGAGAAATCTAGAAATTTCTGGCTTATATGTGAATGACAGGGAAAGAAAATGCCATATGTCGATGAAAATTAGAATCTTACGAATCTTATAACTAGATAAGAATTCATCTACATTCTATTTATGGAACACAATTGCACACATGTTGTGCCAGCCATGTGGAGACACAGTAAATATAGTGAATACAATTAATATAGTCACATCCATTAGAGAAGTGGTCTTCAAACAAGTTTCCATGTACCTTGGAGACTTGCAGGCTTTCAGTGTAGACAAGACAGGCCAGAAAGTTCTACAGATATCCGTGTAAACAGTCTACTTCATCCACACACTTTCCTAAAATTAATCTGCCTGAGATAGAATTCCCCTCCCCACCCCCCTGTAGCCCTTCTTCTTACAAAATTATCTCTGAGGTTCTGCCTGGAAGGTTAAGTCCTCCCTGGCCAAACAACGAAAATAAGAAAATGAATCTAAGGACCACGTAACAAATTTCCTTGCAAGTCTGGTGGTTTTTATTACTTGCTTAAAATAAATGGGAATCTCAGGGTGCCTGGGTGTCTCAGTCGGTTGAGAGTCTGACTCTTGATTTTGGCTCAGGTCACAATCTCAGGGTTCATCAGATCGAGCCCTGCATAGGGCTCTGCACCGACAGCATGGAGCCTGCTTGGGATTCTCTCTCTCTCTCTCTCTCTCTCTCTCTCTCTCTTTGCAACTTTCCCACAAACGTGTGTGCGTGCACGCTCTCTCTCTTTCTCTCAAAAGAAATAAACATTTAAGAAAATGCAAATCTGATTGAGTTGCAGACTGATGGATTGTAAATATTTTTAGATGGTGGTAGATTATGTAATTTTTGCTGTACAACTCAAAAGATGAGTCCATAAATTAGGTCTCCCAAATCTCTCTCATTTCCAACTACTTATTTATGGTAATAAAGTTGCTCAGCATCACGTCTAAAATCAAAGATAATAATGAAAAACAAGGGGGAAAGCTTGACGCTGAGCCCTGTGTTGTTCCATCAATAATCAGCATTTATTTATAACATGTGAGTTTAGGGAAATAATGGATAAAAATATCCCAGTCCATCTCATTATGGAACTTTTTATAATAAAGTTTTTCTTTTTATTTAAAAAAATGATGTTCACAAATATTTATTTATAAAAAAATGTATCAGGATAAGTTTATGCTGAGCAATGCAGCAATAAATACAGTTGAAGAAAACAGAGCAACTCTGCATTTACACATTGGCACAAACAGGCAAGTACATGCAAACGCATCACCCAGACCTAAATGTCTGCAGCCAATTTTTGTACAAGCTCCTTTAGAAACACCACTCTGAGGACACCTGGGTGGCTCAGTAGGTTAAGTGTCCGACTTTGGCTCCGGTCGGTCGTGATCTCACGACTGGTGGTTTCAAGCCCTGAGTCTGGCTCTGTGCTGACAGCTCAGAGCCTGGAGCCTGCTTCGGATTCTATATCTCCCCCTTTCTCTCTGCCCCTTCCCTGCTCGCACTCTGTCTGTCTCTCTCTTAGAAAGAAATAAACATTAAAAAAAATTTTTTTGAAATAAACACCACTCTGAACAAAGATCTTGTTTTTGTTTAAGAGAATGAATATACATATAATCACCAATGCACACTGATCATGACTTCATTTAAAAGTTACCAAACAAAGGGCACCTGAGTGGCTCAGAAGGTTAAGCGCCCAACTTCGGCTCAGGTCATGATATCACGGTTCGTGAGTTCAAGCCCCATGTGGGGCTCTTTGATGATCAGCTCAGAGCCTGGAACCTCCTTGGGATTCTGTGTCTCACTCTCTGTCTGCCCCTCTCCCACTTGCACTCTGTCTCTGTCTCTCTCTCTTTCTCCCAAGAATAAGTACACATTAAAAAAATTTAAGAAACAAAAAGTTAGCAAACAATACCATAGAGACATGGATATGTAAATTTCTAAAATGCTGCATTTTAAATTTAGTTGGCAAAGACCACTTAGCTATAAGCATATAAGCATGAGTTTAGTCTTCCATGTAGAAACCAGATACTAAACTGTAAAAACAAAACAAACCAAAAAAAGCATCTTATTGTTTGAAAATCCCAGCGTAAGTAATAGTAAGAATGCCTCTCTGCCTTAATCAGAGAATTGGCTGGACAAGAGTACTCCCCTTTCACAGTATTTCTTTTTGTTTCATATTTGAGTTATTGTTTGTGCTGTAGGATTTAACTGTTACAGCACTAAAAGGCAAGTATTTAGGGAAGAGGCAGAAAAAGGAAAAGGGAATAAAAAGTTTAATAAAATAATGATAAATTAGTCACTTGATGATTAATAGTAATTGTAATAATACCTAATCCAGAAGAAAAAAAATGTAATATTTGTAGATTTACAGTCATTGGAATTTTAAAATTTAAAACTTAAATACACTTCCATTCATCTACGTATTTTTGTTGTAGGTTAGTATTATTGGGCAGTGAATAAAAGACGTGTATTTATAAAACATACTACGTTAGGACCAAATTCTGCAGGATAAGAGAAATGGAACTATGAAGTTAAGGCTGAAAAATTAAATGATTTAAAATGAATGATGGGGGTTTCCCATTTGCTATTATTTAGTGTCAGTGGATATACTTAAAACATACACTATCACACACACGACACACTTTACCACTATTTAAATTCACGATTAACAATTTTAGAGGCCATGAAAACATTGTGTGAGGTTTATATGGCTTTGCAAATTCTTTGATGGGGTTCAAGAGCGAAAGATTAGAAGAACAGGAAAGAGAACACGTCCCAATAAACAATCAACTTTCCATGTGTGCCGTGGGGTTGAGGAGGAAGGAGTTAGGCGCAGTGAATATGAGGATATTTTGGCATGAAGGCCAGTTTACAGGGTAAGAGACACTCTTCTGAAAGGGGTGATTAGCAGGATTTACCTGATAAGAGGGTGAGTATAGAGTGGGGAGGGGGAAGTGCTTCAGGGAGGCAACGATATGACTAGAAAGTCAAAGTAGAGGGACGTTAGGTTCTAGGTTCCAAAAATAACTGAGTGTAATCAAGATTGAGAATGATAGCTGCTAAGGAAGAAACAAGGATACGGGAGTAGAAATGGGAGGATTTTCTTCCATCAGTTTGAAAGCCAAAGCTTACTCATTTAGCACTAGTGCCTACGTTTCAGGAGTTATTAATGATTGGCTTGAATTATGATTTTCTATTTTTTGTTGAAAGCAAGGGTTACGAACATTTTCTGTAAAAGGCAGAAGAGTAAATATTTTCGACGCTGAAGTCTCTGCCGCAATTATTTCGCTCTGCTGTTGTAGCATGAGGGCAGACACAGACAATATATAAATGAATGAACATAGCACGGTTCCAATAAAACTTTATTTAGAGACATTGAATTTTGAAGTTCATATAGTATTTGCATGAAACAAAATATTATTTTTGTGTGTGCTTGTTCTTATCCCAGCCATTTAGAGATGTAAAAAACAAACAAACAAACAAACAAAAAACAACTCTTAGGTCAGATTTTGCGGGGCGGTGGCGGGGGGGAGGGAGGCAGTGGACTGGATTTGGTCCATGGGCTTTGTTTGGCCACCCCTGACTTAGAGTATTTCAAGGATTTTTGTCATCCTCTATCTCTGCTTTTGAGATCAAACCACCATGGAATCCATCTGTTTTCTTCCTTCTTGACACCAGAATTGCATAAACACCAAGATTCCTTGGCATATAAGTTTGTTTGGCATTTTAAGAGTTCAATCTTATTTATCTATTGATGTTTCTGTATGTGAAAGCCTTAGCTATACTGATGTCCTTTATTTGAGCAAAAACCTACTGGAAGGGTCTATTCTCCTTAAACATTTGCATTCTGAATTTAATAGCTATTAGTCCTATGTAGCAGCATCTAAAATTTTAAGTGAGGGTTAAAAAATGCATCGAACAATATCATATAGTGGAAAGACCACTGTCTTCAAAGTTGATGACCTAAATTTGATTCTTCTTTCTACTGTCTCACCCTTGGGCAAATCAGATCACACCACCGGGCCTCTGTTTCCTTCTGTGTAATAATAGATGTGATTATTTAGGCTTTTGTGTTTGTTGTTGGGTTTTGTGAGAGTTGAGATAATAAATGTAAAATGTACAGCATATGGCACATATGTTAATTATATTTCAATTATTAATATTAATAGCATTTGTATGAATATTTTTACTTTTTACTTGTAATCAACAGAGAGCTCTGGCTAGATAACAACAGATCTTTGATAAGTTCTCTATGCTGTATTATTATTGATTCACAGGTATTGATTCACAGGTATTTTTGATTCACAGGTTAGAAGACTGAATAATCTAGCCATTTGAAACTTGTTGGTGACCTCCATCTTGATCACTGTATTCGGGGACGAGGAAAGCTGGTCTCCTGGGTAGCAGGTCTTCTCCCCTTACTTGATCGAATCAAATAGCCAAGGAATTCCTGAACACAGTGCTAGCTGATTTCAAGTTCCGCCCGATTCTCTAGTCTCTGCACCCTTTCGTTCCTCACAACTGGGCCTTCTTCATCCTGCTCTTACGTTCGTCCTCTCCTGACTTCCAGGAGCAATTGGAAGCTGACGGACGCAGTCCCAAGCTACTTCCTGGTTTTTGACCTAGAGTATCCCAAGCAATTCTTTTTCAGTATCCCCAGAGCTTTTTCCCAGAGGACCCCATCCACTTCCATCATATTTACACTGCATGCCCACTGTGGGCCTCTTATTTCCCCTTCTAGGAACTTCTCTAAGCGCCCCCTTTCCCTCTTGGAACTGAGGTTTTGATACTTGGAGGCTTCCTGCCCAGAGTATTTGTATCTTGCTCATGAATCCCACCCATGTGGTGAGAGTCCTACAGGTTACTAACAGAATTCCTATCTCTTTGTACAGCCTATGAAGCCTCCGCTCCTGGAAAGTAGTGACTTGCCCCAATTTCTTCGGGGCTGTGCTTCGACTGTGGGCACTGACGCACTGCTCTGGGTACGTGTGGTGGACATGTTTGCCAGAGCTGATACTTGAGGTAATGTCACGCTAACTTTGCTCATCTGCAAAATGAAACCGATAGCAGTACTTACCTCATGGGGCTGATGCAAGATTGAGAAGAATTAAAGCCCAGAAATACTTAGTGGAACGCCTGTACCATCACTGCTCGATAGTGCTCAATAAATAATAGCTGTTTGCATTGTCGTTAACGCTCTTGGATCAGTGTTTCCAAACTCGTCGTCTGAGTCATGTAATTAGTTTGTCTCAGTGGCATACTACCTGCTCTACTCTTTCTGAAAATATTCTTCATAGCCTTTTAAGACATTAAATAGATATAGCCTTCTCCCGAGCTGTTATTAGATCCAGGTTGCCTTGATATACCATCTTATTTCATTGGAGCTAAGATGTCACTAATTATAAAACACCGTTATTTTTGGTAACGTATAAAAATAAAAAACCCTGCTGTTTAATCTCGGATCTTCCATTAATTTTAAGAGGCACTCGGATATCAGAGATGTTAAAAAAACAATATATATCTTTGGAATCATGGATTTTCCTTGGAATCATGCCCTGGTAATTTTTTTTTTTTTTTTCAGCACGACACACATTGTCTCTCGGAGTTCTTAATAACTCCTGCAAGTTAATAACCACTTGCACACTGATGACTCCCAGCTCCACATGTCTGGGACCACCTCTGTCTTCAACTTCAGACAAGTTCTGTTTATCACCTGCTTGACATCTCTGTATGGATCCCACAAAGACACACCAGACTCAGCATGTGCGAAATGAACCCCTTCTCTTTTCCCTCACCTGCTTCTTTATCTCTGTTCCTCATCTGATGAAGAGTGGCACCAGCAAATAACTGCTCAAACCTGAAAACCGGGCTCCTCTCTGACTCCGTCTCATCGGTCAGTTTCACTCCCCCTCTTCCCTTTCCGATATTTCTGCCAGAGCACCCTGCCTCCGATGTAACTACCCTCTCCCATCATGGGCTCCACACTGCTACCTTCCCTTCCCAAGTTGCAAATGTGCTCAGCTATTTTTACAGAGGTTCCGTGGCTCCCCATGGTGGCATAAGGCAGGACACCCTCAGCGTGTCATTCAAGGCCTGTTATGGTCTTACTTAGGTCTCCCGTAGCCCAGCCTCCCTCTCCTGCTCCCCGCACATATACCCACCACACTCGTTTCTTACCCAATCCAGCCTCCACTTCCTTCCTCCACTTGTTCCAGAACAAGCCATCCCCTCTCTTGCACTCCTTGGCAATAGCGTTTCTTCTCTCCTTCCTTCCTGCCGCTCCCTTTAGCTCTCATCACCTCCTTGCCACCTACTTCCTTTTTCCTACTCCTTCCTTCTTTCTACTTCCTCCTTCTTCCCCTTTATCTTTCTCTGCTGCTGGCACTTCTAAGGATCCTTGCCACGCCCAAGGGCGAGGTAGGTGTGGCTCCTTTTGCTTCCAGAATCTCTTTGGTTTCTTATAACTATAACTTCTACTGTATTTCTAGGTTGTATCTGACTGCTACTTGACTATCTCCCAACAGAGCTGGTTGCAGGTGGATAGTTTAGTTTTATATGGCTATATAACAAATCACTCCAAGCTTAGTGGTTTAAAACAACCAAGCATTTATTATCATTTCTCATGGTTCTGTGGGTTGACTGGGCTCAGCTGGGACATTTGCACTTGGTGTCTCATTTGGGTGAGTTATATGACAGCTGTGTCTGGAGTCCTCTGAAGGCTGTACTGGGCTCATTCTCACCTCTGGTAGTTGATGCTGGCTATTTGGCCGTGAGCTCAGCTGGGTTTGTCTACCAGAGAACCTACGTGTATTCTGCCTATGCGGCTTGGGCTTCCCTTAGTATGACAGCAGGTTCCTAGAAGGCTCTAAGAGTGAGGTTTCAAGAGGCCAAGGCAAAATTTCTGGCACTCCTAATGCCTGGACTCAGAAGTTCCAGGACTTCTGCTATACTCTATCAGTCAAAGCAGGTACAGAGCCTACCCAAGTCCTGGGGGAAAGTATAGACTCCAACCATTGATGGGAGTGGCAAGACCACACTGCAACCAAACACATAGGATGGGAGGTGTTGCAGTGACCGTCTTTGGAAACACCATCTACCACAGTGGGACATTAACTTTGAGCTCTGTCTTCTCTGAGTCAAGCACTGGGCCCGGAACTAAGTAAATGCTAACAGTCCCCTAAACAGAATAACATACTGGTGAAAGGCATGGCTTCTGGAACCGGATGTGCCTGGGTTGGTATCTTGGTCGTTCTGTTTTCTCTGTCCTGAGATCTTTGATGCGGTGCACTTCAGTGGTAAAATGAAGGTAGACTCTACCTAATAGTGCAGTTGTGAGGTATGGCCAGGTTAGTATAGACACCTTAAGACAGTGCATGGCACATAGACTCCAAAACTAGTTGCTGTGACAAGGAGGAGGGAGAGGAATTGTTTTCCTTTCATCAACTCTTCTTCCGTACCTTCCACAGGCCAGCGGTAAATACTGGGCTGAACCCCCAAATTTCTACCATAACTAAGTCCCTATATGACACTAGATTTTTAGCAATCTGAACCATACTGAATATTCCTCTCGTGATATAGACAATAGTTCCAGATATCTCAAGATTTGTTTGGTATTCTCATTAGCTATGTTCTTGTGTCAAAGTTTATTTAGTGTTCTCCAATAGTTTTGACTTATTAAAGGACTAAGACTGCCTTATGGAACCTGGATATGACTACTGTAGAGTCTAGTACAGTGCCAGAGATATGCCAGGCGTGGAGTAAATATTTGTCATTAGTATGTTATTGACATGCTGATAATTAAAGGACTTTTATAAAGAAAATTCTACTTATCACAGTTTCATGAAGAGATAGTTCGGGGGATTTTCAAAGAGAAAAAGAGGTCATGGGCTATCACCCCCGCATCATGTATCCAGCTCTATTTTCGTGATTTTCAAGAGTGTGATGTCTTGTTGCTGGTACACCTGCTCACAACTGGGATCTTGTACTGGCTCTTTACCAAGGGAGTCACTAAGTAGAAACACACAGCATTTGGCAAGAAGAAGGCATTGCCTCCTAGAATGACATTCCACCTTAGCTGGAAATCTTTTAAATAATTAGTGTGTGAGTCTGTCTTTCTTTCTTTCTTTCTTTCTTTCTTTCTTTCTTTCTTTCTTTCTTTCTTCTTTCTTTCTTTCTTTCTCTTTAGAGAATAAGAGAGTGCTAGAGGGACAGGAGCAGACAGAGAGGGAGAGAATCTTAAGCAGGCTCCACCCTTAACACAGAGCCAGACGCGAGGCTGGATCTCAGGACTGTGGGATCATGACCTGAAACAAAGTGAAGAGTTGGAGGCTTAACAGACTGAGCCACCCAGATGCCCCATGTGTGAGCCTTTTCTTAAACTCAGTTTCTTCAAAAGTTCTGAGCACCCTGAAATTATATGCCATATTTTATGTGCATGTGTAAAAACATATTTCTTCAGAGAAAACCTATGTTTTCCATGAGGTTCTCTGAGTGATCCCTAAGAAAGAAAAAGTTAAGAGCCACTGGTTATGACAATTTTGGCAGAATTCACTGATCCTTGACACATCCTGGAAGTTGTTTACTTCCGACCAAAACTTTAATGGTGTATTTACTTAATACTTCCCTCACTTTTAGCAAAAATTGGAGGGTAGCATTTACAAAAATCCCATAAAATCCATTAGTGGTATTTCCCCATCCTAGTGGTCTGGACTGTGGTAAACAGGAATTTATTGCAGTGTAATATTGGTTTAAAATTTGGACCATGGGAATTTATGGGCAGAGTGTATGTCTCTCATTATACTCTTCTCTTCAAAAGAATTTGAAGACATAAAACATATCAAGAAAGACAACTCCAGCCCATATCAATTAAAAAAAAAATCTTTCTCTTTTTTCAATACCAACACAAATACAGGCACACACTCCCTTGTTCCCAAAATATATATCTCTCATAAAAATGCCACAGAATTATCCATTATATTTTAAAGGGTTCTCAGTCTGTGTGATTTATAGAAAGACAGAATTATTTAAAAATGATCATAGGTTCATAAGTTCTGCTAACTCACAGAAAAGCTTATAACTACATACTAGAAAACCCTGTCTATATTATCTTCAGAGGCATAATTCCTGGGGATTTTAATCCTTAGTTAGCTTCTCTTGCTCACAAGCCACATATGATTGCAAGTTGGTTCCTGAAAGTTTCCTTTTAATTAAGGCCTAATATTTATAATAATAGCATTGATAATTATATTAGTAGCTTTTAATTGAATGCCTATCATGCACCAGGTTCAATGCTAAGCATTTCACGTGTATAACATCTAGTCCTTTATATATGCCATGAGAGCCTTCAGAAATTGCTTCCCCAGATTGAGGTAAGAATGGCATTCCATTGCCTGCCTTTTAGGAGAAGTTGACTGCTATTTCAATAACATGCTGATGCGCACACACACACACACACACACACACTTATATGGTGATGTCTCCTGTAAGTAGATGAAAACTCCTGTGATTTCCTCCATGGCCCTTATTTTCTTAACTTTTGTTATTTACTATCTTCTAGACACTGAGCTGGGCTCTAGATTATAAAAGTGAGCAAAATAGTCATTGTCCCTGCTCTCGAGTACCTTATACTCTAACTGGGGTAGAATGCAGTATGTAATTTGAGCATGAATTTATGTGAGGCTGGGTCAGATTTATTTGCACCCTGCTCTTCAATGGACAATACCAAAGGGGGTTATTTTTCTTTGAACTCCATGACTTTTGGGAGGTATGATGTTGTCATTTTTTTCATTAAGTATGTCAGAAACACATTCAAATTAGTACAGGTGTGGTTATAGCTGTGGTCATGGTAGACTAGAGTCACTTTTGTTAAGTAAATAAAAAGGTTTGAAGACAACATTGTTCCTTGGCCATTTTTAAATATCCTCACTCAACACAAAACATATCTGTGGGAGTGAGACCTAGAAAAGTAGGAAATAGCAAGAGAGATCGATGGTAAGAGGAGAGCTGGGGTTCTGAGACTACCTCCTTCAAACTACTCTGGGTCCTTGCTAAAAATGTAGCTTTCGATGCCCAACCTAAAATCTACTCAATATAATCATTGGGTTTCATGATCGAAAATATGCATTTTACTTATATGGGTGGCTTCCTAGATTAGGGAAAATGTCAGATTCAGCATGGCGACATGGAAACCTCATCTTACTAAGCGTCAAGAGAGCTAAATTTTTGGCATCACATATGCGGCTACTATCAGGATGTCTTTGGGCCAGATCATTTTAAGTATTTGGCTTCAATTTCTTAGTACTCTTCCTCCAACTATTCCCATTAAGTTGTCTCAAAACATGACACTCTGATAAAGACATATGAGCAATTATGCAACATTATCCACAAACACAGGGTCAGACGAGGACAGATCCTTCAGTCAATCAATTAGCATCCAGCAAACACATAATGTGGGAGATTTTAGACATTTATAATACAAGGTCAGTGTCCTCAAGAGTTTACCGTCTGCTTTTTGAAAATAAAATTCATCTAAGCCAGGACAAATAAGATAAGGCTGAAGCGGTTAATACAGACACGCAATATATGAGATCAGAGTCAGTCCTGAGCTAGGATTGTCAGAGAAGATGTCATCAGAATAGACTTCGAACGACCCTTTGGGGCAAACAAATTAACAATGTTTGGAATTACTAATTTAATATTCCATGCAAAAGTCCAGAAAGCAGTCAGTCAGCTTTCAAAGGAGAAAAAAACTGTAGCGGAGAAAGAACATCCCTAAGTCAGTAGACCACAGTGTTAACTGAATACCAGCTGTAGACACTTTGAAAGACTATTACTCTAACTTGCCTGGTCATTATGTCTGTTAATGGCAAACTATACCTATGACTTTTTAACTGGAAGAATCTGTCCTTGGATGCCTGCTGTGAGAGAGTCAATATTTACTGGTAGGCAAGGAGCAGCAAAAAAAGAATTGAAAGGTGTATCTATAGGCTACTCAGGGCACAGATGGAGGGTGGAGAGGAAAGTACCTACCATTGTCTACTCAGAAAGGCTGGGAGTGACAAAATGTCGCCCCAAAGCACTCATTCCTTCTTCTGGATTATCCTGTGGAGCTTGGATTGCCACATGACTTGCTTGAATGAGTCCTTTTGAGGATATTGTTATAGTCTGAGAAGCCCACATGGGAACACACGCTCCAGCAAAAGAGGGATAAATCCTGATATAAGCCATCCGTTGTCCAGGGAGCTAAGGGTTTTCAGCCACCAGGCAACCACTTCTACAAAAGAGACCAGAAGACTAGAAGAAGGTAGAATTTTCACAGATTGATAGGAAAGCTATGAACTCCTAAGCAAAGTTAGATTTGGGGGCGTCTCTCTGAGGAGAGCCTCCTGTGAGATGCTTACTTCCTAGGATCTCTACCATCTGTTTTTGTAGATTCACCTCTTCCTCACTTCTGTGGCTTCTCATGAAGGAAGCTTTTCCCTAAACATTGCTGGCCTTTTGCCCCACTCACTCACTCTTCCCCCCAGAGAAGGGAAGGAGTGGTCAGAATGCTGAGT
This sequence comes from Puma concolor, assembly GCF_028749965.1. Taxonomy (NCBI): domain Eukaryota; kingdom Metazoa; phylum Chordata; class Mammalia; order Carnivora; family Felidae; genus Puma; species Puma concolor. The sequence continues at coordinate 19,028,056 of NC_141672.1, forward strand.
TTGGGGGCACCTGGGTGGCTCAGTTGGTTAAGCACCTGACTCTATTTCAGCTCAGGTCATGATCTCGCAGTGCGTGGGTTCAAGCCCTGCTTCGGACTCTATGCTGTCCATGCAGAGCCTGCTTCAGACTCTCTCTCTCTCCCTTCTTTCTGCCCCTCTCCTGCTTGTGCTCTCTCTGTCTCTCTTAAAATAATTAAATCAACTTAAAAAAAAAAAAAAAAGGTTAAATTAGGAAGCCCAAAAACCCAGGGTTGCCCTTCTCCCTCTGCTCTCCTGGAGAACTAATCTGCTCACTCAGAGGGTGCATTCCAGTCTGGGCCTCACACTCCACATTTAACAGGAATGGACCCTGATGTGAGGAACCCCGGGGTTGTTCAGTGCTACCTGGGGCTGTGGGCATAAGGCCCATTCTAAGATTCACTGGTGGAAAGTGCATTGTAATCAATTATGTAAGCCACAATTCTCCAATCCAATTTTTACCAGTACAGAATAGCTCTTTTTGTCTCCACTTGCTCGACTTCATTGTTTATCTCTCAATTGTTTTAGAATTGGGCAGGAAAAAATGTTATTTACTGAGCCACGGCCAACTTGGACTGTAGGAAAAGTATGTCTCACACACAGTTTTATATTATTTTACTCATTTTTATTGTAATTCACCGAGGTCAGATGCATTGGGAATAAACATGTCAAATTGTTTTGGGTGTGGCCTCACATTTACATGCCTGCTGGAACTTATATGGAGAGCAGCCTCCGACAGAAGCTAGTGGTGATCTTCTGCCAAGCTGAGAGAGGCAAATAAAGAAGCCGTATTCTGTGAGTGATAGTTCAGGAAGTTTTTAGGATAATACTTCTCCTCCACATGTTCCAGAAAAAGGTAAGCTTGGGGGAGGGAGAAGTTAGGCATTTCGGTTTCAGTAATGTCTGAATGGTTTCAGAATGTCTGCTTTGGAAGGTTTTGAATAAGTTTTGAGAAAACATCAACACTGCGTAGGTTTATACTGACATCTCCAGAAATTCAGGAATAAACTTAGTTCCGGGTTTTCAGGAACGGCAAGCACCACAGGGCATTTCCAACTTTGCTTGTTGGGTTTTCCAGTTTCCAAGACAATTTGGAAGGGCATTGCTACCTCTAAGAGGACTTTGATAGAGATCTGGTTTGAATGCAGGGCTTTGAAGGCTGAGAGGGCTGGTCTACTGATCTGAGTGGTGCAGGCCACAGGCACTTCCAGAAGTGTTTAAGGAAAAAGAGGCCCAAAGACAAAATTCTGACCATTTTTGAGAGGCTTAAGGTAGCTTCACTGTGATAAACTGGGTCGTGGGTTTGGAAATATTCCCCAATGATGTGAAATCTCAACTCAGCTACTCAGTGAGTATATGACCTTAAACAGCCCCTTTAGCTAACCTTTAACTAACTTGTTTAAATCTATAAAACGGGGATAATAGTATCTTTTATAGGGAGAAATCTGTGTGAAAGTGAACTGCATATATAAATGTTCAATGTATATTAGTTAAGTAAGACATGAACAAGGACAGAACCTCAGACCAGGAAGTCTTTAGTGACCACCCCGTCCCTCATTTCAAGGGAAAAAGGGATGATAAGAGTGAGGGGGTCTGAGCATTATAGAGAATCAGTGCTTGAAGGTACTTGAGAATATTTACTGCAGTGCTCTATTTTGAGAATCTTAGGTCTATAGATATTGAGCAGTATCTGGTACTCACACAAATTAGAAAGTGTGGAACTGAGCCAAGAAGCCAGAATATCCATCCCAATTGAATGCCTTTCTATGATTTTGTGCTTAAACCTTTATTCTCTAGTTAAAGTAGCAGTAGAGGCACAGAAATGTGACAACCCTGATGAGTGAGGAAGAATCCCAGAATTCTCTTCCAAAATTTTGTTACTGCCAAAGCCAGAGTAAACACTTTGTAGAAACTAATTGTGATGGACAGATGAAAAATCCCCCTGGTTAGCACACTCCAATTTCCAGGTCAAACACATGAAAATCAAACTATTGAATTTACAAACAAGTTTATTCCCAAGAGGTGGATTATTCTATTCCACGGGATTATACTAGGGATAATTATATAATGACGTAAAACCATTGGCCTCCACTTAATAACTAGAAAAACCAAAACCAAGTTCATGGGACATAATTCAATGGAGGTCTTGCCATTTCTCAGAGCACAGAAGCTGATATATTTTCAATATAATATTTTAGATGAGTAGCAGCGAGACTTGTATATGACCTTTGATGCAAAATTCCTACTACACTGACCATAAGGCGCATTATTTATATTACCTTCATGTCTCTGGGAACCGTCCATAACTGGAAGGCAGGGGAAAGATCCTCACTTATCTGTGGGTGCCAACAGATTTATGAAGTTCCAAGAAGTAAAGACGCTGAATTCAGGGTGTTTTCCATCATTGGACATGGAAGTGATGATAAATGAGTGACAGCATCTACCTCCCACCAGATGCTGCACGGTGCTAACCTAATTGTCCGACTCCTCTCATGGCATCTCTTGGGACATGAAGCCATCACGTTCTAAATTTCATCTATAAGCTTCTTCTGTCTTTTCCACAATCTTTCTAGAAAAGTCCACAAGCTAGCAGGAAGGGGAAAGAAGCCACACACCTAAGCGAAGTACTACAAACGTTTTCTCATCACACTGTTCGGCTGACTGCAAAGGAATATGCCACCTTTGGACCTGTCAGTGTCTCTCATTCAACCCCCTGCATTTGCTTATACTCATAATAACGAGACTTACATTTCTTCCAGGCTTTGTTCATTTCTACATGATTATGAATTGTGACAGGAATACCAGGCAATCAGATTTTAAACCTGTCAGCTCACAACATTTATTTCCAATCTCCAACCCTTTTACCAGCTCTTCCCACACTTCCGGGTGCCAGGTCGGTGATGCTATTGACTCATCTATCGACTGAGTATGAGTTTCCTGGAAGCGCTTTTTAGTTCTTTGTGAAAGCATGGCTCTTTTCTCTTTTGGGTTTGTGAACCACTCTCTGACTGTGTCAGTATGTTTGTTTTTGTGAAGCTGGAAAAATAACAGGGCTAAGAGAGCCTCTTCAAGAAAGAACATCTGCCAAATCATCCTTGGAGAAAAGGAGATCTCAGGAGAAAATCGTCCTTGGATTCAGTGGTCATTGGGGGCATCTCAAATTTTCAAAGCTTCAGAAGGTCAAAATGTCACAGCATGATTCCATGCGTGTACATACACGGATAATGATTTCTGCCTCCCCAAACACATGTTGGGCACTATGATCTAAATGTACTTGCTACATTTTCATCCCGAATGCATGTGTAATAAAGCACATTTCCTTGTGAATTAAGCATTCTAAATGATAGTAAGTGCCACTAGTATGTATCGGGAGGTTTTTGATATTTTAATTTCAAAAAAGAACTAACATATAGCTAGCTTCACATTGTACGCATTACAGATACTAGGAGAGAACACAAGGAACATTCACCATCACCAACATTTCCTGAACATGGGGCATTTTTATACCAAAAAAGGTAGGAAATACATAGTGGTCATTCTTTAAATCAAATATACTGGCTTTCTGAACATTGTTTTTATTTTTTCTCATTTTTGCCATGGACAGCTTAAAATGTAGCATGGGCCATAAGCACACTGTCAACCTATACTTAGGAAACGCTACACATTCTCTCCATTCACAACATAACTAAATTTCAGCCATCTAAATTGAAGCAGGAACAGCATTTAGAGAGTGGCCATTTTCATCTCTGCTGATCCAAGTGAGACAAAAAATGCAATGGCATTTGTGATCACTTTAATTAGCTAGTAAAAGACATATTTGACTCTAAAGGTGTCATTAAAAATTCCCCTTTGCAGTCTAATCTTTTCCAGAGCCTGTGCTTGCTTTTCTGAGTTATCTTTCTCCTCATATATATGGCTTTTTGAAAAATGAATTTGCTTGGATTAGAAACATAAGAGAACCACCTGACCAGTTCCTACTCTTTCTACTTAAAAGCAGGTTGATTTTCTAGGGACCAGGGACCCTTGTGCTGCAAATTTGTGTTTCTCTCCTCTAGGGGAGTATAAAGTTGGTGTCTAAACAACATGGCCAGGCTAATGGGAAGTCTTGCAGCCAAAATGTAGCTGAGTGCTTTGAAAGTTCCCTTCTCCTTTGTTTTCTCAGTGGGTTACCACTTCCCCTGTACCAGCCAACGTTTTTAGGGACAGAGCACCTGATCTTTCAGGAATTATAAGTCCCAAAGGACTGCGGGTAATTTCTTTTGACTAGTAGAACCTCTTTATAGTCTCTTGACTGGGACCTGTTCTTTAAAAAGAAAAAAAGAAAAAGTCATCTCTTACAGTATTTCATTTGGCAGAAAATTGCTATTCCAGATTTGTTACAAATTACCCATGGAGATCAACACATTGAGAGCATTTTATTTGAAATGCTGACTTTCAAGTTTCTCTACCTAAGTTGGTGCTTGTAGGAGATGATGTTTGAGAAAGGGATGGATAGACCAACCCTATAGGATGTTTGAACATTAAAAAAAAATGTTTTTATTACTCTTATATCCAGTGCATTTAAAACATTACCTTTAGATCTCAACCTTTTTGGTGAATTCTCTTCAAAGTGCATTAGCTCACGTAAAATTTCATATTTTTCATTTAAAATAAAACAAAAACTAAAATAAGAAGTGGTAAGGTACATTCTCATGTACTAACATTATCTCTTTTGTTTCACATTTGCTCTTTATTGCAAAGCAAACTGCCTTATCTGGTAAAATATTTCATGGTTATCCCCAGTATCTGTTTGTTTTTTGAGCAATATTTTAAGTCATCTTTGAGGATCTTGAGTTCAGACTCTTATATCCTCTCACCGGTTCTCAGACAATCAAAAAATAGTCACCTATCAAGTACCTACATAGAACTTTGTGTTCTCATCATAACTTAACGTTATCATTGTAACCCAGGGTAAAGGTGGACAGTGGGTAAAATAAGGAATTTCAGTCCCCAGGTATCACACCACAAATTACAAAAACATCTTTTTGCTGTAAATGCTTCATCCATCCTTTTCATTCACTCCATTCATGTTGTAGATAGTTGCAGGTAAAATCCTACAAATCATTGTGTAGGCTGCTCAAGGCATCTTTATTCATGGGAATAAGCTCCAAGATTACAATACTTTCAGTGGGTATGGACTGAGCACTTTTTGGGTTCCAAGCACTTGACTCAATTTTTGTACACATTAAATAACTCAGTCCTCACAATTCCATTTGTCTCCATTTCACAGATGAGGAAACTGAAGTTCAGAGACGTGACTATCATGTGATAGTCTCCACCCAGGTGATAGACTAGAAGCAACTTTATTTAAAAAAAAAAAATTAATGTTTATTTAATTTGGAGACAGAGACAGAGCGTGAGCAGGGGAGGGGCAGAGAGAGAAAGGGAGACACAGAATCCGAAACAGGCTCCAGACTCTGAGCTGTCAGCACAGAGCCCGACATGGCGCTTGAACCCACAAACTGTGAGATCATGACCTGAGTTGAAGGCGGATGCTTAACCGACTGAGCCACCCAGGCGCCCCTAGAAGCAACTTTAAAATGCATACTTTTGACTTTTGTGCTTGAGTTGAGGGTGTGAAGAAGTTGCATGGATAAATATGAATCTACACATACAGCACTTGGTTCCGGGTATCTTCCCGAAAGCTGCTCAAAGTATGGGGAATGAGGAGGGGAGTGGAGGGAAATACAGAGTTCTGGCCTCAGTGCCCTTAGCACTCCACACCACTGCCCAGACGACTCTGTCTGCAGCGTCCCCCAACCCCTCCCAGCTACCCAGCTCATTCTCCACACTTTCTTCTAGACTAGTCCCAGCCTCTCACGTCCTCCAGGAGATGTCCCTGTCTCACAAACTCAACCATCTCCCTACTTTGCACCTTCCTTGTCTGTAGCATTGCCACAATCTGCACTTGGAATGTGGCTTCAGGAATGGGTTTTTATTTAGTTTACGTAATTTCTTGTTTCACAGTCAGCAAATAATGCTCCTTAAAAACAGAGTTGAGATGTTTCATTTTTATTCCCTTCTCTTCTCCAACCATCCTCTCCAATGTTTAGCTCTGGGTTTAAGAGCAGTGATTGTGAAACATGTTTTTTTGTTTTTGTTTTTGTTTTTTTGTCCATGTGATTATTTTAAGTGTCAGCCAAAGGGAATGATGTTGAGTTTTAGTAAAATGGATGTAAGTTATATCTTCTTGCTTGCAAGTGTAAGGAAATAAATGTTCTTAGAATACCTTTTAGAAAAGGCAGACACCATTCTGGGCTATTTTGGAAAATTCTACCAATAAGAAGAATACTCTCCACCCAACAAAGAATGAAGGGGCACCACCTTTCTTCCATAAAGTTTTCTTATTCTGAAACTTTTTGAGAATAACTGTTACAAAGTTATTATGTCAACACAAATGGAAAGTTTTAGAAACTTCTACACTTAGGCCTATCCCTTTGTGAATTAAAACAAAATACATTACTGTTTTTAATCTTGTGGTTTCATGTTAAAAATCCAGGCAAATTTCATCAAAAGGAGACTCAACGTTCTCCTTTTATCTTTCCCCTGGCACACTACTAAAAAAAAATAAAAATTAAAAAAATAAAAAGAAGAAGGAAAAACTCTTTGCTATCACTTTCTGAGCCAACGGAAAAACACTGCAACAAGGAATATCAGCGTCAGGAAATACTGAAAGAGGGATTTTACATTTTAGGATGAGTGTTAAATCTTAAGCTTTACTTCTAAATAAAGTTGAGCCAGGGCTCATGTGATTAATCTGCTGAGTTTCCTGAAGATATGTTCTAATATCTGGGGAGAAAAAAAGTATTTCCTGTACCAAAAGCATTTTTAATAGCTCTTCTAGTGAACAAAGGATGCTCACTCTTTTTTTCCCAGATCAATGTGCCAAAATTTCTGGGAAAGTTGTTTTTCATTGTTTCGGCATTCAGTCAACATTTGAAAAATTGAGACTTTTTTTTTTTATCAAAGTATTAATATCCAGGTCATGGGTAATAGAAATCTCACCAGCTTTGGTGCGCTGGGCTTATGAAATTGAAATAAGTGAGTCTGTTCATTATTAATAAAAATATATGGTTGTGTTTAAACTAAATATCAAAGTCTTGGTTGAGTCTTAGCGACCAAGTGACTCCATGATATAAGGCCCCCTTGCTGCCCTTTTATGATTTTCTGCAGAGCTCTTCATGCAATTTACAGCCTTGTAATCAGTAGGGGCCTATAGATCAAGGTGTAAGCAGGGTAAAATATGTTTTGTTAAACAAAAATTGTGAAACACTCCGTTGTGGTTTATAAATTACTATTTCTCCTCTACTTTTCTGCTTTCAGATTTATAGCATTTATCTGACAGAGTTTTTTATATAGAAGAAAATCCAATTACTTACGTTTATTTAAAAGAGATCTCTGGTTTAAAAATATCATTGCTGAGATGTTAAATCCATAAACCCAATACTGAAGTTGTCCTTGAGCAATGTGGTGTCTATTGGTTATTACTACACTAAAAAGTAGTTTTTCTACAATGTATTTGTATAGAAATTGGCAAGGTAGTGGGTATCTTTTAGTTAAATGCATTGCAGAACTAAATAGTTAACTTCTTTTTATTGCAAAGAGAACAAGACACTACAAGCAACAAACTTGCCAACCTATTATTCTAAAATAAATAAAATGATTTATCCAGATCAGATAGATAGAAATAAAGAGAAAGAAAAAAAGGAAGAAAGAAAGAAAGAAAGAAAGAAAGAAAGAAAGAAAGAAAGAAAGAAAGAAAAAAGAAAGAGATTGACACCAGGTGTAGACAAATTCTTGGTCTACTGTTTCTCATATTTGTCAAACTCGATTTGGAATCACTGAAAATCTGGTAAATTACTTGCCCAATGCCCTACATTATTGGATCCAAATGTTTGGAGATGTGATTTATTTTAGGCTTTGCCTATATAAATTATAACAAAATTATGAAAGGAGTATTTCCTTGTTAATTCAGTGTTCTGGATCTCATCCTAACATGAGTTGCTCTATTGACATTAACCTGAATGGGCGTCACTGGTTGGAGAATTAGGCAGGGCACAAGAAAGGGGAAATTGGCAAAGACTTTCAACATGAATTAATATTTAAGAGATGATTGTGAAGAGGTTTAAATCTGTGAGAGAGTGAGAACCCTAAAACTCTATAAAGAATCAAGGTATTCTCAATTGCTTTCAAATCATTTCACATTATTAATTCATATGAATACTACATACATTAAAGTAGTATCTGTTGAGTTTATCTTCTCTGCTAGGCTAAGTTCTTTACTCACATTACATCATTTAATCCTAGTATACTTCTATGAAACAAATATTATCCCATTTTACAGATGAAGGAACCAGGTCTTAAGTTTCTATAAATTGGCTGCTGAATGAAGAAGCCCAGAATGGCTTCTCCTCAGAACTTGAGTTAATTTTTATCCTGTAACATCCTTGGCCTCTGAGTTTCATCCCCACACAATCCTGTTGTTTGGCATCTTCCCCTAAATTTTCTTTTCTTTTTTTTTTTTTCAATTGTTTTAATGTTTATTTATTTTTGAGAGAGAGAGAGAGAGAGAGAGAGAGAGAGAGAGAGAGCATGAATGGGGAAGGGGCATAGAGAAAGAGAGACACAGTATCTGAAGCAGCTTTCAGGCTCTGAGTTGTCAGCACAGACAACTCGCGTGGACCGCGAGATCGTGACCTGAGCCCAAGTTGGACACCCAACCCACTGAGCTGCCCAGGCGCCCTGAATTTTTTAATAAACAAAAGAGATCTCACTTTTGGTTCTGCTTGTAGAAATGTTCACCTTGTATCTTTATATCTTTCAATGGGACAATGCTTGTTAATGCTTAACATTAGTCTTTCTTTTAAGATGACAGGCTATCTCACTATGGGGTCAAGCTTTCCAAAATTTGAGTAAGCTCAGTTAAATTATTCCCTAAGTGGCTTGAAGGTAAATTCGACTCAAGTGGCGTCTCCAGCAGTTTTACAAGAAAGGGCAGGAAGGGACTTGGGATCCATCAGGGATCTGCTCTTTTTCAATGGCAGTGCTGAGGACTTCACATCATTTAAACTTCAGGAGAAGCTGGTCATTTAAGAGAAAAGTGAGATTCAGAAAAAAGCAAAGCACAACAAAACAGGGGCGCCTGGGTGGCTCAGTCGGTTGAGCGTCCGACTTCCGCTCAGGTCATGGTCTCGAGGTTGACAAGTTCAAGCCCCGCGTTGGGCTCTATGTTGACGGCTGGGAGCCTGGAGCCTGCTTTGGATTCTGTGTCTCCCTCTCGCCCTGCCCCTCCCCCACTCATGCTCTGTCTCTCTCTCTCTCTCTCTCTCTCTCTCTCTCTCTCTGTGTCAAAAATAAATAAACATTAAAAAAAAATTTTTGTTTAAATCCTCGAAGCTGCCTAGATGAGGCTAACCCCAGATCATCTGGCAATGAGGGCCCCTTCTGTGTCATGTTCTCCTTCATTGAAAACTCACAGACAAGCATAACTTTAATGATTTATCTGTTATTCCCTTGGGCATTTTCAATATCTTGTCAATCCACTCAATATTTTAAGCATTGCAATCTTGCTTTCTTAATGGAGAGAGCAAAATATCAGAACTTTATTATGTGGGAAGGATAATAATGATTGATAGCATTAGCATCCAGGAATTAGTTTCACAAAACAAATATGCTTTTCTTTTGGTTGAAAAGTTATTAAGGGTCTACAGACATGGCTGAACAAAGTGTTGGAAAGATAGAGCAATTTTATAATTAAGCTATGGTGCTTTGATTCTATGTTAAATGGTTTAGTGAAAGCCGAAATGCAGTATAGACCAAAATGGATCTATTTTTCCCAATGCGATGGCCTCTAATATTTCATGTCTATTTAAGCTTGAGATATTTAGAGAAAATGAAGAGGAATGCCAATATACTCCATGACGATTATGTTTTTCTTTTTCTCTGTATTATTTTCTGCCTCTCCGTAAAGACAACATAATTTCGTTAATTAACACAAATGGTCATAAAAACCACCACTTGCCATTGTGTTATTCCCATTTAATGTTTCTATAATGTGGCATAATGTGAAATTCTCGCACAGAGATACTCAGCCCGGAGTGTCAACAGCTAAATTACCAAGTGTTGGCAGAGTATCTATCTGCTAAAACTTGATGAGTGTAAGTTCTGAGAATAAGACGTGTGAAGCATGCAATAAAAGAAAGATGACCTAAGATAAAATATATTTGTTTCTCACTTCTGCAGTTAGTAATAGTACTTAGCCTGTCTTTTAGTAATTTCAATCAGGGCCCTAAGGCACAGAATAATTAGATATTTCCTTACATTATTACAAATAGCCCCAGAATATTTTTTGTTGTTGTTCATTCCGTGGCTTTTGATATTTTATCATTTTTTGTTAAAGAAAAACGTACCTTAAAAGGGGGTAAAATGGAATGGATTGGTTCATATGAAGCCCATGGAAGTCATTTAAGGTATCTCAGATTTCTGAAATTAACTGTTCCCAGAGTTAGCATGAATCCTATTTACCTCAAATATCACTATCCTCTTTGCCAGGAACTCTGACAAGCTGAATAAATATATGAAGGGGGAATCTTGGAAGTGGGTAGACAGACTGGTGACTCATGACGGGGTCAGAGCCTTTGCTATTTGCTTAGAAACAGATCTCTTTCCCTGGCCGCCATGGGGAGGAAGTGATGATGGAGAACGGTTAGTTCCAGAGCAACGTGCTCTTGGCAGCTGGAAGGTCAGGGGTTAAACATGTGCTATCTCAGCTACGCTGGGTGCAATAACAACATCAGACATCAGGAGAATGATCTATCAGGGCAATTAGTCAGACAGGCCTTGTGGTAGCTCAGATAGGCCTGGCTCTGTTTGCATCTGTTTATCGCTTTGAGATAAGAATCCTTGTGAACCTTTTTGTTACCTTGAGAAAGTAGACACCTGGAAGGCAAACATAAGACAACTATGTCTCCGAAAATTGATTTTGAAAACTGACCACAGCCCACAGATGGGATTCAATAATCTTAATTCTGGCTCTTAAAAAAGAAGATGAAGAAGACGAATTTCTTTATTTTTTTCCCCTCCTACTTCTTAGTCTATTCTCCCATGAGCAGAAATTACAGAATTGGGCTTCTTTTGATCAAATATGAAACTTGGCCCAGATGCCCTAGGAAGTGGGAAAGATAAGTGAAATTATTGTGGTTTTCATTTTTTTCCTGAGACTTTCCTATAAATGCCATGTTTTGCTGTGGTCCACAAACTGACCTAGATGTTCAAAACATTTGTTTTTGTTTTTCTTGGTTCACGTTGGCCTGATTCAATATTTTTTTTCTCCTCTTCTGACTGCGGACTCCTGAAGGGTACTGATACAACCTTTCCTTTGTCCTGATGCTATCATACCAGGTCACGGAGTCAAAAACTCATGAAAGGGATTTTCCGTAGAACTATCTGTGACTAATTTTAATTGTAGTAAAAACTCAGAAGTTTTCAAGATGATAGTTAATGATATATTTTGAACAACAATTTGCTATGCCCTGCCTATGCATAATCACACCTTGGCTAATGTGTTTCTCTGTGCCCAGGTTCTTTCTACTCACACTGGCATAAAACTGCATTTGCCCTAAATCATATCCAAGAGAGGAGCATACTGGCCTTCAACATCAGTAAGAATGATGCATGCATTCTTGGGCCTCTTTCCCAACCCAATTTGAGCTTAATCATGATTGAATGATCCCATCTGGCATTAGCATTTTTGGTTGTCTTTAAATCGAGTTTTATAAGCTGTACCTACCTTTTTTTTTTTTTTTTTTTTTTCCAGGAGAGCAAAGCATTTTGGGGTAAGAAGGGATTCTTTCTTCCCACCTTCTCATATCCACTCCTAACCCAAAGCCAAGCTTAAGAGTTAGCTACCCAGATGTGTGTAAGAATCATTTTTATCCCTCTGACAGAAGCTATCTGTGTGACCTTGGAGAATTTAATTAACTTCTCTGAGTCTCATTTTTTTTTTTTTTTTCCATCTGAAGTTGGGAATAAAAGCGGGAGCTATTTCCCATGGCTCTTGTGCAGAGTCGATGAAAAGGAGGCAAAGGTGCCTCACCTGGTGCTTAGAACACAGGAAGCACTGTGTAAATGACCCAGCTACGGCCATCACATAGTACCTGATACTAGATACATTAAGCTACAGGTAGATGAACTGCCGCCTTATGCTGCTGATATTGTAAATTCAAGCTTACACTGTGACAAAAAAAAAAAAATCATGTTTTCCGTAATAGTTAAGACTATTAGCCTGTATTTATTAGAGCAGTTTTAGATCACAGCAAAATTGAGTGGCAGATCCAGAGATTTCCCAGGTACCTCCTGCCCCCTCAACATGCACAGCCACCTCCACGGTCAACATCCCCCACGTGAGTGGCTCATTTGTGACAATCGATGAACCTGTATCGACACATCGTTATTACCCCAAGTGCATAATTTACACTGCAATTCACTACAGATTAAGTGTTCAGGGTGTTGAAGGTACGCTCAGTGGTATCCATTCATTCATTCGACCCTTCATTATTGTCCTTACTTAGTACATTTACTTCTCCCCCAGCTGCAACATTTATTGTGCTAATAAGATATGATCTAGCCCGAAAAGGCCTTATAATCTAGTGTTTATAATTTTTATCTAAAAATATTGTGTTTAGTTCGTTTTTGTAAAGGGCCTGTTTTTCTACCACCCATGTGGAGCATAGTTCTACCAGCCCCATGGCCTCTGATCGCACACTCCCAACGATTATAACATGCAAGTTTCTGCCAAAATATAAATGAATGTGCTTCCTGAACCTTACTCTTCATCCCCACAGTCAGAATGAAAGGAGACAATTTAAAATCACAGCTCTGGTCATTTGCCTTTGCAAAACATTTCAGATAAGACCCTTTAAAAGTTCTTCTGGATAGATGTTTGTCTTCATTTTTGAGTTATTCTTAGATTCTAAGAACACATGAAGGACCAGCCACAATACAATCTGCTTTAGCATAGAACTTGGAATGATCAGAACTGATTTGGCCCTCAGATTGCCATTCAGAGTTATCTTTCCAGAACAGGCTCTGAGATGAAATCCTGTGCTGTCAGCTCCTCTCTGTATGTAATAAAGACCCAAAGATATTGAGGAAGTGAGCCTGGGTGAAGACAGGGCACCAGCTTGGATGGACAGCTGTTTTCATGCCTGAATTTGGACGGACCAGTCCAGATTGCCAGAGATCCGGTGCAAACATTCGCTCTACAGGAGATATCTGGTACCTGTCTTTTCAGAATGAACAGCCTTTTTTTAGGGAGCGGGGTAGGAGTCTGGTAGATGGCCCAGGGGGTTGGGCAGTACAGAATGAATGCAATGACAACACCGCCTCCCTCACCTTCTTTGTTCCAGCCACTCTGGCATTCTCAATGTTCCTCAGTGTGACATGCTTCCCTCCACCGTGGAAACGTAGACGTGCTCCTCTCTGTCCACAACGCAAAACTTCCCTTTAACCTGTTCAGTTAGACAGTTCTCCTTTTCAGTTCTCAAATGCCAGTTGGTTTAGGAAGACACTTCTGATCTTCGGACTAAACCTGGTATTCCTCTCCTATTTCATAGCTTGTAATAACATATGAATGGGATTATTCAGTCAATTTTTGTTTCGTGCGGTAGAGTTCTCATGGCTCAGATCTTGAATCTCCAAGGCTTTGCATCACCAATGCAAAGAGATTTTATTTTATTTTATTTTTTATTGGAGATTTTCAATAAATGCTTTTGGAATTAATGGAAGGATATATGTTGTAGGAGCACTAACAGAAAAAAAAAAAGGAATTACAAGTCATTCATTACTTATACTGAATTTTCTAAGTATATAAAATTTTATGTGAATTAACTAGAGCTTAAACATTTCAGGAGTTTTGAAGACAATACAAAATGAAATGAAAAAGTGGAAAAGTGGCTTTATTTGTGATTACAAAGCCATATTCCAATTTTGGTAAATTTCCAAGGTTAAAATCAATTTAAACAGTGCTACTTATTCTTTTCATCATAACAATTTAATTATCTGGCTCTTACGATTAATAAGCAGGTTTCCTTTTCCTTCTATTTATCTTCTTAGGAGATAAATAAAGGAACCAAGTAAAATCCAAATTCCAATGGAAACTGAATTTTAAAGAATAACAAATAAAAAGTCACCAATACTCTAAATATTTTAACATTTACCTACAAACTGGGCAAAGTACAGGTACATTAATTCTTTCTCATGGTTTATGCTGTACAGTTTTTGAGTCAATAATCTATTTATCAAACATGACATGACTTCTGTAAATATTTTATATTCCCAAAGTGACAATCGAGTAAAAGATAAACAGAAGTTTGCAAACCATAACTGTTGGTTACTTCTGGATTATTTTGCTCAGGTTAGTGAACTGATTCATTGAAATGATATGGAAAAAAAATGAGGAAAATCAGATTCCACGCTGTTAGGTGAAAGGTGTGTCACTAAAGATTTAGAATCAATCAAATTATTCAGGAGAGAGAAGAGAAGTTAAAGAAATTCTCATCAAAAAATCCTGACTCTGAAATGATTTAACATCAGAAGAATCTAAGATATTTTGTGATCTTCATTTTATAGCAGCTGTAGAGTGTACCATATTTTCAGATGAGTTATCATGATTTAACATTTAATTGGCAAGCATTGCCATGCATGGATGAGTAATGGCAGAGAATATTGACTCAAAGAAGCATGAACTATTGGTATAGTAAGATAGGAGGAGAACAGCAGGTGATGGATGAAGCCCGGAGAAGTAAAGGGTAAAGGAAGAAACCAATGACAACATGGATGAGTCAGCTAGTGACCAGATAGGTCATGAAAAACCTGGCAGATGTCATGAGTCAATCCACCAAGGCCAGGAGATGATTCAGTAGGGGAAGGGTCAGTATGGCCACAAACTTGCAAAACAGTTGGTCCAGAGGCTTTGAGAAACAAGTTGCTGACGCTTCAACTCATTATCACCTTTTGGCATCTATTTGCCCTTTCAGAAGATTAATAAACCATGTTAGTTTCAAATTTCCATTATATATACATACGTACATGTATGTATACACACACACACACACACACACACACATACAGTATTTTAGGTTAAAAGACAGAGGATTTTAGTCAAGAACATGTCTTTCAGGGTGCCTAGGTGGCTCAGTTGGTTAAGTGTCCAACTTTGGATTTTGGCTCAGGTCACGATCTCACAGTTCCTGAGATCAAGCCCCACATCCGGCTCTGTGCTGACAGCAGGGAGCCTGCTTGGGATTCTCTGTCTCCCTCTCTCTCTGTCCCTACCCTGCTTATGCATATGCTCTCTCTCTCTCTCAGGATAAAACATTAAAAAAGGAACATGTCTTTCATTTTTGCTCCAAAGCTAAAATGGTAGATCTTCTTCTGATAGACAATCTCAACTCCAATGTATTTCCATGATCTGTAGATTTGGGGATCATTTTAGTTTTAATCTTCCAATTCTCTCAATACCATTCACGTGTTATGTAACCTATGTTCTGTAAATAGTTGGCCTTAGTAATCCAATATTTTTTGTGAAGATGAACTCCCCAAAATATTACCTTTAACTGACAAATAGAGTACAATATAATATAATTTTTAATATAACAGACCTTCCCATAATGTTTTGATTTCTCAGTTTTCAAGGGCGCATGCTACTCATAACACACAGGTATCTATACCTTTGTACATCAAAGTATCTAGGTTATGATAAGAGGCTTATGGTCTCAATAAGATTCTAGGGTTAGAAATTTGCATAAATTCATATCTAGCTGATCTCATGAGTTTCAGTGAAATCTCCAAGGATTGAAACTTAAAATGAATGTACTTTTTTTTTCTAGGCCAGTTGAGTCTTAATTATTTCAAGCCTGTATAATACTGTACAGTGTAATTAACTCTGATGTGTGTTTCACACCCAATTAGGAGCTATTTGAGCACCAAGATAATTGGACCCAGCAGCACCTGGGAAGTGTAATCAAACAAGTTTATCACCACATATTATTGTCCTCTGATCTTCTGCACTTTATGGTATGCATAAAGCGAATGGTCAAGACATCTGGGAAAATGTTGCTCATTATTGAATCTTTACTAAGACATGCATCCAGTTCAAGGTATTCCTGTTTATCTAAACGCCTCTAACCTTTTCTAACCTATGTTAGCAGGTCTAACCTCCTAACCATAGGTTAGAAGTCTAACCTATGATAGAAGGTCTAACCTCCTAACCATAGGTTAGAAGTCTAACCTATGATATCACAATACTTGTGTTGCTTTTACATATGATGTCTCCCTTGCTTATCAGGTTGATAATACTCGTTCACTTTCCTCGGTGGTCAATGTTTTGTCATATTTTCTTGGTAATGATAATCTGTTCACATATTTTTCTTTGGATTCACTGGGGATCGAGTACAAAAGTGGAGTTGGGGGTACAACCTTTATTCTGGAATTTTCAGATGCCATCAACCACAGGTTCAAAGGCCCCACATTAGAACCTTGTGTCTGATAGTGTGATTTGTGGATCTATGGACTAGGAGCTCACTAGAAATGCAGATTTTGGGCTTGTGCTCCAGGCCTATCATCTCTTTGTTTTATTTTATTTTATTTTATTTTATTTTATTTTATTTTATTTGTTTACTTTTATTTATTTATTTTGAGAAAGAGAGCAAGTGCATGTGTTAGCAGGGGAAGTGCAGAGATGGAGGGAGAGAGAGAATCCCAAGCAGGTTCCCTGCTATCAGCACAGAGCTCAACTTGAAGATTGATCTCAGGAACAGTGAGATCATGACATGATCTGAAATCAAGAGTCAGATGCTTGACTGACTGACCACCCAGGCTCCCCCTCTGCACTTTAAAAAGATCCCTGGTGTGCCTGAGTGGCTCAGTCAGTTAAGCATCCAACTCTTGATTTCAGCTCAGGTACTGATCTCGTGGTTCATGGGACTGAGTCCTACATCGGGCCCTGCAATGGTATTGGAGAACCTTCTTGAGATTTCCTGCTTGTGCTCTCTCTCCTAAAAATAAATAAATAAACTTTACAAAATAGTTTAAAAATGTTTAAAAAGATAAAAAAATCCTCAAATTATGCTTAACTATGCACATAAAAGTTTGAAAAATATAGTCTACTTAGTATAAGAAATCCTTTATGATAGGGCCTATGGGTTGATTGTCTTCAAAGTCCTGGTTGTACCCAAACACACAACAATATATATGAAAGGACGCTAAGAAGGAAAGAAGGGAGAAAAGAAGAAATGTAAGCAGGCAGGCTGTGTACCTGGTGGTCATAAGTCGGTTTCTTCAAAATAGACTCTTCAAGTACTATGTGCACACAGTTGGTCTCAAAGTTTACCCCTCTCACCTTGATCCTTTTTCTTTCTAGGTCCAGTGTTTCCAATTTGCTGCTAACTCCAGATTCATCCAACCTGACCCTTTGTTCAGGTCTGAGCTGTCCCTTATGAGTCCTGACTTTCCTTTACCAACCTTATAGTAACATGACTTTCTGGCTTTAGACAAAGGCAAGGACACCACCATTTTTTAAAATAGATTTACCAAAAAGAAATGGCAACTCACTTAACCAATCCTGCTTAGATAAAAGCTTTTTCATCTCCTTGGGTTTTGTTGCTGTTGTTGTTCCTGAGTTGAGTAACATGTCATGGGGCACCTGGGTGGTTCAGTTGGTTAAGCATCTGATTTCTGCTCAGGTCATGATCTCATGGTTCGTGAGTTCAAGCCCTGCATCGGGCTCTCTGCTGACAGCTCATAGCCTGGAGCCTGCTTCCAATTCTGTGCCTCCCACTCTCTCTGTCCCTCTCCCTATTGAGCTCTGTCCCTCTGTCCCTCTCTGTCTCTCTCAAAAATAAATAAACATTAAAAAAAAAATGTCATAAGAAAATCCTGATGAAAAAGACATTCTCCATAAGCAAAAAGTATAGTATTGTTTGCTGCCTCATGCAGGAAAATCCAATTTTATGTAGCCAGGGCTTTTACACAGGGAAACACACCAGAGTCCTGTAAATCCTGGCTTTGTTCCTGTAGGCAAGTAAGACTTCTTTTTCTTCTCCAACACATTTTTGGGAAGAACCATACAATCACTTATAATTACATTAAGGTATTTTGTTATTTCATTAGAGTACTTTAGATAATTTTTAATAGTACATTTTGACCCAATTTTAAAACATCTAGTGAGCCAACTAATAAAAAATACACTAATGCTAAAATTAAAGTTAGTGGATGCTGAGGAAATGCTTTTTGAGAATTTAATGCCTTGGCCTATCCATTTGTGATTTTAAGTTCTTTAAAATTAAAAATCTACTGGGTGCTGGATAAAAAAAAAACATATAAATATAAGCAAATATAAAGAAATATAATCACCCATTGACTTTGAAGACTAACAATGTGTTTAGCAAAACAAAATGTGAACATAAACTGTACAAGCAGAACATGATAAATGTCAAGAGAGGCCTTTGGGCCTCAGAAATACAGGCCTCTGGGGCACTGGGTGACTCAGTTGGTTACATGTCCGACTTTGGCTCAAGTCATGATCTCCCAGTTCATGGGAGCGAGTCTTGAATCGGGCTTTGTGCTGACAGCTCAGAGCCTGGAGACTGCTTCAGATTCTGTGTCTCCCTCTCTCTCTCTCTGTCCTTCAACTGCTCACATTCTGTGTCTCTCTATCTCTCAAAAATAAGGAAACATTAAAAAAATTAAAAATAATAAAAATAGGACCCCTTGCAGCTAGGTTGGTATGTAAAGGATTTACATAGGGAGGATAGTGAAGTCCAAAGTTTTAAAACAATTTTTTTTATATTTATTTATTTTTGAGAGACATAGCTTGAGCAGGGGAGGGGCAGAGGAAGAAGGGGAGACACAGAATCCGAAGCAGGTTCCAGGCTCTGAGCTGTCAGCACAGAGCCCGACGTGGGGTTCAAACTCATGGACCACAAGATCATGACCTGAGCCGAAGTCAGACGCTTAACCAACTGAGCCACCCAGTGCCCCTGAAGTCCAAAGGTTTTAAAGACAAATACCATCAAAGAGCGGTCAACATGGCTGAGAAATAGGGGGAACCGAAGTCCCCTTGTCCCTCAAACACGGCAGTGTTGAGGCCAGAGGACTTCCAAGTCTCTGCAGAGTCCCAGCTGCAGAGTGACAGAGATGTCTCCAGGGGCCCACTGGGACAACCTGTCAGGCCATAGGTGAGATTGTGAACTGGGAGAGATAAAAGAGGCAGCGTAGGCACAGAGGGGAGGGATTCCCATCTGCCGAGAGACAAAAGGAAGAGAAAGACAGGCTGTGGAAGTGTAAGATTGTATTCAGAGAAGAGAAAAATCAAGGACCAGGAATTGGAAAAAATGGAGAAAGATCAAATCTCTAACTGCAGGGCTATCTGCGGCCTGGAGCAGGCTGCTCTGTTCAGGCACTCTGGGAGGAGGGGAGCCACCTCCAGGCTCGGTACCTAGTTCAGAGGTGCTGTTGGCAGTGGGAGAAAGCAGTTCCCTCCCTGGAGTGTTGTGGGAGGAAGGCAAAGAGACCTTCCAAGGACAAAGAACCCTGCTTCCACCCGCCAGCCAGACCCCCTTTAACAGCAGGGCAGTGCTTCCCCAGAGCTGGGAACACAGAGCAGAATCCTTTAAGACAAGGTTTGAATCCCAACAGAGTGCCTGGGAGGTACGGGAAACTGTGGATCAGGAAAAAAAATGGCCGTGGCACCCACATAGCATTGTGAGGACAGCTTGAACAGAGTGGTTTGGGACACCCAGTCCAGGGAGGAGAGACTATGATGTCTCTGTTTTTCTCCCCATCACCAACAAGGTAAGACTTCAGGAAAAGGACAAGGAGCCACAGTGGAGGTTGGACCCGCCTACACCAAACCACTCCTCTTTGTGCCTCTCTATAACTGTGTATCTGCAGGAGCAAGATTGACAATGAACAACCAGACACCTCCTCCTCCAGACCAGTGCAGCCATAAGTTTCAAGGCACTCAGTGGTTTTGCATTTTCTGATTTAATATTTGGTCAATTCTTATTATGTGTATATATATGTGTATATATGTACATATATGTGTATATATGTATATATTTTTCCCATCCTTTTTTCCCTCTTATTTATTCCCTTTTCTTGTCTGGTTATTTTGGTTGTTGGATTGTTTAAGCAGACCTACTTAATCTATTCTAGTTATACCTGTTCTACCTCTCCTTCTTTACTTTCCTCTCTCTCTGGATTAAGCTGTATAGTTTCTCTGCCTGGTCAATTTTATTTTATTTTATTTTTCCCACCGCTGTCATTTCTTTCTTTGTATAGGGTAAGGCTTCTTCCACCACCACCACCACCCCCATTTATTTATTTATTTATTTATTTCCAAGTTTACTTCAGTGGACAAATCAAAGCACACATGGTGGAAGGAGGTAAAGCAACCAGAATCACAAGACAGAGCACATAACACACTCCAAAAACACCTTCTGAAGGATCAGGTCCTGGACAGTGTATGACCCATTTTTGATAGTAGTGCTCACAGGTGCAGGACATATAACAAGCTTTTAAAACACATAAAAGACAGAAAACTAGCCAAAATGATGAAATGGAACAATCTCCACAAAACATTTCCAGGAAGAAATGACAGCTAAAGAATTGCTCAACACAGATATAAACAATATATCTGGTCAAGAATTTAGAATAATAATCATAAGATTAATCTCTGGGCTTGAAAAACGCATAGAAGACAACATGAATCTATTGCTGCAGAGATCAAGGAACTAAAAAATACCTATGATGAATTACAAAATGTTGTAAATGACGTGCAAAATAAACTAGATGCAGTGACAGTGAAGACTGAAGAAGCAGAGGGGAGAATAAGTGAAATAGAAGGTAAAATTATGGAAAATGATGAAGTGAGAAAAAGATAAAAAAAATACTAGACTACAAGGGAAGACTTAGAGAACTAAGTGATTCAATGAAACGTCATAATATCTATATTCTAGGAGTTCCAGAAGAAGAGAGAGAGAGAATGGTGCAGAAGGTTTACTTAAGCAAATTATAGCTGAGAAACTTCTCCAATCTGGGGAAGGAAGCAGACATCAAAATCCAGGAGGCACAGAGAACTCTCTTCAGACATAACAGGAATACATCTTCTCCACAACATATCATACTGAAACTAGCAAAATACAAAGATAAAGAGAGAATTCTGAAAGCAGCTAGGTACAAACCAGCCTTAACCTACAAGGGTAGAAACACAAAGGTAGTAGCAGACCTGTCCACTGAAACTTGACAGGCCAGAAGGGAGTGGCAGGAAATAGTCAATGTGCTGAATAGGAAAAACAGGCAGCCAAGAATCCTTTATCCAGCAAGACTGTCATTCAGAATAGAAGGAGAGATAAAGGCTTTACCAGACAAACAAAAACTGAAGGAGTTCACGACCACTAAACCAGCCCTGAAAGAGATCTTAAGGGGGCCTCTGTGAGTGGAATGCTATAAAGACTACAACGGACCAGAGACATCACCACAAGCATGAAACCTACAGATAACACAATGACACTGAATCCATATGTTTCAATAATAACGCTGAATGTAAGTGCTCCAATCAAAAGACATAAGGTATCTGAATGGATAACAAAACAAGATCCATCTATATACCACCTACAAGAGACCCATTTTAGACCTGAGGACACCTTCAGATTGAAATTAAGGGGATGGACAACCATCTATCATGCTACTGGAAGTCAAAAGAAAGCTGGAGTAGCCATACATATTTCAGACAAACTAGATTTTAAACTGAAGGCTGTAGTAAGAGATAAAGAAGGGCATTAAATCATAATTATGGTGTCTATCCATAAAGAAGAGCTGACAATTATAAATGTTTATGCCATAATTTGGAGGCACCCAAATATACAAATCAATTAATCACAAACATAAGCAATCCTATTGATAAGAATATGGTAATTGCAGGTTACTTTAATACTCCATTTACAACAATAGACAGATCATCTAGGCAGAAAAATCAGTAAAGAACAATGGCCCTGAATGATATACTGGACCAGAAGAACTTGACAGATATATGCAGAACTTTTCATACAAAAAGCAGAAGAATACACATTCTTCTCAAGTGCACCTGGAACATTCTCCAAGTTAGATCACATACTAGGTCACAAAACAGCCCTCAATAAATATAAAGGAATAGAGATCATACCATGCATATTTTTAGATCATAATGCTATGAAACTTGAAATCACCAGAGGAAAAAGTTTGGAAAACCTACAAATACATGGACGTTAAAGAACATCCTACTAAAGAACGAATGGGTCAACCAGGCAATTAAAGAAGAAATTAAAAAGTATGGAAGCAAGTGAAAATGAAAACACGACAGTCCAAACCCTTTGGGATGTGGCAAAGGCAGTCCTAAGAGGAAACTACATTGCAAACCAGGGCTATCTCAAGAAACAAGAAAAGTCCCAAATACAAAATCTAACAGCACACCTAAAGGAGCTGGAAGCAGAACAGCAAAGAAACCCCAAGGCCAACAGAAGAAGAGAAATAATAAATATTAGAGCAGAAATAAATAATATAGAATTAAAAAAAAAACAGTAGAACAGATCAATGAATCTAAGAGCTGGTTTTTTGAAAAAATAAACAAAATTGATAAACCCCTAGCCAGACTTCTCAAAAGAAAAGAGAGAGGACCCAGGAAGATAAAATCACGAATGAAAAAGAACAGATCACAGCCAACACCACAGAAATACAAACAATTATCAGAGAATACTATGAAAAATTATATGTTAACAAACTGGACAACCTGGAAGAAATGGGCAAATTCCTAGACACTCACACACTACCAAAACTCAAACGGAAGACATAGAAAATTTGAACACAGCCATAACTAGTGAAGAAATTGAATCAGTTATCAAAAATCTCCCAACATATGAGAGTCCTGGGCCAGATAGTTTCCCAGGAGAATTTTACCAGACACTTAAAGCAGAGTTAATATCATCCTTCTCAAGCTGTTTCAAAAAATAGAAATAGAACGAAAACTTCTGGACTCATTCTATGAAGCCAACATTACCTTGATTCCTAAACCAGACAGAAACCCCACAAAAAAGAATTACAGGCCAATATCACTGATGAACATGGATGCAAATATTCTCACCAAGATACTACAAATCAAATTCAACAATATATTAAAAGAATTATTCCCATAATAAAGTGAAATTCATTCCTGGGCTGCACAGCTGCTTCAATATTCACAAATCAATCAATGTGGAACATCACATTAATAAAAGAAAGGATAAGAACCATATGATCCTGTCAATAAATGCAGAAAAAGCACTTGACAAAATACAGCATATTTTATTAATAAAAACCCTCAAGAAAGTTGGGATAGAAGGAACATACCTTAACATTATAAAAGCCTTATACAAAAACCCACAACTAATATCATCCTCAATGGGGAGAAACAGAGCTTTCCCCCTGAGATTGGGAACATGACAGGGATGTCCACTCTCACCGCTGTTGTTTAACACAGTGTTGGAAGACCTAGCCTCAGCAATCAGGTGACAAAATGAAATAAAAGGCATCCAAATTGGCAAAAAAGAAGTCAAACTTTCACTTTTTGCAGATGACATGATACTCTATATGGAACACCCAAAAGACTCCACCAAAAAGCTACTAGAACTGATCCATGAATTCAGTAAAGTCGCAGGATACAAAATCAATGTATAGAAATCGGTTGCTTTTCTATACACCAATAATGAAGCAACAGAAAGAGAATCAAGAAATTGATCTCATTTTAATAGCACCAAGAACCATAAAATACCTAGGAATAAACCTACCCAAAGATATAAATGATCTGTATGGTGAAAGATACAGAAAACTTGTGAAAGAAATTCAAGAAGACACAAAGAAAAGGAAAAACATTCCATGCTCATGGATTGGAGGAACAAATATTGTGAAAATGTCAATACTACCCAAAGCAATCTACACATCAATGTAATCCCAGTCAAAATTGAATAGGCATTCTTTTTTTATTTACACCCAAGTTAGTTAGATATAGTGCAACAATGATTTCTGGAGTAGATTCCTTAATGCCCCTTACTCATTTAGCCTACCACCACTCCCACAACCCCTCCAGTAACCCTCTGTTTGTTCTCCATATTTAAGAGTCTCTTATGTTTTTGTCCCCCTCCCTTTTTTTAAATATTATTTTTGCTTCCCTTCCCTTATGTTCAACTGCTTTGTATCTTAACGTCCTCATATGTGTGAGGTCATATGATAATCGTCTTTCTCTGACTGACTAATGTCGCTTCGTATAATACCCTCTAGTTCCATCCATGTAGTTGCAAATGGCAAGATTTCATTCTTTTTGATTGCCAAGTAATACTTCATTGTATATATATACGACATCTTCTTTATCCAGTCATCCATTGATGGACATTTGGGCTCTTTCCATACTTTGGCTATTGTTGATAGTTCTGCTATAAACATTAGAGTGCATGTGTCCCTTTGAAACAGCACAACTGTATCCCTTGGATAAATACCTAGTAGTGCAATTGCTGGGCCATAGGGTAGTTCTATTTTTAATTTTTTGCGGAACCTCCATACTGTTTTCCAGAGTGGCTGCACCAGTTTGCATTCCCATTAACAGGCAAAAGAGATCCTCCTTCTCTGCATCCTCGCCATCATCTGTTGTTGCCTGAGTTGTTAATGTTAGCTATTCTGACAGATGTGATGTGGTATCTCATTGTGGTTTTGATTTGTATTTCCCTGATGATGAATGATGTTGATTTTTTCATGTTTTGATTGGCCATTTGTATATCTTCTTTTGAGAAGTGTCTATTAATGTCTTTTGCACCAGCATTCTTCTTAAAGCTAGGACAAACAATCCTAAAATTTGTATGGAACCACAAAAGACCCCGAATAGCCAAAGTAATGTTGAAAAAGAAAACTGCAGTGGGAGACATCACAATCCCAGACTTTACCCTCCACTACAAAGCTATAATCATCAGGACAGTATGGTATTGGCATAAAAACAGACACAGACCAATGGAATAGAATAAAAAATCCAAAATTGGACCCACAAGTGTATAGCCAACTAATCTTTGACAAAACAGGAAAGAGTATGCAATGCAAAGAGACAGTCTCTTTAGCAAATGGTGCTGGGAGGACTGGACAGCAACATGCAGAATAATGGAACTGGACCACTCTTATACACCATACATAAAAGTAAATGCAAAATGGATGAAAGACTTAAATGTAATACAGGAAACCATCAAAACCCTAGAGGTGAAAAGAGGCAATAACCTCTTGGACCTCAACCACAGCAATTTCTTGCTTGACATGTCTCCAAAGGCAAGGGAAGTAAAAGCAAAAATGAACTATTGGGACCTCATCAAGATAAAAAGCTTCTGTACTGAAAAGGAAACAATCAACAAAACTAAAAGGCAACTGACAGAATAGGAAAAGATATTTGTAAATGACATATCAGATAAAGTGTTAGTATCCAAAATATATAAAGAACTTACCAAACTCAGCACTAGAAAAACAAATAATCCAGTGAAGAAATGGGCAAAAGACATGAATAGACACTTTTCCAAAGAATACATCCAGGTGGCAAACAGACACATGAAAAGATGCTCAACATCACTAATCATCAGGGAAATACAAATCTAAACCACAATAAGATGTCACCTCATACAAGTCAGATTGGCTAAAATTAACAACTCGGGAAGCAACAGACACTGGAAAGAATGTGGAGAAACAGAAATCTTCTTGCACTCTTGGTGGGAATGCCAACAGGTACAGCCACTCTGGAAAACAGTGTGGAGGTTCCTCAAGAAATTAAAAATAGAACTACCCTAGGACCCAGCAATAGCACTACTAGGAATTTATCCAAAGTTACAGGAGTGCTACTTCATAGGAGTACATGTACCTTAATATTTATAGCAGTGTTTCAACAGTAGCCAAGTTATGGAAGGAGCCCAAATGTCCATCAACTGATGAATGGATAAATGTAATGCCATTTGCAGCAACATGGATAGAACTGGATGGTATTATGCTAAGTGAAATAAGTCAGTCAGAGAAAGACAGATATCCTATGTTTTCACTCATATATGGAACTTGAGAAACTTAACAGAAAACCATGGGGGAAGGGAAGGGGAAAAAATAGTAGTTACAAATAGAGAGGGAGGGAGGTAAACCGTAAGAGACTCTTAAATACAGAGAACAAACTGAGAGTGGGTGGGGGCAGGGGAAGAGGAGAGAATGTGTGATGGGCATTGAGGAGGGCACTTGTTGGGATGAGCTCCGGGTATTGTATGTAAGCATGAATCCTGATAATCTACACCCAAAACCAAGAGCACACTGTATACACTATATGTTGGCCAACTTGACAATAAATTATACATTAAAAAAATACCATCACTTCTTACTTGGAAATTAAGGGAAGGACTTGCTGTGGCCATTTCAGACTAGAAAAATTATTGAGTAAAACATTAGAGTACAGTGATTTCAAAATAGTACAGCCAAACTACCTCTTTAAAAATCACCATATTGCATCCGTGCACGTTTAAGACAGACTTATTGTGTAAGAGATAGGGAAAAAAAAAGAAGAAGATGAAAAGAAAATCTTCCACATCCCTCAATATATGCAGATAGCTATGTGGTCATGGTGACCAGAAAACAAGTCAGCAGAAAATATATTTAAACCTATATTTATTTCAACAAA
The DNA here is from genome assembly GCF_028749965.1 of Puma concolor. Lineage (NCBI taxonomy): Eukaryota > Metazoa > Chordata > Mammalia > Carnivora > Felidae > Puma > Puma concolor. Next base: position 19,054,862 of record NC_141672.1, read on the forward strand.
GTAGCAAAATCTACTTATAAGAAAAAGTTTTTTCCATATGACAATCAGGAATTGTGTGGGTGCTCATGAGTGTTCATATTTCATATAAAACCCAAATATCTCTTCTTATTGAGATGTTTACTTTTCCATGCGTTTGGGCTCTTATAGATAAATGTTTAGTGTATTTTTCATTCCCTATTCAGTAGCCATATGTTTAGTGTTTGGCAAATTTCCATAGATGATGCAGGGGGAGAAGATTCATGATCAAGTTGTCCATTATTTGCTTCCTGTTGCTAACTGTACTGGAAGCCAAATGGGGTGGGGGGGTTGACCAGTTAAGCCAAATGGGGGGTTTGTTTTAAATAGCACATTACATTTCTGAGGAGGAGGAGGAGGAGGAGGAGGAGGAGGAGGAGAAGAAGAAGAACAAGAATGAGAACAAGAAGGAGAAGAAGAAGAAGAAGAAGAAGAAGAAGAAGAAGAAGAAGAAGAAGAAGGAGGAGGAGAAGGAGGAGAAGGGGAAGGAGAAAGGAAGAAGAAGAAAAGAGGAAGAAGAAGGGAGAGGAGGAGAAGGAGGACTAGCAGGAGGAAGAGGACAAAGAGAAGAAGGGAGAGAAGGAGGAGGATGAAAAGTAGGAGAATGAGGAGGAGTGGGGGGCAAGGAGGAGAAGGAGGAAGCAGGGGAGGAGAGTTGAAGGAGGGGAAGAAGAAGGAAGGAAGAAGAAGGGGCAAGGGGAGGAAAAGGAGGAAAAGGAGAGAAAAAGGAGGAGGTGAAGGAGGAGTAGGAAAAATGAGGAGGGAGGGGAAAGGAAGAAAAACAAAAGGATATTCAAGGTTTGGGGCTTTGGCCTCGGAAATTTCCACAAGGAGAATTCAAAACTTCTAAATTTCGATCCTAAGAGTAGAACTTTTAACTATTAATCTCAATTTCCCTGTTGAGAGCTTGCAATTATGCCATGCTAGGCATATCTTGGACAGAAAGATTTCATATTAAATAAGCTCTTTGATATAGAAAGTGTTAAAAGCTTATTAAATATCTCCCCGTTTCTTCTGTCTTTCTGCATTTGTTTTCCTCTACAACTATGGAGATCTTTGCTGTTGGATTTGCCAAGCATTTGGAAGTCTTTTTTCTTTGACTCTTTTGTCTTTAGTGTTCTAGCTCACCATCTCTTGAGTTTACAGATTTGCAAGCAGCCAGAAAAGATGTTTAAAACCCAACAGTGACTGGCCAACATAAACTACTTTTCATGGACTATCAATGGCCTATAGTTTCTCTGGGTCTGGCATCTTCACTCTCCTTATGTGCGTGACTCAAGGCATAGAGTTAATGCTTTGGGACTCCTGGGATGCCATTCTGAGAAGCAGATGAGCTAAAATATGTACAAAGTAGCTAAGAATCCAAACAGAGAAACAGGTTTAAATTTAGAACCCACTCCCCATCACAGTATAAAATTTTAAAGCATGACTCAGTGAAAGGCTCTTTAGAACTTTAATCCTTGAAATATTTCAGTGTATGCATGCTTTGGGAGAAGGTATTACTCAGAATATTCTAGAATAAAACATTCATAGTAGGGAAAGTGTGGGGATCTCAAGCAGTATTTATCTGAGTGATTAAGGTTGTTTAACACAACGGAGAACAACAGAGAAACATTTCCAATCACTGGAAGATGGGTAACTTCTCCCATTTTTTTTTAAACTGGTGTATAGATGAAGTATGAAATGTTATGACATTTGGGGCTTGCTCTTAAGAAGGGTCAGTGCTAACAAGGCAAGAATCTTGGTACTTCTAGTATTTGATATACAGCTGTTTAAATAGAGCAGGCATAGACGAGTGACCTGAAGGAACATTTGCACTGGAGCTTGCTTCCTCAAAGGTTAAAATAAAAGTTTTAC